>NC_057389.1:58779862-59107378 GCF_019320065.1 Cervus canadensis
TGCAATCTCATGAACAGTAGCCTGCCAGGCTCCTCTGTATATGGAATTCTCCAGGCAAGAACACTGGAGCAGGTAGCCATTCCCTTTCCCAGGGTATCTTCCCCACCCAGGGATCAAACCCAGGTCTCCTGCATTGTGGGCCAATTCTTTGCCATCTGAGCCATCGAGGAAGCCCATGAGGTTCTAGCAATACCCATATTAATAAAATTCTGTTCGTGTCCTTAAGATGCTCACAATCTAGTGGGAGGGATGGACATGCTGACAAATAATTAAGCTCCCACATGTGTGTCATAACAAATCTGTGACTAAATATTCTAGAAGCACAGAAGATCAAGTGAGAAGTTGTCTCAGGAAGCTTGAAAAGGATTTCAGAGAAGATGAGATTTAAGAGGGTTTTACAGGATAAGTAAGAGCTCAACATCTGGATAAGAAATAGAAGAGCATGTCAAATAGTGGGAAAGGTATATACAAGGCATTGAAGCATAAAGTAGTAGTGAGCTTGCAATGGAGGAGTGGGAGATTACATTCAGCGAAAAAGATGTTCTGCCTGGAATTGTCCCCTAAAATCTTTAACCGAGGATACCCATATAATCAACACATTCACCTCAAAAGAGCTTCTGAGATACACCAAAGAGAAGTCAAGTGTCACCAGTATGTGGCTCTGTGCTGGAGACTACACAAAAGGATACAGACACTTAACTACCCACTGAGACCCTAACTACCCACTGAGTACCTAACAGCCTCAGGCAACACTTCCTTTTTCTCTCTGAAGACTTCTAACTGAAAATACCAGCATATTTTCCTTCCTCAATACTATCCAACCGGGACTACATGAATGTATCCCCCAATAAAATAGCCTTAATTAAAAAAAGATACTATCTAACCTCATCATCTTCATCTATCAAACAAGCAACTTTCAGATGAAATACTTTAGTTTAAAATCCATATTCCAGGAGTCTAGATAAAGCCTGGTGACTCAGAGACTGCTCAGCTCATCATAGTGCTCAGTTTTCAGTCCCAGGGGTCACCTCCCTTTAAGCCCTACTTCTTCCCCCTTTTTAGCCCTAAATACACGGGCAGTGTGGAAGAGGGCTATGCTTGCCTATCATCCATTGTAACATTAAAACAGGAGGGAAGACGGCAGGGAACAAATTTTAACGACTGACATAGACATTGAGGATATGACAAAGACTGGTTGTAAATGGTTAGGTCTAAGATGGTGGAAAATTTGATTTCTAGTAGACCTTGAGCCTCATTATATGTTCACTGTAATACATCAGCTACATGACATAACCACAGGTGCCATGGCAATTCCAAGACCAACCGTGAAAGGCCAAAAAATGTGCAGGGGCCCAATTCCTGGAAATCTCTGCCCCTTCTCCAAACTAGCTGGAATAATCCTTCCACTCATTAGCCTATGGAATGATCAGATTCATAAAAAGTACCCAATCCATATTTTGGCACCTCTATCTTCTCTCTGTCTGTGGACTGTGTTTCTTCCAGGGCTGCTCTTGCTTTTTGAGGCAGATCACATTCTGTCTATGAAATGTGTATGTCTCTAAATAAACCCACTTCTTTTCACTTTGCCTCTAGCTGAATGACTTCTATGCTGAGACATAAAGAACCTGAGCTTCATTAAGCTCTGAAACCAGGTGTGTGATCTTAATGAAAAGACAGTGGATTTGAGTCCCAGCTTATGGGTTCAAGCCCCAGGCTGGGTTTTGGCTGGGTTTGAGTACCATGTGAGTTGTGCAGTTACAACTTATGCAGTTAACAAAATATGACACAAGAAGAAAATACCTCAAAAAACTCTAATAGAATTTTTCCCTACTAATGTGCCTCAAGATTTATTGAGACATCAAAATCTTATTTTCAGCACATTAATGGCCTGGATTGCAAATGTACAGGTTGTATATTTTGTGATGTATTTCTGATAGAATTCAGGGATCAGGGATGAAAAGATATTATCACTGATAGATTCTTTGAGGGTGAAGGGAGGGTCTTAGAAAACTGACTTCAACTAAGAAAAGGAAGATAATTTGGTTTTACTTTTCAAATAAAAAGTGTGTTTGATTTTGAAAAACAATCATCTAGACTCACATTTTTGTGTTTAACAACCACCTTGAAATTGGTCTGCCTCAGAGGACAGCACAATTCTGGGCTACCTTAGCATGAATGATTTATGACATTCATGAACTTGGCAACTACATCAATTTTTCTAAAGCTGGCACCCAACACCACCTGCATGTTAAGTGAAGATTTATGATTTCTAAAACTCACCTCATTATGCAGAGGTACATGAATTGTCTTATATGTGCAGTCTATAACTCCCAAGACAGATAAGGAGGCAGCTATGTCACAAAATTCATGGCTCTTTCCTGCTAAAGCTGAAGTTTTGGAGAAAAACTAAGGAAATAACTGGCCCTTTGTAGAAAAATAGCTTTAGCTAACCATTACACCTCCAAATGATGAACCAGCTATAGCCTACCACTATATCTTACAGGAGCAAAGAGGCTAATGGTGAAAGTCACTTTAATCATGGCAATGAACTATGTCTATGTTTTGAACACTGCAGCGATAGACAGAACCCAAAGTGACTCTTTGGAAATATCGACCATTCTGTCAGTTTAATTTTTTCCCCAGTTTGGTGTCTGAGACCTCTTGCTGATCAAGTGGCCCAGTCAGACCCACAGACATGGACTCCAGAGAAGGGAATTCAATACCTTGGCGTGCCCAATGGCACAGAATTCAATACTTGTGTGCTCCCTCAGAGTGAAGAAAAGCAAATGCTGGTTTAGGTTCTGAAATGCAGCTTGTTTTCTGAGATTCTTTAGAAATGCAGCAAATCTTTCCACATACCCTGCAAGATAGTAGAAGCAAAGAGGATTAAGTGGAATAAAGTTATGAATCTCAAGGAAGAATAAGATTATATAGACAACCATTAAAAATGACAAGTATATGTGACCAGGTTGACAAGCAAATATTTTTAGGGAAGGTATAAAAAGCAGAACACAAAAATGGCAAGCACACACACTGACTGGAAAAAAGCAAAATGACAGAAAAAATGGTGTGGACCTCCCTGGTTGTCCAGTGGTTAAGAATCTGCCTGCCAATGCAGGGGACAGGGGTGCCTAGTCTTGAAAGATTCCACTTGCAGGGGAGCTTCTGAGCCCATGTGCCACAACCACCGAGCCTGCGTGCTCTAGAGCCCGGGAGCCTCAACAAGAGAAGCCCGCACACTGCAACTAGGGAGTAGCCCCTGCCCACCACAACCAGAGAAAGCCTGATGCAGCAGTGAAGACCCAGCACAGCCAATAAATTAGAAAAATAAAAATTATTTTTTTAAATGGTGTTTCTAGCCTAGAGATTTTCAATAACATAAAGTTAAGCAAAAAACAATGAAATTCTAAGTAATTTATTTTCAAATATCCCTATCAATCAGGATATAGACACACATGTATGACTGCTAGCTACCCTAAATCCAAGAAACTCCTGTCTCTCTCTCCTTTGCGGAGCTCAAAACAGTGGGCCATTCTCCATGGCCTTTGAGAGTATAGAACACCTGCACTCAAATACCCAAGGTGACAGAAGAAAACTAAAATACTAAAAGTCTCCAAGTAGGGGTAGGAAAGTTATTTGGGAAAAAAGATTGTGGGAAACCCATTTTCAACTTTAATGACTTATTAGATGTCATCTGATTTCTGAAATGTGCTTGGGATTTGTCCAGCTCAGACTCTGGGCTCTGACAATGCCTTAGGTTTGCTTGTCCCAATGTGGTTAGTCTATCTCATGGAAATGATGCTCCACTCACAAAACAGTGCACAAGAGCAAGAAAGTGGTATCAGAGAACTACAAATTGGGCAAATCAGGAAAAGTGAAGCCTCTTTGGCTACTGGAAGTATGTATATATCCAAGAGCAGAGTAGATACACAGAGAAGACTTGTATTTGAATTCAGGGACTCAGTTACTACTTCACATTAAGTTACTTGTAGACACTTGATCACTCAAACACAGGTGGTGTTCTCCAGGGCTTTGGTGCTGGTGTTCTACTGGCTGCCTTTAATCCTGAGAGCAACCACACACAAACACACACACACACACACAGTGCTGGTGTTCTATTGGCTGCCTTTAATCCTAAGAGCAAACACACACACACACACACACACACACACACACACAGTGCTGGTGTTCTACTGGCTGCCTTTAATCCTGAGAGCAACCACACACACACACACACACACACACACGGTGCTGGTGTTCTATTGGCTGTCTTTAATCCTAAGAGCAAACACACACACACACACACACACACACACACACACACACGGTGCTGGTGTTCTACTGGCTGTCTTTAATCCTGAGAGCAAACACACACACACACATACCACCCCATCTCCTGGCACAGCCCAGGGTAAAACTGACTTCTTTTTGGGAAGTCACGGAAAGCTGAAAGAGCTCACAAAGGGGGTCTCATCCACAGCCTCTGTGGAGTCTCTCTCTACAAGAGAGTTTGCACTTTGCCAGGCTCCCCAGGTGATGCTAGTGATAAAGAACCCGCCTGCCAGTGCATGAAACATAAGAGACAAGGGTTCAATCCCTGGGTCGGGAGGAGGAAATGGCAACCCACTCCAATATTCTTGCCTGGAAAATCCCATGGACAGAGGAGCCTGGCAGACTACAGTCCATGGGGTCCCTTTTGGGAGAGCCGGACATGACTTAACAAATAAACAGGCTTAGAGACAGATCACTAGCCTATGGTAGAAGAGAGATGTTCATGAGACCCACGGCAGCTATCACACTAACAGATTCCCCCTTGCCCCTGAAGAAGGGGACCACAGCCTCCCTCTAGGAACCAGCCTGCTTTACATGATGCTACACACAGTCACTACTCCCACTCCACCCCAATCACTAGCTCAATAAAACAAAGAACTGGCACCTAAACGATAGGCCTATGAGCTGACCCAGTGAGCCTTCAAACAATGTGCCCCTTTCCTGTGCCTTTGCTCTGCCCAATAAAGGTGCTCCGTAATGATGGTGTACTTCAAGCACACAGAAAGATAGCCGGGTAGTGCAAACAGCCCTGGGGATACACGAGAGTACAGGAAAAAAGTATTCCAATGTATTTACATTAATTTTTTATTTTTTCTATTTTATATATTTTAGTAATAGTACTACATGCAAATACTTCTAAATACATAAATACATACATATCTAAATACATAAATACAAGTACTACTTCTAAATACATAAATATTCACAATGGAGGTATGTGCTCAAATTTTTTGTTTTTAATCTTTTGGCTATGCCATGCAGCATGCACAATCTTAGTACCCCAACTAGGGATGGAACCTGTGCCCCTGCAGTGGAAGAGCAGAGTCTTAACCACTGGACTGTCAGGGAAGTCCCTCAAATATTCTTCTAATAGAATGTGTAGTGAAAAAATGTGACCAGAAGATACCACGATACTTGGGGTGTTTCTAAGCAAGGTGTGATCCTTAATTGCCATCCATATCAGAACCTCCTGTCAAACTTGCTAAACATGCAGATTACTTGAAACACCTCAGACCTACAGGACTAAACTGCTTGGGTTGGTATGCTTAAAGAGCTTCCCAGTAATTCTGACGCCTACTGAAACATGGGAACTACTGCCATGGAAGAATTAGGGAAGCAAACACAAAGAAGTGAGCTGTGGAAAGGGCAGAGTCAGTGCAGAAGCTCCATAAAGATGACTGATCCTGCTGGGGCCTGACCAAAGAGGAGGAGCTACCCCTTGTTCTTCCTGAACTCTGGTTCTATGGGTATTGAGACAATACCTGTACTTTCCCAACTAGCCTTCAGATAAATCCTTATCACCTAAAGAAACTTGGGTACTTCCTCTCCTGATGGCTGGGAAGCAGGGGTGAGGAACCTTAGAAACCAACATCCTCTCACATAGAGAAGATGTTAGTCAGAGGAACTGAAAAGATAGCTGATATACTTTCACTAATTGTATACCTTAAAGAGTGAGGACAAGACACGAGGAAGGAGGTATATGAGTCAGAAGTGTCTGTAAACATTTGAAAAAAGACCCTGTACTTATTGAACATTTAATCTGAAATCATGTGGGTGATTTCTAAAAAGCATACCAAGTAAAAATTGAGGCTGTAGAACAGAACCTACACTGTGTGACTTTGGGCAACTCACTAATTCTCTCATTTCCTCATCTATTAAATGATAAATTAGATTTTACTTTATATTTTTGTGTAAAACTGTTTCAATCTTTTTTAAAAAAAAACTTTTATTAGAGTTCACTTAAAATGTTGAGTTAGTTTCAGGTGTACAGTAAAGTGAATCAATTATATACACACATACGGTAAATGCATGCATGTTCAGTTATGTCTGACTGTGACCCTAAGGATTGTAGTCTGCCAGGCTCTTCTGTCCATGGGATTATCTTGGCAAGAATAATGGAGTGGGTTGCCATTTCCTCCTCAAGGATATCTTCTCAACCAAAGGATCGAACCCACATTTCCTGAGTCTCCTGCATTGGCAAGCAGTTTTTTGTTTTTTTTACCACTGTAAAAACAGTATGAACTCCCCAGGTCGGTAGGTGCTCCATATGCCACTGGAGAAATAACTCCAGAAAGAATGAAGAAAGAGACAAAGAGAAAACAACACCCAGTTGTGCACGTGACTGGTGACGGAAGTAAAGTCCTATGCTGTAAAGAACAACATTGTATAGGAACCTGGAATGTTAGGTCCTTGAATCAAGGTAAATTGGAAGTGGTCAAACAGGTGATGGCAAGAGTAAACACTGACATTTTAGGAATCAGTGAACTAAAATGACCTGGAATGGGCAAATTTAATTCAGATGACCATTATATCTACTACTGTGGGCAAGAATCCCTTAGAAGAAATGAAAAAAAAAAAAAGAATCCCTTAGAAGAAATGAAGTAGCCATCATAGTCAACAAAAGAGTCCTAAATGCAGTACTTAGGTGCAGTCTCAAAAATGACAGAATGATCTCTGTTCATTTCCAAGGCAAACCATTCAGTATCACAGTACCCAAGTCTATACTCCAACCACAAATGTCGATGAAGCTGAAGTTGAAAGGTTCTATGAAGACCTACAAGACCTTCTAGAACTAACATCAAAAAAAAGATGTCCTTTTCATCATAGGGGACTGGAATGCAAAAGTGGGAAATCAAGATATACCTGGAGTAACAGGCAACTTTGGCCTTGGAGTAAAAAATGAAGCAGGACAAAGGCTAACAGAGTTTTGCCAAGAGAATACACTGGTCATAGTAAACACCCTCTCCCAACAACACAACAGACGACTCTACACATGGACATCACCAGATGGTCAATACCAAAATCAGATTGATTATATTCTTTGCAGCCAAAGATGGAGAAGCTCTAAACAGTCAGCAAAAACAAAACTGGGAGCTGACTGTGGCTCAGATCATGAACTCCTTACTGCCAAATTCAGACTTAAATTGAAGAAAGTAGGGAAAACCACTACAGTGCAAGTGACAAATAGATTCAAGAGGTTAGATTTGATAGAGTGCCTGAAGAAATATGGACGGAGGTTCATGACATTATACAGGAGGCAGTGATAAAGATCATTCCCAAGAAAAAGAAATGCAAAAAAAGCAAAATGGTTGTCTGAGGAGGCCTTACAAATAGCTGAGAAAAGAAGAGAAGCTAAAAGCAAAGGAAAGATATACACATTTGAATGTAGAGTTCCAAAGAATAGCAAGGAGAGACAAGAAAGTCTTCCTCAGTGATCAATGCAAAGAAATAGAGGAAAACAATAGAATAGTAAAGACTAGATAACTCTTCAAGAAAATTAGAGCTACCAAGGGAACATTTCATGAAAAATGGACCCAAAAAAGGACAGAAACGGTATGGACCTAAAAGAAGCAGAAGATATCAAGAAGAGGTGGCAAGAATACACAGAAGAACTGTAAAGAAAAGATCTTCATGACCCAGATAACCACGATGGTGTCACCAATCACCTAGAGCCAGACATCCTGGAATACGAAGTCAAGTGGACCTTAGGAAGCATCACTATGAATAAAGCTAGTGGAGGTGATAGAATTCCAACTGAACTATTTAAAAATCCTAAAAAATGATGCTGTGAAAGTGCTGTATGCAATATGCCAGCAAATTTGGGAAACTCAGCAGTGGCCACAGAACTGGAAAAGGTTAGTTTTCATTCCAATCCCAAAGAAAGGCAATGCCAAAGAATGTTCAAACTACTGCACAACTGCACTCATCTCACACACTAGCAAAGTAATGCTCAAAATTCTCCAAGCCAGGTTTCAACAGTATGTGAACTGAGAACTTCCACATGTTCAAGCTGGGTTTAGAAAAGACAGAGGAACCAGAGATCAAATTGCCAACATCCGTTGAATCATCAAAAAAGCAAGAGAGTCACAGAAAAACATCTACTTCTGCTTTATTGACTACGCCAAAGTCTTTGACTGCATAGATCACAACAAACTATGGAAAATTCTTCAAGAGATGGGAATACCTGACCACTTTATCTGCCTCCTGAGAAATCTTCACGCAGGTCAAGAAGCAACACAGTTAGAACTGGATATGAAACAACAGACAGGTTCCATATTGGGAAAGGAGTACGTGAAGGCTGTATATTGTCACCCTGCTTATTTAACTTATATGCAGAGTACATCAAGCGAAATGCTGGGTTGGATGAAGCACAAGCTGGAATCAAGATAGCCAGGTGAAATATCAATAAACTCAGATATGCAGATGACACCACCCTTATGGCAGAAAGCAAAGAACTAAAGAGCCTCTTGATAAAAGTGAAACAGGAAAGTGAAAAAGTTGGCTTAAAACTCAACATTCTAAAAACGAACGTCATGGCATCTGGTCCCATCACCTCATGGCAGATAGATGGGAAAACAATAGAAACAGTGACAGACTTTCTTTTCTTGGGCTCCAAAATCACTGCAGATGGTGACTGCAGCCACCATTAAAAGACACTTGCTCCTTGGAAGAAAAGCCTCTATGACCAACCAAGACAGCATATTAAAAAGCAGAGACATTACTTTGCCAACAAAGATTCGTCTAGTCAAAGCTATGGTTTTTCCAGTAGTCAGGTATGGATGTGAGAGTTGGACCATAAAGAAAACTGAGTGCTGAAGAATTGATGCATTTGAACTGTGGGGTTGGAGAAGACCCTTGAGAGTCCCTTGGACTGCAAGGAGATACAACCAGTCCATCCTAAAGGAAATCAGTCCTGAATATTCACTGGAAGGACTGATGCTGAAGCTGAAACTCCAATACTTTGGCCAGCTGATGCAAAGATATGACTCCTTAGAAAAGACTCTCATGCTGGGAAAATCTGAAGGCAGGAGGAGAAGGGGATGACAGAAGATGAGATGGTTGGATGGCATCACCGACTTGATGGACATGAGCTTGAGCAAGCTCTGGGAGTTGGTAATGGACAGGGAAGCCTGGTACGCTGCAGTCCATGGAGTCACAAAGAGTCGGACATGACTGAGCCACTGAACTGAACTGAACCGAGTCACCTGGGAAGCTCTGAGCCACCAGATGTGTATCCACTTGTTTTTAGATTCTTTTCCCATATAGGCTGGGCTTTCCTGGTAGCTCAGCTAGTAAGGAATCCGCCTGCAATGTGGGACACCTGGGTTCAGTCCCTCGGATGGGAAGATCCCCTGGAGAAGTGATAGGCTACCCACTCCAGTATTCTGGCCTGGAGAATACCACAGACTATATAGTCCATGGAGTCGCAAAGAGTCAGACACGACTGAGCGACCTTCATTTTTCCCATATAGGCCATTACAGAATATTGAGTAGAGGTCCCTGTGCTATAGTAGCAGATTCTTATTAGTTATCTATCTTATATATAGTAGTGTATATATGTCAATCCCAATCTCCCAATTTATCCCTGCCTGCAAAGGCTAGATTTTAAATGATATTTAAAGACATTTCTATGTTTCTAGAACCCAAGTTCAGGCTCAACTCCTAGTTCAAGTTTTTGCTAAGTCAGACTTAGCAAGTTCAGACTTTTGCTAAGTCATTCTGATTAAAAATAAATGAAAACATTCATAAAAGGCTCCTACATCCTTAAGAATTATTAAATGGGTCTTCATAAAGAGCAAATCTCTGCTTTTGTCAGTCCTACACCCTCCCCAAATAGGGACTTCACACACAGACCCTTGGACCTAATAGCCAACCGTTTTTCAAACCTGAATGAAAATCCAAGTGAGGTTAACTAATTTTTTACCCTGTGCAATAAGACTGCATTATCACTAGAATGTAAATATCAAATCTAATCAAAGTGATTATCTTAATTTATTGCTGCCTTAGTTTTCTTTCAGGGTCATCCTCTATTTCTCTCTTGTCCTTTCAGAAGGCAGGCAGGTTGGTGGGTTACCGGGCATTCCATACAGAAAGAAACCTACTAATTGTCACCATCCCTAGGGACAGAAACATCACTGACACAATACTTCCTACACTTCACTGGGGCAAGTTCCATTGAATTAGACTTGAGTGAAGTGACACTGTGAAATGTACTCCAATATAGTGTAGCTAATACCCAAACAGAAAAGTGGGAACTGTCTCCTGAAATCTGCTGCAGGTACATGAAAAATTCCAAGGAGAATAAAAATGACAAATCCCTGCAGTATGTCACATTTTTATTTCATGAAGATGGAAAGTGCCACAGCATGATATTCATCTTTGGGAAGACTGAATAAAATGTCATCTGAGCCACCAGTTTAAAGAGACTCCTTTAAAAATATAAACTTGATCTTATGTGTTCTATTACAGATTGAACTGCCTTTATAGTTGTCCTGGAACCTAAACTACATAAAAATATTTTTATAGCTTTAACTCAATTGCATAAAATAACTGCTGTTAATAATGGATTAGGCCAATGTTACAAAACTCTTCTTCCGTATACGTAGAGATAAATGATCAGACCCAGTTTTGTTATGAGACAGCAAAGCCTAGTGGTTAGCAGTATAGGTTTTGGAGTCAGACAGTCTAGCTTCAAATATGGCCTTACCATTCAATTGTCATGTGACCTATATAACATACTGGACCACTTTACGCCTCAGTTTCCACATCTGCAAAATGGGAATACCAATAGTATTATTCCCTTGAGACCATTTTTTTTGCACATTCCATGAAAGAATGTTACAAAGCATTTAGGACAGTGGCGCACTTAAGTAACACTTGACAACTATTAGTGATTGCTATTTAAAGACAATTCCTGTTAATGATTGGGAATTAAACATTTAAAAGTTAGAATTTAAAACATAGCATGCACAGGTATTAGACAGCCATCTGTTCTGCCTGGTAAACAATTACCCGCATGAAAATTATGTACCAACTCCTTTCACTTTTCAGCATGACACTGAAATGATAACAGAGAAATGGAATACAGTGCTGTGATATATGATGAAGAATTGTATCAGCCGACCATGGATCTAATCGTCCACTCTTATTCATTTGCACCCTGTTTCTTTTTAGACTCAGGCTCATTCCTTCCAGCCTTCAGGCTGCAGGCTATGTTAATTTGCAAAGCAACCCCAAAGCTTGTCCTTCACACTGGCAAATAATAGGATACATGCAGCCTCATTCTCAGGATACTGCTTTGAATAGTGTCTAGAGCTACAACATCCCCCTTGTGGTCATATTGAGTATTTACCAGGCTCTTGGGGAAACCAACAAAAACCTCAGCGATATGTGTACCCCCAGAATCATCCTCTCAGACATCCTTTAATCAACTAGTTAACACTATTTGATTCCAGAATTCTTATGCTTAACACTTTGTGGTTTTTAAGTGTATGCAACAAGAAGGAAAAAGAGCAAATTCTTAGGAGAACCAGTAGATAAAAGAGAGATGTGAAGAGGATGCAGTGAATACCAATTATCCCACTTGCCCTTCTCCGTGTCATATGCAAGGTAGGGATGTGAAATTTTCAATTTCTACTTTGCTTCCATGTTTAATATTATTTATCATTCCTCTCTATGTTTCTATGTTCTTTTTTTGAAAATTTTTATTGGAGCATAGTTGATTTAAAACGTTGTGCTAGTTTCAGGTGTACAACAAAATGAATCAGTTATACAAATTCATATATCCACTCTTTTTTAGATTCTTTTCCCATATAGGTCATTACAGCCTATGGAGCAGCATTCCCTGTGCTATACAGTAGGTCTTTATTGGTTACCTACTTTATATATAGTAGTGTGCATACCAACCACAAGCTCCCAATTTATCCCTCCCCTCAATGTTCTTCAGCATCAATGTATTGTTTTAATATACAAATATCCTAAAAATAAGGGTCATTAGACTTGGATGACTGCAGAAAAATCTACTTCTGAGGGAATTAACAAAATAAGAGAAATGAAAGCACTAAGTAGACAAGTAAGGATAATAAATAACAAATAAGAGTGAGGGTACTTCTTAAAAGGACATGTATAAAATATAAACAATATAATGTTGGACCTTTATTTTCTTACTCCCACTTCCCTTCTCTCTAACAAGGTAAACTCAACTGTCTTCTTTCCCTCCCAAACTTCCCCAAAATTTCCTTCACAAGTCCTCACATCGGAATAGTGGAGCATCTTTCTCTTTTGAAATTGGACTTTGAGACTTAAAAAGTCACTGGCATCTTGTTAGACAACCCATGCCCACCGTCCCATGCAACAAGGTTTCAAGATGGGTCTGAGGACCTGTTACAGAACACAAATTTGTGTGACTGACACACAGTGAAGCCAAACCAACCAAAACAGGAGTTTGGACCAGAGAAAGGTGTTTTTTTTTTCACCCCCAGAGAAAGGTTTTATTACAGGGTCAAGCAAGGAGAAAGGGTGGCTCATGCTCTAAATAAATCCCTGAACTGAGAGCTTTTAGAAAGTACGTTTTTATAGGAAAAATTTGGGGTGAGGGCTGCAAGGCATGTGACTTCCTTCTGGTGGGTTGGTAGTGAGGAATCTTGCCCTCAAGTTTAAGTTACCATCCTCTATCTGGGCAGGGCCTACTTCCCACAGAACTCATAAACACTACGTATATTCAGGTGATGTTAGTGGTAAAGAACAAGCCTGCCAAAGCAAGCAACAGGAGTTCAATCCCTGGGTCGGGAAGATCCCCTAGAGAAGGAAATGGTAACACACTCCAGTATTCTTGCCTGGCAAAATTCCACAGAGGAGCCTGGTGGGCTACAGTTTGTGGAGTCACCAAGACACAGCTGACCACACACTCCCTGAGGAGGAACCATGACCGTGCCCCAGTGCTGTGCTATTCGTACTTGACTACGCCTCTCTTGTTTCCGTCCCCTAATAAGCAACTGTTTAAATCTGCCTTTTGGAATTGAGGGTACCTTAAAGAAGCTAAAAGAAGTCTACAAACAAGAAACCGGGGGAAAAGAAGGGCTTTCCTGCCCAGGCGGACCGCACAGGGGCCTGGTTGGTTTCTGAGCCTCAGTGAGGCCCAGCAAAGCTGGGTAGTAGGATCCTGAGCTCAGGTATGTTTCTCTCTCGACGGTCTGCACGATCATCACGATCATTAGCCTAAGATAACCCAATGCTTTGTATGAACGAGTCTTCTTTAGTAGTTCAAAACCCAAGGTCCCTGTGCTAAAACACAGAAAGAATTCGCCTAAGGTCTCCATATGCAGGTGTACTTCAAGTTACTGAAACAGCAACAAGCAGTCAAAACACAAAGGACGAGCAACAAAGGTTTTAAACCCCCAGTTTACATTGAACAAAAACGCAGGACAAAATGGCGCCCTCCGCGAGAAGGAAAAGTCAACTCGCGCGGACCTTGAGGCCGCCAGGATCTCCCAGGGAAACGGGGGTGGGAGGACGAAACTCACGTGAGCTGGAGCACCCTATGACAGCGGTAGTCAGACTCCACCCCGTTCTTCACTACTCCCTGTGCACATGCGCTCCAGGACCTCGGCGGGCGGCCAGTTGCGCAGGCGCAACAGACCCCTCCTCTCACGTAACTGACGCAAGGAGACTGTAATCTGTTCGCAGTTTATCCCGTGTGACCTTGAGTCCTTCCTGCCTCCGAGGACCGGGGTTGTCCACAGTTTTGCCTTATACTACTCTTAGGCCTCCTCGTCTCTCACGGAGCCCTGACCTGCCGCAGCCGGCACAGAAGGACATATTGTTCCCAACTTTCAGGCTTCGAAGCGTAGTAGCCATAGGCCCTGACTCCGGGCGCGGCATACAGGTATTCTCTGATCAGGCAGCACGGGCGGCGCCTCAGAGGATGAGCGGGCTTCCAGGCCGCAGCGGTCAACCCCCGCCCCCCACCCCACGTGGTAGGAGGTTTCCAGAAGCGCTAGCACCTCTGCGCCGCGCTACCCTCGGCCGTCCGAGCGTCTCTTTGCTGTCTCGTACTTCCACCGTCTAGCAGCCATGATAAGCGCCAGCCGAGCCGCAGTATCCCGTCTCGTCGGCACCGCAGCCTCCCGGGGCCCCACAGCTGCCCGCCACCAGGTAAGGGACTGCCGGGCCCTCCCCGAGGGGCTCACGGTCTTGGGAGTCAATGCTGCAGGCCGCGGCCTTCGGGGTCAGAATCCTCCGGGAAACAGGAGAGATGGAAAATAACAGACCTTTAGTATTCAGTGTTGCTGATTCAAGGATTAATTCAGGGTTTTGCCTTTTTCTCTTTGCTGAGTCACACCCCTTGGTAGCGTAGAGTTTTATTTCACCGTTATATTTCACCAAGTAGCTGGTAGTCGTTCTGATAGGCTTTTTGATGCGGATTACGCAGTTTTGGCCTTGAGGTCGTAGTCTATAGGGAAGGAAAAGCTATTATAGTTTTCATTTTCGCTTACGGGTAGAAGAAGGAGTCTTCTAAAATCGGGAGTGTGCAGGGACCCCGTTACTGTGATATGACGAAGGAAGAAAGAGCATCCGAGCAATAAATTAAAAGTCAAGCTCTGATTTTCTTGTTTGCGAACATTTAATAGTTGTTTTCCCAGAATCATCATCTCCGTTATTTCAGAAAAAATAAGCAAATCGGGAAAAGGCCATGGAGTGATTGCTCATTATCGTGTAAGACTAGAAATACATCTTTTGGAATTGTGTTTCTTTGTGCTCAGGTTGAGTAAAGGACGACTTGCAATAGCCTGAGGTGAGAATGTAACAAAGGTCTTTCATCCTGATCAGAGGCCACTCCTGACATTTTCCCCCCCACTCCACATTTCCCCTGCCCCAAACTGATTCATAAGGTTGCTACTTCTAGTCCCCTTAAAGCATTAGCTTGGCAACATCAGGGGAAATGGCTCAGATTAAGTTAAATCTATATTTGCAACACACACATGTGTGGATCTTAAGTGGACACTGCTGTGATAGTGAAATTGAGTAGTTATTTTGTAATGTATTTTTGCTTCTCTAGGGAATGTTTGGCAGTGTTTGAAAATGACTTTGGTGGTTACAATCTGGGTAACCATGCTACTACTAAGTTCTAGTTGTAAAGATCCAAGTTGTTGCTGAACACCCTGCATTGCATAGAACAGCCAGGCTCCCAGCAAAAGTTTTGTTCAAAATCAATAATGCCGAAGTTGAGTAACCTTTTGGTAATGTAATTCAGGACAGTATTACATGAATTTGTTTGTCTAACTTATTTGGAAAACTTATGCTTTCTTGGACTTGATTGCTGTGTCAGTACCGTTATGCCTGTTATACATAAAACATCTTACTATTTCAATGAACTTTATGCATGGTAGCCACTCAGAATGAAAACCTCAAACGTTCACATATTCTTCAGAAGAATAGTTAAGCCCAAGTTTTCATATATGGTTGATGGCTGATGCAATTTTATTTTTTTTAAGGATGGCTGGAATGGCCTTAGTCATGAGGCTTTTAGAATTGTTTCAAGGCGGGACTATGCGTAAGTATAATTTCATTTCTTTTAATAGTAAGATGATAAATATTAAGTCCCAGAGCAGTGGTCTCTAAATTTATGATTGTTTTGTTCAGGGAAAAAAACACTTATATTTATTAATAGAGTGTTTATTTCACCACAGTAGCAAATAATTGTTTTCTACCAAACCTTCTTCAAGGTTTACCTTCATATTGTAAAATAGGTCTTTTTTACCACTATTTTGGAGACCACTGTTAACTGATCGTAGCATTGTTTTAAATGTCTTACAGATCAGAAGCAATCAAGGGAGCAGTTGTTGGTATTGATTTGGGTACTACCAACTCCTGTGTGGCAGTTATGGAAGGTAAACAAGCAAAGGTGAGCATAATTGGAGGCTCTGGACCGTATAGTGGTAGCTAGTAGACAATTCAGAATTCTGTGTCCTTTGGCTTAGATAAGGGACATTTTAAAGGTTGCGTTTAAATTCTTAAGACTCTCTTGAGGTGCATCTTTGTGCTTAATTTATGCTGGGAATAATCAAATGGATTTAACTTCCCAGGATTTTAAGTGTGTCCTAGTACAGAGGTAATAAAATTTTACCTTTTTGTAAGTCAGTTAAACAAAAGTTAAAGGTGCAGAAACAGTCTAGAAGCAAATGGAGCTCCAAGAAATGCAAAGGCTGGGTCATAAGTAAATAATGTTCTTTATTTCCTGCTGTGGTAGAGGATCTTTTTCTTGAATCCTACCTATTCTGTTCTTTTTTTTTTTTTTTATTCTGCTCTTAAAAATCTTTATTCCCACATGGTTCTCCTCAATAATATTTGAAGCACCTGGATCTTTTAATTCCTTTTTGGCAATTAAAAAATAATTTTTTTTTTCTTTACTGCCCTGGGTCTTGCTACATGAAAGCTTTTTCTAGTTGTGGCCAGTGGGGGCTACTGTCTTGTTGCAATGGCTTCTCTTACTGTGGACCAGGATCTCTAGGGTGCTCAGCCATCAGTAGTTGTGGCTCGTGGGCTTAGTTGCCCCACACTGTGGAATCTTCCCAGACCAGGGATCCAGCCTGTATCCTCTGCATTGGCAGGGGACCACCAGGGGAATCTGCAAATTTTTTTTAATGCCTGAAAGTTTTAGCCATCACCAAAACAAAAGTACAATTAATTTTATGACAACAGTAAGAAAGATCTGATTTATATATATTCCTGTGTGGGTTTTTTTGATGTTCTTAGTTGATTGTTTCGATCTCAAATAGCAGTTGCTTTCTGTATCAGTATTTACAGGGCAGAAAAATATCCTCACTAGTACTGCTGTTTAATGTTTGCTCTGTGTCTCAAATAATTGATACAAAGACACTGGTGGTGACTGGAACCTTACTCTGTCCTCCTTTGGGAGTTTTAGGTGCTAGAGAACGCTGAAGGTGCCAGAACAACCCCTTCAGTTGTAGCCTTTACAGCAGATGGTGAACGACTTGTTGGCATGCCGGCCAAGCGACAGGCTGTCACCAATCCAAACAACACATTCTATGCTACCAAGCGTCTTATTGGTCGGCGATATGATGACCCAGAAGTTCAGAAGGACATGTGAGTAATAGTAAGACTGTATTTATTTGCAAAGGCTGTTTAGAACAGACTTACTAGCAGGATCCCTGGGGACAGGCCCTGCCCTTGCCCAGAGGGTGTCTTCTTCAAAATATTCAATTCTGCCTTCACAGATTAGGACTTTGCTAGGTGTGACATGATATATGAAGATTTGGGTGGTCATACCTGGACCATGTAAATTGGTGTTAAACACGAGACAATGACATAGGCTTCATCTTGTGCTGATCAGATAGTTTGATATGTTTTCAAGGTTTATCCTTGCTGTCTCATGTTATCAGTATTTCATTTGTTTTTATGGCCAAATAATACTCCATTGCACACATACATAGAGAATTTAGTGTTTATTTGTTGATGACATTTGGATTGTTTCCACTTTTTGGCTGTTAATGAGTAATGCTACCATAAACATTTGTAGGTTTCTATGTGGATGTACGTTTTCATTTTTCTTGGGTAGACATCTAGTAATGAAGTTTCTGAGTCATATGGTATCTCTGTGTTATCCAAAGCAGCTGCATAAATTTTTGGTGAGAAAAATGTTCAGGTTTCATCAGGATGTTTTTACGTGTTAATGATTACTTTCTAAAGGATTTCATTAAGTGAATTCCTGAAGTTCTCATTTGTTGACCATGGACCTCGTGGGGTGGAAGATGGGCTTTCATGGTGTATGGTAACTTCATGATAGATTGTGCTGGCATGTTTTCTCAAATATTTGTGTCTTTCAGTAAAAATGTTCCTTTTAAAATTGTCCGTGCCTCTAATGGTGATGCCTGGGTTGAAGCTCATGGAAAACTCTATTCCCCAAGTCAGATTGGAGCATTTGTGTTGATGAAGATGAAAGAGACTGCAGGTGAGAAAGCTTAGTTCATATCTTGGAACATTCAGAAAACTGCATGATTACTCTGAGATCACTGGCTTCTGTATCTCATTGACCTTTGAATGAGTTTGCAGTGGCTTTTGCACAGAATACCTAGAAATGGCAAAACTTCATTACTCTTTCTCTACAAATTGAACTTCTCTTCCAAGTTTTCCTAATGGTGGCTTGCATGTTTATTTTTCCCAGAAGGGAAACCAAAAGACTACACGTTAAGCTTTTGTGTCTGTTAGATAAAACTTATAACTTCCTGTATGAGAAACAGTGGCTCTTTTAAGTCTAAAAAACTAGGTCATTATAGTTGATGAGCCTTCACTAATGTGTTATAGGTGAGATCTTGAGTTTTTTAAATCAGAGTGTTTTTCAATAAGATCTCTATATGTTAGGTCATATGCTAAGAAACTAATGGGTACTGTTTGTGATCTCAAGAGGATGACATGGGTTGTCAGGCTACATTATTAATTGTAGCTTATTTTATTTGATAGGATTCTCATGGTTGATTTCATTGATTTCTTTTCCAGAAAATTATTTGGGGCATACAGCAAAAAATGCTGTGATCACAGTCCCAGCTTATTTCAATGACTCTCAGAGACAGGTGAGTTCAATTAGCATTTTTAGTCACGAAATAAATGGTACTTGGGACACAAGGGTAAAAAATGCCTTTTTTCTTCTTCTTTAGGCCACTAAGGATGCTGGCCAGATATCTGGACTAAATGTGCTTCGGGTAATTAATGAACCCACAGCCGCTGCTTTGGCTTATGGTCTGGACAAATCAGAAGACAAAATGTAAGTTTGTGTAATAAATTTCCACTTAGATGCGTGAGACTAAGTTCATGGAATCTTGAAATCTATCCTCAATCATCATCTTGATTGCTTAGTGTTGCGCCTTAGACTAAAAATATACTGCCTTGACCTTTTCCCCAGGTTTCTATGGTCTGTGTTTTTCATTCATTTCAGGACTATTCCTTTGATTACTTTTTCTCTTTTCTTTCTTTTCTTTTCTTTTTAAAAGTACTGACTGTGGTTCTTTTACTCCCTTGGTATGCCTGTTGGCAAGTATTCATCTGGAAGTTTACCATTTCATTTTAACTCTTACATGTTTTACATGTTGCTGTAAGGACCATATGTTAAGACATATGACACTTAGGCAGTCATCATTATACCTGGGTGGGGGGAAGTAGCCAGGTGTATGTTAGTTTGGTGACTGAACTCTACCTGTGATGAATTTGGTTCTTGAAGGCCTTATTTTTTTTTTCTAGCATTGCTGTGTATGATTTAGGTGGTGGAACTTTTGATATTTCCATACTGGAAATTCAGAAAGGAGTATTTGAGGTGAAATCCACCAATGGAGACACTTTCTTAGGTGGTGAAGACTTTGACCAGGCCTTGCTGCGCCACATTGTGAAGGAGTTCAAAAGAGAGGTTAGTTACCAGTGGGGTTAATGTGTAGACATGGAGATACTGAGGATTTCTTTGGACTGCAGTTTGCTTTATGATTTTTTCTCCCGTTGCATAGTCCACTGAAATTGCATTTCAGTTTCATGGGTGCTCTGAACTGTTCCAGTTATTGTAACTTCAAATTGTGAACAGACAACAATGAAAAGGATACAGTACCAGGTGTATAATAGTACTATGGCATTATATATAGGAAACCTGAATGTCTTTGGATTGGGGAATCCACGTTTTTGGAGAGAAGTGCTAGAACCAATCCTCACAGATAGTGATGGACAACTATATAGGTTTCCTCCACTATCTGAAAATGTCTTCCTGTGAGACCTATGATAAGCTGAAATGTTGTGAAGCAAAGAAGCAATTACCTTAGGGCACCTTTTTTCTAACGGATGCACAAAACAAAATGTTCATACGCTTCCAGATCAAAGCTATGGTGGCTTGATACTCAGATAAATGTAGTTACTGGGCAAGGAGCTTGGGGTGCACACTGCTTCTATAATAGCTTGTTGCAAAGCAAATGCCGAATATTAGTTGTCCTTTTTGTAAATGTGAAAATCCTTTTCAGGTTTCACTTGGTTGGCAAAAACAGGTATTAATATAGATCTTTTATAAAAGTGAGGTGTGGTTTAAAGCAAGTTTTGGAAAAGTGGGAGAATACCTGTATTGGAAAAGGAATTTTGAGAACTCCTTTTTTGAGCCAGAATCCTACAGCTGGAAAGAAGTGAGAACAGTTCATCCCCTTAACTCCAGACATAATATATCTTTTTCAGATTAGGTCTTTTTCCTGTAGATTTTTAAAGGCAATGATTAATTTTTGCTTGTTTATGAAGGTATGGCTTTATTTTGTTTTGTCTACACCTTACCACTGCGATTTAAGTAGTATTCATTTTCTTACTTACACTAGTTATATTCTGTCTTGTTAGACGGGGGTTGATTTGACCAAAGACAACATGGCGCTTCAGAGAGTTCGGGAAGCTGCTGAGAAGGCCAAGTGTGAACTCTCTTCATCTGTGCAGGTGAGACGTGGACAAATTCCAGCAGCCTTGATGGATCTTTTCAGCCGGAGTTTACTTGAATAGCATATTTTAATTGGCATAATGTTGGTGAGATTTTTTTTTAACCATTTTCTGGTTGGTGGCAAAAAATGCTTTTCCATTAACGGAACTATTTTGTTTTTAATGAGTGAGCTGAAATTTGTTAAGCACCAAATCAGGTTATGTTACAGGAGCCAAATAATGGTTTAATTGAGAGCTGAATGACATTGAATATACTTATTTGCGTTCAAGATGGTATTTTTTAAATCTAGACTGCACCATTATGCTATGTCACTTCAGTCTTTTCCCAACTTTTTGGACTTTTTGTGACCCTATGGGCTGTAACCCGCCAGGCTCCTATGTCCACAGGATTCTCCATGCAAGAATATTGGAGTGGGTCGCCATTTCCTCCTTCAGGGGATCTTCCTGACCCAGGAATCGAAGCCAAGTCTCTTATGTCTCCTGCATCTAGACTGAGCAGTGTGTAAAATTAGAATTACTAACCTGGAAATACTAGGAGACTCTCAGAACTACTTCTGTTTTTATTTCAGACATCTTTTTATGTAAGTCTCTAATTTATTTAGATCACCAGTCTAGACAGTGAGTTAATGAAACCTGGCTGAAAGCCGGGGAATATGTACCTGTGCAAGTTTGCCTCCATGGGCAGATTTGTTCAAATCTGTTGAAAGTTTTACCATATGTTGCTCCAGTTCTGAGAGATGAAGTTTCTCTTTGCCTTAACCACTAAGAACAGAATAACAGCATGTTAGGTCCATGTCAGGAATATAACAAGATGACAGGAGTTCTAATTCTGGATTCTCAAGTGGCAGCAGGAAAGAGCGTACTGCTAGGTAGGCAGTTGATCACCCACTCTGGGAAGGGAAGAGGTGTTCATAGTGGCTGCTGTTGTGTTGGTAAAGTGGGTGACCTTCAGTCACATCTGGATTTTTTTTTTTAATAGCAGCTATGAAAGAGGGACAAAGTTGTACAGGGTCATCCACGAAGTTGATGGTATTCCTTTGTTCAGCTGTCAGAATTTGCAGCATGATGGTTGAGACTGAAATATGTAACACTGCCAGAGGATAGCTTATGATTCTTTCTTCTTAGGGGGTTCACTTCTTGGAGTGATACCTTGGTTGGTTTTACTGTGGCTGTATCCTATTGAAAGGTACTTAGATTGTTTCTTTGCGTTTTGCTGTTTTATTAATAGCAAGATATATTGATCATCTTTGTACATCAGTGTTTGTGCATATGTGATTGTAAGTCTGTAGGTTAAACTCATAGAAGCATTTATTGCCCTTGTGGAATTTATACTGTAGTTTGGAGTGGTGGACATTAATTAAACATTATATCAATAAATGTCAGAAGTAATATACAGTTACTCTGTAGATAGACTGGTGGAGATTAAGTTTCTATTTCATTGTTCGCTATATGACTTTGGATGAATTACTAATGTTTGTTTTCTTGTCTATAAAATGAGGATAATTAGCACTCCATTTCCCCCTTAGAGTTGTGAGGATTAGTAAATTAATAGGTATAACATGCTCAGGACAATGTGTAGTAAATAGCAGTGGTACTATAAGTGTATATGTTAATTTTATTTTCTAAAACAGGCAAACTTAGATTTATAATAGAGGAACTTGAGAGGTATTTGACATAATTAGAGCCTCCTGCAAGGTGAGTTGATCAGGAACACATAAAGTGTCAGATAAGTATGAGGTGGGGGGTAAGACCTGAGAAAGGGTCAATGTGGCGGAAGTACAGACTAGAGGGGCAGGAGGAGCATAGAAGATAAGGCTGGAGGCTTTACAGATTGGAGGATTTGGTGTCTTTCCTGAGATAATTGACTACAAATCACTGAAAAATTTTAAGATGGGGCAGTGACATGGTCAGGTTTGGGGAAAGCACCCTGAGGTGAAGTGGAAAATGCGGGGGAGCTGTGGCAGCCTGAGTGGGTGTGAAAAAATGTAGAGGGCTGTTAAAGCTACACCAGGTGGTGAGAGAGGAAAGGACTTGGACCAGGGTGAGGTAGGGAGAGATACATGGTTTAATTTGAGAGAGAGAAGGGACAAAACTTCATGATGGAACTGGCATTTGAAGGTGGAAAGTACTGGAGTTTTTCAGGTTGTAACTTAGAGCATATGGAACTGCACTAGTACAGTAACCACATATGGCTATTTAAGATTAAATACAATTTTAAAATATTTATTTGACTGCACTGGGTCTTGGTTGCATACAAACCCTTAGTTGCAGCATGTGGGATCTAGTTCCCTAACCAGGGATCAAACCTGGGTGCCCTGTATTGGGAGCTGAGTCTTAGCCATTGGACCCACGGGAAGTCTCAAAATACAATTTTTAAGAATTCCGTTTCTCAGTTGCACTAGGTGAATTTCAGCTTTTCAGCCATGTGTGACTAGTGGCTGCTGGATTGAGAAGCACAAGTAGCATTTCCATTGCCACAGAAAGTTCTGTTCGATTGCATTAACTTAGATAATTTTTTTTCTGATTCGGTTTAACATTGTGCAAAGAGGAAATTGTTATTGGTGTCCTTGAAACTATATCCAGTATCATTGTTTTTACAGAAGGTTTGTTAATTCTTATTAAGCCTTTAACTGTCCAGGGTACTCTCCCTGAAGAAAAGTGGCTAAGGATTTGCTCCCCTCAGTCTTTATTGTTTTTGGCCTTGCTTTGATGTGAAGTTGGAGGTGCAGCATAAATTTAACTCTCTTCCTGGGAGTTCACCCCTGAGACACCTATTTCTGCATGTTTAATAGTTTTGTTAGTCTAAATATTCTTAATCCATGCCTTATTAGAATTTAATGTTTATTGATACTATATATATTACATGGTGTGACTGTAGCAGTGTTTGCTGCTCTCTGTGACTATGATAGCAGTAGTCGGTCCTTTAGGCATTTTTGTTGTAGCTTTTTTAACCATCTTAGACTTGTAAAGCCCTGGTTTAGTGACAGATTATTTGGTTCAGAGCATACTTTTTTCTCAGAAGTACACGGAATTTTTTTTAAAAAACTTGGTAAAAACACAGTAGTGTAATTTCTTAATGCATGTTTTAATGGCAGGACAATTCTTCACCTTTTGAATGGGGATTTTTTTTCCTGCTTCTCTATTCCATCCTTCATCATTATTAACAGGTTTGTAGTGTTACTTCTGAGAAGATAAGAGGTTAAATCTTTTAAGAGTCTGTCTTTGGTAGCTGTTCGTTTAAAGTGTGTCTGATCCTCCCTCTGACTTTCGAAATATTTTCTAGTGTGTAGTCTTTAATTGAAGTAATAGAGAGACTTCACAACTGGTCTTCCTGCTTCCCTTGCAGACTGACATCAATTTGCCTTATCTTACAATGGATGCTTCTGGACCCAAGCATTTGAATATGAAGCTGACTCGGGCTCAGTTTGAAGGGATTGTTACTGATCTAATCAGAAGGACCATTGCCCCATGCCAAAAAGCCATGCAAGATGCAGAAGTCAGCAAGAGTGACATAGGAGAAGTGATTCTGGTTGGTGGCATGACTAGGATGCCCAAGGTAAGTACCCATGGGATTCTTGGCATGGAGAGCAGAGAGGGCCAACATATGATTTCTTAGGACAGAGCATATGCACACCATATGGCTGATGTTGTGTAGGGACAGGTGTATGTGACCTTTCTACCACCTTGGCCTGAAAGGGGTATGAATTTGTGTACTCGCTAGAGTTCTAGTCTTAAAGAATATTTTTTAAAAGGATTAGGAAGGGGGGGGGATGTCTTTGGAGTACTAGCAAGGAGGACCCTGAACTTCAGTTTTATAGAATTTTTCAAAATGAAACAGTATGAGGGCCAAGACACCTTAACATACAGCTTAACTAACTAGCCTCTATAGGCAGTTTTGGATATGTGTTTTGCAGTATATTGTTTGGGTTTCTAATACCATCTTCAACAGAGATTTGTGCAATGATGCATTCTGTCAACACATCATTCTGATAAGACAGGTGTGTGGAAAACTAATGACTGAGCACAGAACATGTTGAAGGTATACTTCTTTATAGCTTGAATAGAACGATCTTGGGCTTTGATTTTCATAATTTTTTTTTTGAGTTCTTATGCTTAAATAATGCAAACAATAAACTGGGGGTGAAAAAGAGAGGCTTTGAATCAAGCAGGTATCTTTATGTTAACAAATTATCTCAGATGTTATATTCTTATTCTCAGATGTTATATTCAAATAAACTTTTTCCTAGCATTAGTAAAATATGGAGGGGAAAACATGCCTCACATCAGCACCGGTATTGAATTATTGAATTACTACTGCTGCTTTTAAGCTGAGTTTTAGTTGATACATAGAAGAGGACTTGGACAATATCGATTTAAGTCCCCTTGCCTTCCGCTTCTATTCCTAGTGTGTTGCTTGGGAAATCAGATGACAAAACTTAGGCAAATTGTTTCCAAATTTTAAAAGGCTATAAATGAGATATTCCGAGTAAAATATGTGTTTCCAAATGATATACTTAACTCATTAAAAATAACTCAACTGCAAAATAATAATTTGAGTAAACATTCCTGGACGTGAAGCAGCCGGTCCCGGATCTGGTGGGGCTTGGGGATACACGCGCTGCTCTCGTTCTCAGGCAGGTGCCCTAAGCAGCTAGTGACAAGGTTCTGTTTTCTTGGTGCTCAGGTTCAGCAGACTGTGCAGGATCTCTTTGGCCGAGCCCCAAGTAAAGCTGTCAATCCTGATGAGGCTGTGGCCATAGGAGCTGCCATTCAGGGAGGTGTGCTGGCTGGTGATGTGACAGATGTGCTGCTCCTGGATGTCACTCCCCTGTCTCTGGGTATTGAGACCCTGGGAGGTGTCTTCACCAAGCTTATTAACAGGAACACCACTATTCCAACCAAGAAGAGCCAGGTAAAAGTCACCCCCTCCTTACTTTCTCACAGAGATACTAGATTCTGTGAGGGATGTGATTGTAGCCACTTCTGTGAGCTCTTTCTAGAAAACTTTTCTTTTTGTTTTGCAGTTCATACTAGTTGAATGTGGGTGGGTGGTAAGAATCTTCTCATTTATTCTCTTATATTCCTGGAAAAGTTACCTGGTAAGGAGGTTACCTGGTGGTGATTTTAGGGAAGTCATCAAGTGTCTTCCTTCACAGGACAGTAATGTGCCAGAAGGAGCCTCATTATTTTAAAATCCCTACATTACTCTCAGAGGCAGTAAATTAAATGTCTGGCTGACACTAGGGGAGTGTGCTTGTCTTCCCAGTAAACGATAGTTCTGAGATACCAAGCCCAGGGTTATTTGGACAGTGGGTCTTAGATTTAGAATTACTTCCTAACTTTCTGAGTTTTGATGTTTTTATGAAAGAACTATGACTGTTGCTTTGTTTGCAGTGATCTATCGCCACAATATCATTCTGAAGAAAAGTGATGATTTCCTGTGACTGTGAACATAAATGTCCTTTCTCTGACCCATTCCTCTGGATGAGCATGTTTCAACATCTCACTTTTTATAGCTCCTTGTAGGCCTTATGTGCTAGTGTTGCATCTTTGTACAATGCGTTTGCTTAGCTGAAACAATAGCTATTGTATGCCCTTCTGCTGTGCTAATCCTGCTCCTGTTCTCTGTAAAGACATAGGCCTTTGTTCTGAACATAGTGTACATTAGGATTCTTCCAATGTTGGGATGTGAATTTCTTCCTTTGGTTAGCAGTTTGTAGGGGGTAATGGTTTAATCAGGCTGCCAACCCAGCAAGTTTCCTTCTTTTCCCTAGGTGTTTTCTACAGCTGCTGATGGACAGACTCAAGTGGAGATTAAAGTGTGTCAGGGTGAGAGAGAGATGGCTGGAGACAACAAACTTCTTGGACAGTTTACTTTGGTAGGTATTAGGAATCCTGAATTTCATGCTCATGATCATTCTTTTTATGGTGAAGTTACACTATTCTGACTCCTAATATTATTATAAACTGCAGATACAGTTTTTGTTGTTATTTTCGCGTAGTATTCAAATGAATTCTGCAGCCAGATAACCAGGGCTTCAGTTTTTACTTGAAAGCTTTGCCTTGCTTCTTGTGCCTTGGGAACTAAGTCAAGAAGTTTATAAGCTTCAGGGAAATGTCCATAAACAGTGCTTTTTAGAATAAATTTCTCATTACTACTTTTAAAGACATTTGATACTGTTGCTGGTTTTTTGGCCACACTGCACAGCATGTGGGATCTTAGTTCCGTGACCAGGGATTTAGCCTGTGTCCCCTGCAGTAGAAGCACAGAGTCTTAACCAGTGAACTGCTAGGGAAATCACTTGCTACTAGCTTCTAGTCAGCATTGCTTATTGTTTCTTACTGACATGAGCAATGGAGAACTTTGCTCTCATTGTGTATTCTTAGGTACATAAAGCCATTACAGTTACTTGCTGCAGCCAGCCTTCACTGGTAGGAGTTCTTTATTTCAGGCAGCAATGAAAGTACTACCCTAACCTACAAACTCCTGTTTTTGTACATTTAAAGTGTAAGTTTCACTTGTTTCTCTCAGAAAACAGGTAACTAATTCCCCCAGAAGATCATACAGGTTTTGGAAATAGAGCACTGGACCTGTTGGTGAGAGAAGCTTACTCTGGTATTTATTTATCCTAGATTGGAATTCCCCCAGCCCCTCGTGGAGTCCCTCAGATTGAAGTTACATTTGACATTGATGCCAATGGGATTGTACATGTTTCTGCCAAAGATAAGGGTACAGGACGCGAGCAGCAGAGTAAGTTCTCTTACTTATTAGATTTTAAGAGTGAGGTAAGGGCTTCCCTAGTGGCTCAGTGGTAAAGAATCCGTCTGCAGTGCAGGAGATGTGGGTTTGATCCCTGGGTCAGGAAGATGCCCTGGAGAAGGAAATAGCAACCCAGTCCAGTATGCTTGCCTGGGAAATCCCATGGACAGAAGAGCCTGGCGGGCTACAGTCCATGGAATCACAAGAGAGTCAGACTCGACTTAGTGACTAAAAGAACAAGAGGTTAGAGACTTTGAAGTTCCTCTCCGTTAGGAACTACACTCTAGACTGTGTATATCTTCCCCTTCCCAGCCTCAAGGGAGGATGGTGAGTCCTTGCCCTCATTCTCCTTAGTTATCAGTGTCTCGCTATCAGGTATGGTGTTTATTCACCAAAACAAACAAGCACTGAGCCTCTGAATCTGAAGTTTTTGGTAGGTAGGGCAGTTAGTTGATCTCTGTATATTAGACCCTTGGTCTCCCTCTGCTTATTATAGGCCAGTAGGTTATTATTATTCTCCATAATTCACATCAAGATTAGCTACCCTGAACAGGAGGATTCTTTTTCTTAATACAGTAGAGAAAGAAGCATATGAAGCATATCCTTTAACTGAGAAATAATGCGGTGCCTTTTTTTTCATTATAGTTGTGATTCAGTCTTCTGGTGGATTAAGCAAAGATGATATTGAAAATATGGTTAAAAATGCAGAGAAGTATGCTGAGGAAGACCGGCGAAAGAAGGTGATTACTTCAGTCGTAACTTATGTGAAGTGCCTTTCTTATTTATTCTCATATAAAAATTGTCATTGAATCCAGCTTAAAATCTCTTAGACATCTCAGACCACAGTGATTTCTCCCTCTCTTAATACTCTTTTAATTGTGTGTAGCCATTAGCAGGTTGATTGGTAAGTCTTCGTTCATACTGCATTTTTAATTTCTCTTAGGAACGAGTTGAAGCAGTTAATATGGCTGAAGGAATCATCCATGACACAGAGACCAAGATGGAAGAATTCAAGGACCAACTGCCTGCTGATGAAGTAAGTCCTCTCTTAAAACAGCTCAATAAGTTTGGGGTGTATTGTCACTAATGTCAGTGACAGTCATTTTTCTCTGGATCTTGATAGCAATTTCTTTTAAAAAGTCTGTCTCTAAACATTCTGCTATGTGTTCTGGGCTAAGAAAACCAGAAAAATGAGGGTCTGGCTTTGTTTTGGTTTTAAGTGCAACAAGCTAAAAGAAGAGATCTCCAAAATGAGGGAGCTCCTTGCTCGGAAAGACAGTGAAACGGGAGAAAACATAAGGCAGGCGGCATCTTCCCTTCAGCAAGCATCATTGAAGCTTTTCGAAATGGCATACAAAAAGGTATTTTGCTCCTAACTCAGTGTAACTGCTCTTGATCACTTTCACTGATGACTGATACACAGCCATTTATGGAACTGGGAGTATTGGACTTGGAAGTAAACTTCCTGGTCTTCTTGAATACTTCGGGAGGGAGAGGGGCTGAACCCAAAGGGAAGAAATCACTGAAACTACTAGAGTGGAACAGGTAGGATATAGCTCCTTCATTTTTAGTTCATCAGAGAACAAATTGTCACCCTTAACATTAAACAAGTGATTCTCAAATGCTTTCTTACAGATGGCATCCGAGCGAGAAGGCTCTGGAAGCTCTGGCTCTGGGGAGCAAAAGGACAATCAAAAGGAGGAGAAACAGTAACAGCAGTAAACTTTGGAGTTGAAAGGACAACATGCTTGGGAGTGAGGGGATTTCCTGAGCTGAAACGGGCAAACTTCAGTCTTCTACTGTGTTTTTGCAGTATTCTATATATAATTTCCTGAATATGTAAATTTAGTGACCATTAGCTAATGATCATTTCATGAATGACAAGTCCAGCAGTACAAAATTCACAGTCTTTTGTCCTTAGCCTGTCATTCTTTTTCATTTCAGCTGCATGTAAAGTTGGAAAGATGATTTATTGATCATTCTAAAGATGTAACATTGTTTTGTATTGAAGTAGCCATATTTTCAAGGGGTGAAATCTCTCACAGTGAAGACAGTTGGGTCTGGAATGAAACCATAAGGTGATGAGATCCTTCTAATGACCTGAGTACTGCTGTACCAGCCTGTATGTATGTGGAATTCCTCAACTGAGGCCTTGCAAAGCAAGCCAGCTGTGCCATGTTGGGAGGAAGGGCAGGGAAAGCTAGGTCAACAGAAAACTGAGCTAACTATTTATGTTAGATCCAGCTTTTAAAACACAAGTCACCCAAATTTTCTGAAGGCATACTTTCCTAGCTACCCTTCGGCCTTATGTCTGGCACTTGTGTCCTTGATGACTGTTCTTTTTGATCCATTCTGGACTTTTTTTAAAAAAAATAAATAGGAAAACCATCTTGATCTTTTTGTCTGAGGACCTGAAATTTAGCTTCAGAAATACATGATATGAATTACATTTCCCAGTTCCCTGACCTGTATACTGGATTTCCTAACACTAGCTAGTTTAAATTTCTAACAAATTGAAGAGAGGGCTGGTATGATAATCATTACCGCCAAAGGCAAGTCTGATTCAGGAGTTTCTAGCCCATCTGAGGTTTGGAGTGCTGAATGTTAGATCTTTAACATGAAAATTAGGCCTCATACTTTTCAGGCTGCTTTCTGCTCTAAATAAAAACTTCAGAATTGGCTCACCATAGTGAAACATTAAGTCCTAAGGTGTGATTTCAGTGGCTTAAACATCAGGAACCAGATAATTTCTATAGTTTTGCTTTTTCACCCTCAGCGAGTTGTCATGTCCTCCTTTTTAAAATGTAGTTCTAAATATCACACACTACCAGGAAGGTGACTACATCTATAACCCAAGTTTTAGGAATTAATTTATTTTTAAAAAATTAAGGAGACAATTTTTAAAAGCTTTTAAAAGCTTCTTGAGGTTCATATGATAAATAACAGGCTCAAGTTTTCAACCACATGAACACTTAATGGGAAACTTGGGGGATGTGCAGTATTTCTTTATGAACTCAAACTGCCGTATATATGGTGGTGGTTCAGCTACCCACTAGTAAAACTAACATCAGCACAAGTAGCCTTGAAAGGCAAAAAGAAATTTAAAATCAGATACAATCTTCATCTTGTGGCAACACATGCATTATAGGCCCGGAAAGGAAAACTGGGATTATTCCAAGTAGTCTTCCCTACTTAAAACGCACCCCTGCTACACAACAGAACAACACGTGATCGGACCCCTTCTATACTTTGACCTTGCTCAGACTGTCTTCTATATTTCCACTTGACTCCTCCCCTTACTTTTTTAAGTAAGGCTTTGAAATTGTCATAAATAGCAGACTTCAAGTCCCTGTCATTTCCTGTCCTTACCCACAGCAATTATTACCACCTAATTTGTCTTTCCCCCATTGCCATGTAAGTTTTTTGGTCCTCCAAATCCCTGCTTTTAAATACTAACTCCTAGGGTGGTGGTATTATTAGGTGGGGCCTCTGGGAGGTAGATCATTCTCAAGATTGGGAATAGTACCCTAATAAAAGAGGTTCCAGAAATCCCTGATGCCCTTCTTAACATGACACATTATGACCTGGAAGAGGGCCGTGACCTGATCATGCTGGCACCCTGATCTCTGAGTTCTGGCCTAAATTGTGAGAAATAAATTCCGTTTATAAGCTACATAGTCTATTTTATTCTGGCAGCCTAAATGAACTAAGGCCCACCCTTTTTTTGCAAGTTTCAAGCCAGAAACTTGTTCACTGTTATTGCCCAACATTAGAACAATGCCTGTCACTTAAGCACTCAAATCTTGTCAAAACAATCTCTCCCACTGTCCAAAACTTTTGGGTGGTCTGCTTTCTCCATTTGAGAGAGAAAAGCCTTACTTTTTAAGTTTACATATAAATTATACTCTCCATCTGTCAAGAGTTCTAGGGGTAACAAACCACACACAGAAACTTAATTGGTGAAAGATTAAGAAGTCTTATTTAGAAAAAGAATTAAGGAGAAACTAATAATGTTTACAGAACCAGAAGTGTGGCCTGAGGTACTCCTAGGCCAGCAAAGGGGGAGTAAGAGTGACCAGAGTAAATTTGCAATCCTCTTTTATAGTTTCTAGGTATTAAGTACCATTCTGTTGCTGACTCAAAAAAATTTACCCAAGGTTTTTTCTTAACTTTTAATTAAACCTATTAGAACATCTAGCAGAATGCTGTCATGAACACATAAAAACACCATTCATGTGGGTTCAGTTAGCATTTTGCCACATTTGTACTTTTTAACACTGTGCTCTATCTACATGTTTTCTGAACGTCGTGACGCTTCAACCTAAATGGCACACTTAAGAGCAAAACATTCTCCCTACAGCTAATAATCAGGAAATTTAGCACTGATAAGAATGGTTCCTTTGCCTTTTTGTCTTTTCATGGTGTTGATTTTGTTGTTTTCAAGGGTATAGGCCATTTGTTTTACAGAAGAGCTCTTTGGATTCACCTGGTGATTCCCTCGTGCTGAGAGTCATGTACACATTATTGGTAGGAATACTTTGTCTTTATCAGTGCATCAGTTGCCAGGGAGAACAATATGATGTCTGTGCTTTGCTCCACATTTCTTCATCAAGTTACCTTTAATAAGTAATCTGTAAGGGTGGCTTAATTTTAAGTATAATGTTTATACTAGAGATTCCGTAGCAAGAAGGAGCAGTAAAGAAAAAAGAAGTTCTTACAGATGGTACATGAGAAGGCTGGGAGTGAAAAGAAATCAAAATTTGAAAATAAACTGCTTCAAACAGCCTTCAGTATTTCAGATACCACTGTGACTCCATACTCCAGTCCTAAGGCTGTTTTGTAAGGGCTGTCTTTACTTTCCTCTGTGATGAGAACAATGCAATGAGTGAAAGCCCTAGATACAGGAGCTACAAAGCAACCTATATTATTCAACCAGTGAAGCAGACAATGTAGTAGTTACAGAAAGACCACTGACAGCCATTTAAGTAGGTCAAAACCAGTCAAGTATCAATCTCATGGTTAAACCTAATTACAATGCACCACCATCAATCCCGTTTCTGCTACAATAGGTTAGGAAACTCAATTTTCACACTAGAGAGAATACTGCAACTAAACCAACCTTTAATAATTACAGGATTTCAACTCACAGATCATCTCAGGAAACAGGAAATGTTCCACTTAAACCAGAAGCTCCTAAACAGGTTCTGGTAGCCCCTGACCCAAAAGGTAGATATTTGGGGCAATGGCTGGGAAGTGGAGAGTCCACATGAGTGACTTCAGGGACCCAGAAACCACTGATTATAGAATGCAACATTGAAAATACTATTTTTTTCTCGGGAAATGGTTCACTGCTCTTGATTTCTTGAAGGAATCTGTGACCAAAAGGGGGTTAAGAACCATAAGTTTTTCCTAAATGGGGAAATCAATCTACCTTACTAGTCTAACTGCTGAATTCAAGCCATAATTCTTGATCCATGTTCCCCCTTGCCTTTAGCCATCTCCCGTCTTGCCTTTTCATTTCTTAGGTATCCTGGATCTACCTTCTTTCATGAAGCCTTCCCCATTCAGCCCACACTGGCTGTTTCACTCAAATTCTTACTCTTTATTTTTCAAATTTTTAATGTTCAGGAACTTAAAGCTTTTAATATTTTCTATCTTCCCTTGGATTATTTTGAAGCAAATTCCAGAAATCATAATTTTACTCTAACCTTTCAGTATGTACCTCCAAAAGGATTATTCTATAAAATCTAACAATATCATGATCACATCAAAAAATTAATCCCTTAATAGCAAAACCGTGAATGTTCAAATTTTCCCAATAGTTTCATAACTTTCTTTTTTTGGCTGCACCACAGGGCACACAAGATCTTAATTTTCTGACGAGGGACTGAACCTGTGCCCCCTGCAATGGAAGCACAGTCTTAACCACTGGACCACCAGGGAAGTTCCATAACTTTTCCAGTCAGGAGCCAGTAAAGCCCACACCTTGTATTGGTTGATAGATCCCATAAGTCTCTTTTGAACTATAGGTTTCTCTGCTGCTTCTTCCTCCACTTGGCAATGTATCTGTCCTGCAACCTCTGACATCCTAAATTTCACTGGCTGCATTCCTGTGATGTCATCAACATGTTCTTCATCCCCTATGGATCTGATTCAGCTTAAGCTTTTTGACAAGATTGGGTGGTATGTACTTTCATCAGAGGGTATACAACTCTGGTTGGCTCTTTTGTGATGTCAGCAGCCACTGATGATCATTACCTAGTTCTCTAATTTCATTAAAGGTATACTATGCTATTTTTTCTTCATTTTTATATGGAATACCTCTACAGTGAGACACTTCTCATATCAAGGAACTAGTTAACCTGAAGTACAGTTCTTATGGGAAAGAACTGGTTTTTAAAGTGAGTTAGTTTTGTAGTAGTAATCAAAGGTGAGACCAGTGAAATTTCTTGGGTGTCTTTGTGAACTCATGCGTTTTAACTTGCTTAATATGCTTCAAGGGGCTTCCCAGCTGGTTGAGCTGGTAAAGAATCAAGCCTGCAATGCAGGAGACCCAGGAGAGGAGGGCTTGATCCTTGAGTCGGGAAGATCCCCCTCCAGTACTCTTGCCTGAAGAATCGCATGGACAGAGCCACCTGGTGGGTGGTCCATGGGGTCACAAAGAGTTGGACATGACTGAAGTGAAGCAGCACACAAGGACGCACGCATGCATTGTGCTTTATACTGCCTTAATTTTAACAAGACCCCATTAGTAAAGGACAGTGTTTTCAATAAACAGTGCTAGGAAAACTGGACAACCACAAGCAAATGAATGAAAATGGATCACTATATTACACCACATAGAAAAATTAAAGTGAGTTAAAGACCTGAATGTAAGACCCAAAACCAAACGCTTGTAACAGAGACAGTAAGCTCCTTGACATCAATTTTGGACTTACTGGATTTGACACCAAAAACAAAAGTAAACAAGGGGGGAGTACACCAAACTAAAAAGGTGCTTCTGCACAGCAAAGGAAACCATTAACAAAATGAAAAAGCAACCTACTGAATCAGAGATAATATTTGCAAATCAGGTATCTGATAATTAGTTCCCAAAATACATTAACACAAACCAATAGCAAAAAAAATAATCCAAGCAAAAATGGGCAGAAGACATAAATAGACATTTTTCCATAGACACACAGATGGCCAAAAGGTAAATGAAAAGGTGCTAAACATCACTAATCATCAGGGAAATATAAATCAAAACCACAATGAGGTTATCACCTCACACCTTAGAATGGCTATTGTCAAAAAGACAACAAGTGTTGGCATAACAGAAAGAAAAACACCAATACAGTATACTAACGCATATATATGGAATTTAGAAAGATGGTAATGATAACCCTGTATGTGAGACAGCAAAAGAGAAACATATGTATCGAACAGTCTTTTGGACTCTGTGGGAGAGAGTGAGGGTGGGATGATTTGGGAGAATGGCATTGAAACATGTATATATCATACGTGAAACGAATCGCCAGTCCAGGTTCGATGCATGAGACAGGGTGCTCAGGGCTGGTGCACGGCAATGACCCAGAGGGATGGGATGGGGAGAGGTGGGAAGGGGGTTCAGGATGGGGAACACATGTACACCCGTGGCGGATTCATGGCAATGTATGGCAAAACCAATACAATATTGTAAAGTAATTAGCCTCCAATTAAAATAAATTTATATTAAAAAAATAAAAAATGCAAAGATATTCAATGTAAAAAAAAGTGTTCACATAGATGTGGAGAACAGGGAACTCCTGTGCACTATGACTGGAAATGTAAATTGGTGTAGCTACTATGGAAAAGAGTATAAAGTTTCCTCAAAAAATTAAAGATAGAACTAAAGGATCTAGAAATACTGCTTCTGGGTATTTATCCAAAGAACAAAAATTTTGAAAAGATGTATGCAGCCAGATATTCACGGCAGCTTTATTTATAGTAGCCAAGATATGTATTCATTGATGAATGGATAAAAATGATGTGGTGTATATATACAATGGAATACTATTCAGCCATGAAAAAATAATGAATTCTTGCTGTCTATGATAACTTGAGGGCATTATGCTAAATGAAATGTCAGAAAAGACAAATACTGTATGATCTCACTTATGCTCATGTTCACAGAGAACAGATAGGTGGTTGCCAGGGGTGAGGTTAGGGGTAGGGTAGGAGTGATAAGGAGTGTTCTTTTATATAACTTCTAGTTATAAAATAAATCAGGATTCCCTGGTGGTCTAGTGGTTAATAATGTGCCTTGCAATGCAGGAAACAGGTTCAATCCCTGGACCTGGAAGATTCCATATGCCGCTCAGCCACTAAGCCTATGTGCCTCAGTTACCGAGCCAGTGCTCTGGAGCCCTTAACCACAACTACTGAGGCCCATGCACGCTAAAGCCTGTGCTCTGCAACAAGAGAAGCCACCACAATAAGAAACCTGCACACTGCAACTAGAGAAAGACTGTGCACAGCAATGAAGACCCAGCACAGCCAAAACCAAATTTTTTAAAAATTAAAAAACAAGTCAGTCTTGGGGATGTACCATATAGTATGGTGACTGTAATTATATTGTTGTTTAGTTGCTAAGTAGTGTCCAACTCTTCGTGACCCCATGGACTGTGGCCTGCTGGGCTCCTCTGTCATGGAATTTTCCAGGCAAGAATATTGGAGTAGGTTGCCATTTCCTTCTCCAAGGGATGTTCCTGACCAAGGGTACAAACCCATCTCCTGCATTGGCAGGTGTAGTCTTTACATCTGAGCCATCAGGGAATCCCTGTAATTTATTATACTCTGTTACAACAGACTGGTTCCAAATCGGGAAAGGAGTACGTCAAGGCTGTATTTTGTCACCCTGCTTATTTAATTTATATGCAGAGTACATCATGAGACATGCTGGGCTGGAAGAAGCATAAGCTGGAATCAAGGTTGCTGGGAGAAATATCAATAACCTCAGATAGGCACATGACACCACCCTTATGGCAGAAAGTGAAGAACTAAAGAGCCTCTTGATAAAAGTGAAAGAAGAGAGTGAAAAAGTTGGCTTCAAACTCAACATTCAGAAAACTAAGATCATGGCATCTGGTCCCATCACTTCATGACAAATAGATGGGGAAACAATGGAAACAGTGACAGACTGTATTTTGGGGGGCTCCCAAATCACTGCAGATGGTGACTGCAGCCATGAAATTAAAAGATTCTTGCTCCTTGGAAGAAAAGTTATGACCAACCTAGACAGCATATTAAAAAGCAGAGAGATTACTTTGTCAACAAAGGTCCTAGTCAAGGCTAGTAGTCATGTATGGGTGTGAGGGTTGGACTATAAAGCAAGCTGAGCACTGAAGAATTGATGCTTTTGAACTGCGGTGTTGGATAAGACTCTTGAGAGTCCCTTAGACAGCAAGGATATCCAACCAGTCTATCCTAAAGGAAATCAGTCCTGAATATTCATTGGGGGGACTGATGTTGAAACTGTAACTCCAATACTTTGGCCACCTGATGCGAAGAACTGACTCATTTGAAAACACCCTGATGCTGGGAAAGACTGAAGGTGGGAGGAGAAGGGGATGACAAGAGGAAGAGATGGTTGGATGGCATCACCGACTCAATGGACATGAGTTTGACTAGGCTCCGGGAGTTGGTGATAGACAGGGAAGCCTGGCGTGCTGCAGTCCATGGGGTCGCAGAGTCAGACACGACTGAGCAACAGAACTGAACATATTGAATATTTGAAAGTTGCTAAGAGAGTAAATCTTAAAAAGTTTTCCCAACAAGAAGAAAAAAATTAATTATGTGTGGTGATGGATTTTAGCTATACTGTGATCTTTTTACAGTATATAAAAATATTCAATCATGTTGTATATCTGAAACTAATGTCAATTGTACCTCCATAAAAAAATGTCTAGATATTAAAAGTATCCATAAAAAAAAAAAAAGACCAAGACCCCAGTAGCCTTTGCTCCTTTGCTTTCTAAATGATATAGCAAAGTGCTTCAGGCTCAATTTGTTCTTTTCTGCCTCAGTCCTATAGTTACCTCTCCTCTTACACTATTGTCTATTTATTTAGCATTCCTGTATCTTTTTTCCCCTGACCACCACCATAAATTTAAGCATTGCACTACATCTAAAAATATTTAGTACTCACCCTAGCACTCTGCTAGACAGAAAACTAGTATGAGATTAATATTTATGGAACTGAACTAAAAGATTAGCCTCTATCTAGTAATTCTACAAGGATCTCTACTGATTCAAAACAGGCAGCACTGGAAATATAAAGCACTTACCCTCCTCCTCCTCAGGTGGTTCAATGGCATGACTTAATCTCACTCTGCTAATTATTCTTTCATGTTATGGGAAGACCTACAACAGCTAGTGAGTACTCCCTAAAACAATTCTAAAAAAAGAGAAAATTTTTTTTCTAGAGCTGAATGAGAAAGAGTTCTCTATGCATATCATTTAAGTTAGAAATCATTCTAAGGTAAAGCATTTAATGGTTAATACCTGATTAACTTAGCAAGATTGAATTAGTGTAAAGATATTTTGTTATCTACAGAGGAAACTCCTGTCATTCCCTAGTTGTAGTTCCTCTTCCCACTGAAAGGTTGTTTCAACACTAGGGGTTCACAGGGGAGGAAATGATACCTTACACTGGCCCATTTCAAGTCACTTTCACACACATCTGCACTCCAAAGTTAAGCTACTGTGCCTTATGTCAATTTACAAAAAAACTCATGTCTTTTGTATTATACCATATAGTTTAGGTCTTCTCCAGTGACTTTTACTTACTGTAAGACTTTTTTATTTGAAGCTGGAATCTACAGAACCGCATTCCTCAAATTCACTATGCTTAAGTACACCAAGAATTGAGGGCAGACTACACATTCCTTTATTGACCTCTACTTCATGAACTTGTAAGCATTTTAGAGATGGTCTAATCCAAAGAATTTTCTATTTTTTATTCTTCTAGGCACAGAAACATTTTTTCTTTTTAAAGAAAATACTATCTGTAACTCTTGGATGGATGGATGGACAGATGGATGGATGGAGCAGGGAAAACATATACTAAGATACCTAGGGGGAAAAAACGATTCATTCTACTAATACAGTTAAGGTTATAAATATTCAGGATTTTAAACTCCAACTCTGAAAATTTCTAACAATTATTAACACATCAGCCATGGAAGTAGGGGGAAATATACCACAAACCCATTTTATTGGCCCCCTCTTTCCACCAGAAGGAAAGAATCCAAGAACTGTACTTTGGATCTGTTCTTAGTTTCTCAAACTTATTTGCTGATGAAGCAAGTACTGTCATAGATCTTCAATAGAAAGAGTACAGAAAATAGTGGAAGAGGACAGAACAAATTAGCAGAAACCACAAAGAGAACTAAAATTCACTGGTGACACATGCTTCCTGTAAATGGTATTAGGAGCTTCACACAAATTATCCAGGATAATAATACTCTCAACAAAACAGATGGAATTCCCATTTTACAGTTAAACAAATAGAGATTCTTCAAACTTTAAGAAGTTGACTTGCTCAAGGTAAGGAGGAGAGTCAAGGCTCAGCCCTAAGACTTCCTAGCTCCAGACTTCTCTTTAACAAATCCACTGACTTCTAGAAGAGTCATAGCAAGAGTCAAAGCAAACCTTTCCAGAACCATCTCTTCCTTACCTTTTCCACCTTGGCTACTCCTAAACTGGCCTCTACACTGGCAACCAATTCTCATTCTGTACCTAAAAGCACTTTAGTCTCAAGTTGCTACAGGTGTTTTCAACATCAAAACAATCCATCTTTTTCTTTTCCCCCGAATCTGCACCTATTTAGTAGGAATGTCACCTATACCCTGTATTTAAAATTATTACCTAATGTTAGATCTGGGGGGAAAGTTCCGAGGTCATCAAGAACAAATCTTTCATTTTTCAGAGGACAACCTGTGCCTAGAGAGGCTATATATTCTGGATTTTGAAAAAAATCTTAATCACTGATATTACAGGAGGTTCTCCTGGACAATGGTCACAGATTCCTCCTTGACAAAGGGAAGAGCATCTCTGTTCCTCCCAAATCTCTTCTACTAGAGACCCATGTCAGCTTTTGTCTCTAATGCTCTATTTCCAACTCTTAAGTACAGAGATAGTGAACTTGCAGCAACTTGGCAAATAAGCTTTTAGGGCTACAGTTAAACTGCCTGGATTTAAAATATTCTAAGAAATAAGTTGCAGGAATATTACTGAGCCACACAAAGAATGAAATAATGCCATCTGCAGCAACATGGATGGAGATTGTCATACTGAGTGAAGTCAGAGAAAGACAAATATGGTACCACTTATATGTGGAATCTTAAAAAAAAAGGTACAAATGAACCTATTTACAAAACAGAAATGCAGTCACAGGTGTAGAAAACAAATTTACGGTTGCTAAGGGGAAAGGAGAGGGGAGGAATAAATTGGGAGATTGGGATTGACATATATACACTGCTATATATATAGAATGAGGTTTCCCAGGTGGCTCAGTGGTAAAGAATCACCCTGTCAATGCAGGAGCTGAAAGAGACAAGGGTTCAATCCCTGGGTCAGGAAAAATCCCTGGAGGAGGAAATGGGAACCCCCTCCAGTATTCTTGCCAGGATAATATCATGGACAGAGGAGCCTAGTGGGCTACAGTCCATGGGGTCGCAAAGAGGTAGACACTGTTGAGCACCAATATAAAAGAGCTGACTAATAACCTGCTGTATAGTATAGGGAACTCTACTTGATACTCTGTAATAACCCATATGGGAACACAATCTAAAAAGTGGATTAATGTGTATGTGTAACTCATTTGCTTTGCTGTACAGCAGAAACTAACACAACACTGTAAATCAACTATACTCCAATAAACATTAATTCAAAAAATGAACAGCAATTCTATCTGGGATGTCACCACGCTTACCTCACCATAAAACCAAAAAGCAAGCCTGTGAGCTAGTCTAGAACACCTGTAAAGCCATCAAACATGGGCCCAAAACAACACTATAAACATAAAAATGAGCAAGAAAAAAAAAATTAAAAAAAAAAATGAGCAAGAAAAGAAAATCAAGGCAAACTAGTATAAAAACAAGGAATTGGGGCAAAGAGAATGAAGTAAGGAAAATGGAGGGACACAGCAGACACCCAGTCAGTAAGCAGTATTTGACTATTTCAGAAGGGCCACTACTAAGCACAGTCAATGGCACACAGTAGAAGTACAATACCTATTATATAATGAGTGAACATATATGGTAAAAGTTACAAAATGGAAGCGATTCCATTCTGGGAATTCATTTGCTGGGGGACAGACTTGCCCTGAGTCAGTGTCCTCACTCTCAGCAACTTCCTTTCACTTTTCTTTGCCTGAGTTTCCCAATCTACTAAATGGGAGTAAAAGCCCCATTTCCAAGGTGTAAAGTTGATATAACCCGCAAAAAGGATTCAAAGCTCACACAAATGCAACCACCTGAGCACCCACCGCTGGCGTATTTCATAAACAATCTCAGATTTAATAAGCGGAAGAAATTTTCAAAAATCCCCCACAATCTGCTCATCTTCCCCATCTAACCATTTCAATACTCTGGGAGTCATTCTTGCTCTTCCTCCTCATCCAACCTATCATCCTGGCCTAACCATTCTAACCCTCAAATATCATTCACTGTACTGTCATCACCCTAGTCTAAGCTACAAATTATCTCACATAAATTATTAACCTTGCTCCACCACACGAGCTTTTGCAATTCCTGAAATGTGTTATGCTCCCTCTTGACAAACTCCTATTCACCCTTGGTTTCATTCTAGTTTTCACTCACTCCTCTTTCATTACACACTCACACCCCTCTGAAGTACTTACGCATTTGTGCAATTATTTTAGGACACAAACGTCTAAAATCACAGACGGCTATAAATCCAACTAAACTGAGAGCACCACGAAGGTAGGCACTGTTATCTGTCTGGCTCTTCTCGGGAAACCCGGGCCCGGCACACAGCTTGGGCCCAAACACCTGAATGACTCCAGCTGAGGTGGAGACATAAAGTAGCCAACCACAGCTCCAAAATAAAAGGGACAGCTGCCCACGTTCCTTCAACATCTCCCCACCTTCACTCTCCACAGCTCAAATCAAACCATTCAAGGTATCAGATACCTCATGCCTTCAACCTCAGGCAGCCCCTGCTTTCTCCCCTTCCCCATAAAGTTCCAGGTCCAAAGAGAACCCCTCTTAGCCCTGGGCCGGGAAGGAACGTGCTTCTTTTGCCCGTGCGGGTGTCGGGGTGCTGGACTATCCGGGAGAAATTTCCTAATCCTGACACCCTGGCCGAGCGTCTGAACACTAGTCCGCGGAGCCGTGACGCACGCAGGCCCAAGCGCTTCGTCAGCTGTGAAATAGCAAACAGTGAGGCGCTTCTTTGAGACTTCTCAGACGCAATTCAAACCGCGCGTCCCAGCTCGAGAGTAAAAATGCGTCGCAGACCCTCAGAAGTCCATTCCACTCAAGAAGGTGGGAGAGAAAAGACAACGACCCCCGCGCCTTGCCCTTTAAGAAACACCCCCGGTTTAGGCAGCCAGAACTAGAGTAAATTCTCGCGAGATTCATCTACTTCCGCCCGCTTCCTGCTCTTTGCTCTCCGAACCGGAAGGAAGGAGGTATTTCCCCGCCCCCGGCTTCTACCTCACAAGGCAGCGCGGCCCCAGATGAGACCAATCGGCGGGTTCATTGTAGGCCACGGCCCAAACAGCCAATGGAAAGTCGCGGCGCGCGCAGAGCTCCCCCTCTTCCTCGCTGGCCCCCTCCCTTCCGCCCGCCGACTACCACTCAGCCCCTGGCGGAGGAAGTGATGTCACAGGCCCCATGTGAGCGGATTGCAACACATGCAGCTGCCTGGAGAGAGGGAGCCGGTGTCCTACGTCAGAGCCGCCGCCGCGGAGCCGCCGCCGGGGAGGAGCAGCCGCTGCCGCCCAGGACTGGGCCCTTAGGTAAGCCAGGGAGAGGGAAAGGCCAGCTACCACCGCGGCGGGCCGCGCGGGGCGGGAAGAGGAGGGACTCTCGGGGGTGGCAAGGAAGGGGGCCGCTCTGCCCCAGCGGCGGCGCTAACTCTGTGGTCTTGGTGTCTCCGGGCCCCGCCGGGCCGCTCTAGGGAGGAGGAGGCGAGAAGATGGCGGACGACCCCAGTGCTGCCGACAGGAACGTGGAGATCTGGAAGATCAAAAAGCTCATTAAGAGCTTGGAGGCGGCCCGCGGGTGAGCGCCGCATCTGGGCCCCCCCATGCCCTCTTGGTTCCGGGACCCCTCAGGATGGCCGCCCCCGCGCCGCATGGCCGGATGAGGAGAACCAGGCACTAGCCAACTCCCGCCTTCTGGACCTGTGGGTAGTAGCTTCAGTCCCAGGGGCGAGGGTCTACGCCGTTGGCCCCAGAAGGGGCAGTTCTCCGTTTTGGGGCTAGGGGGTCCTGCTCCCGGTCCTCGGACCACTCGACCCCCTCGTGGTAGGCCACTACTACTTCTGTATCTCTCTCAGGCGCTGAATCCAGCACCTCCTTTTCTGAGCTCCAGATGCTGCCACCCACCTCGGGTGCTGTTGGGGGAAAGGGCCAGGCCTTTCTTTCTAAAGGCCCTTCCCTGATTTCCTCTTTCCCTTCCTTTACATTCTTAAGCCAAGCCTCATTAAAATGGCCTCTCCCTCCCGGGCTTCTTGAGACCCGGGTGGGATTAAGTCTGGATGGGGCGGGAAGGAGAGGTAGTCAAGGACAACCTTTTTCTGACTTCCTCTGATTTCTCTGGGTTTTACCATTCTCCCAAGATGACTTCCTCCTAGTCCTGTAATTACCCTTTAGCTTCCTGGTTTTAGCTGTTACAGGACCCACCTATAAACTGAGAATGTGTGCGCCCGGAGGGGAGGTTTTGGCTGACAGCTGTGTATCTGTATATACAGGAGAAATCCGAATTATGGGGTTGTTGGTATGAACAGGCTCCCTTTTGGCCTGTCTCTGGAACTCCTGGAGTAGAGGTGCCTAGTGTATTAATGATTGTTGAAATTCAGAACTGGATTGGGTGGGCTTTGAGTTTTCTTTGGTAAATTTTGAGAAGCAGCTGTTAGATGTGTCCACTGTGGGAAGGGTGAACTAGTTTAAAACTAACTTTATATGCTCTTTTAAAATGTAAAAAAAAAGTTACTCTTTAGGGGAGAGTGTGTCAGGGGTGTATCTATTCTCTCACACTTTATTTTGTTCTTTTCCCAGTCATAGAAACTTTTTACTTACAGGAAGTGGCAAGGAAAAAAAAAAGTTTTTGGAACGTTACATATTTGTATGTCTGAGCATTCTTAGAATAGCAGAGTGACTTTTCTGGGACCATGTTGAAAGTTGTTTTCAGTACATGAATTGGACATTCTGGTTTCTGGTGCAGGTTTGTCCTTGGTTGGTAGATTTGCAATGATGGGATTCATCAAACTCATAGTAGTTACTGCTTTATGAAGTAAAGTATGCTTAGATCCATTGAAGCCCAAGGCTAACAGCTTTGCCATTGTGCTTTGTTCTTAACAATTAGTTTAGTGACAGTTCTGTTCGGGGTGAAACTTCTGAAAGTTTGGTTCTCTTCAGTTACTGGAGTTTTTGCTCACTTTCTCTGGTATGAATTGAAGGTAGCAGCTTATTTTTCATTCCTTAGGTTTGTTTTTCTTTGAATTTAATAGAATTATTCAGACATAGTTAATATAATCTTACCAGAACTTGAACACAGATGATTCTATGCTACATGGTAGAATGAATAATTATTCCCCAAGTGTGAGAACACTGTACAGGAGGGATAATATAATAGATCATGACGCATTATGATGCACTACCAGGAATTAGCCAGATTCTTTTGTTTCATTAGCATCTTCTGTTGTTTTGCTTGAATCCTTCACTTGAGTATGACTTTTCTAGATTGCTGTTGTTGCTGCTAAATAAGCAACAGCATTCCTTTCTACTGTTTAATGGAGGGAGCTCATTCTTAAATTTGTTCCTAGCCATGTTACCTAGCCACCTGAAACTTTTAAGCTCCTCTTTGAAGCTTTTAAAAGCTGTTGTCCTTTGATTAACAAACTTAGGTAAAGTTGAAGCATGCTAAAAATGAGGTTCTTATGCACAACTTTTCTTGCAAGTGGTAGTTAAGTTTGAACATTTTATACAAGTTTAAGCTGTCCTATAAACAACGTGGTTGATAATCATGTCCTACTTTGCTTTTATTCAGGATTTGGTTATATTCTGATCCCATGAAAATTTAAATTCTTGACAACCGCTAGGTATCAGTAAGGGAGTCACAAGTATATTCTTTTTGACTCAGAAGTTTCTTGGTATATACCAATTTCTTTTTGAGAATAGCAAGATTGTATTATGGCTGAGTTATATTAGTCAGACTCATTAGATTATCATAATGTGCAGTGAGAATTGTTTTTCCTTCTTTCCCTAATGTTAAAATAGTCATTGAGAAACATGGTGGACTGTTAATTTTAAGCACAAACTGGATGGTACAATGAATCTATTTCTGGTGGTGTTTAAGGGGCAGGGGCAAGTTGTAGGTTTCAGGAGAAAACAGGTTGTGTTCAAGCATGTTTATTAGTACTAGATAGTGAAACAGTGGTAGACTAGTAGAATTGTTTTGGAAATGAAGATTTCTTCTCCACCACTCTCCCTCTCCTGCCCCCCCGCCCCTGCCCCAGTCAGTTCTGGGCATGAGAATCAGAGATTGGTTTGTTTTTAACTTTGGCTCTTAAGGTATGCTGGGATAAGAGTAATCTTCAAATTGAGATAGCCAATATGTGATTATCTTGATATATGATCCCAAGGTAATGTAGCTTTGAAGGAAAACCACCTGCAAAATAGACTCACTGATTAAGTAAATCTGAACAGAGTGAAGTTTCTAAGCACATTAGTTTTTTAAGCAGTTAGCATATTATAGAAACAGTATTAAGCAATATATTATTTCATTTAGTCTTCACAAGAGGTATTGTCTCTTTGCCATACTTTCTGAATTAAAAGGAGTGTTATACATATAATTTGAATTTATGTTGGGTGGAACATACATATTTAGCTTTGTATAAGCCTGGTGAAATGTTGGTTTCTGTGTATGCTAGTAAAAAAAAAAAAAAACCAGCTAAGTCTTTTCCTATCCATAGGTCCCACTTAAAATTAATTGTAGTTCTTCCTGGTTTATGATTGCTCTTGGTGTATTCTCCATAGTTGGCTTAAATGAGGACAGATGTGTACAAAAGCCAAAACTCGACCTAGGGCCATGTGGATGGAAACCATGGTTGTAGATATTTTCAAAAAGGAACTGAATCAGGTGAAGATATGTAGAAGAAAGGTAGGTAGCAAATTTAGGTTGTTTAATGTTTCTGAGCCTGCGAGAGGTAGCCCCAGAAATAGTGTTGGAAGCTGTGTAGTTTTCAGGTAATAAAATCATAACCAGAGCCTGTTATAGCAAGGACGGTGGTGAATATAACTAGGGAATGGACAAGGTAAATCTGGACTAAATTATGTCTGTGAGTATTAGAATATTTTTTTTTTCACTTATCTTCTGCAGGGAATCATATATTTCATATATAATCAGGGCTCAGTCAGATAACCCATGTTTAAAGATTAGGGCAGTTTCTAAGCTTCATTTGAGTCTTCTGTGGTTTGGGGACATTTTTTAAGCTTTTGTTAAAAATAACTTGTAGATACCTTGAAGGAAATAAATTGCCTGACTTTACATGACTGTCTTTCTTACCCCCAGATATATATGGGCAGGGGTGGGAGTGGGGACACAGGATGCACAGCAGGATGGGACAATTTTTCTCCTCTGAGAAGTTCTGATACTAGCTGTGTGGGTTTTTTCCCCCACACCAAGCAGTTCTTCAAATCTCACTGGACACCAAAAAGGTATTCCTACAGTTGGATTCAATTCTGAACTACCTAGAGTTACTATCAGATCCCACAAAGCTCAGTCCCACAAGACTGCCCACACATATGATGCCAAAGCAAGCCTGGGCCTTGGGGGTTCCTATGACTTCTTGGGTACAATGATATGTTAGAAGGGTCCAAAAACCTCAGGGAAACTATGTTAACTGATTTATTACAAAGGATGTTATGAAGGATATAAATGAACAGCCAGATGAAGTGGTACATGGAGCAAGGTCTGTAAGGGTCCAAGTGCAGAAGCTTCTGTCCTTGTGAAACTGGAGCATGCCACCTGAGTTTACCAACCCAGTTCACCAACCCAGAAGTTCATTAAATCTTGTTCAGGAATTTTATATAGATTACTCTGCAACTACCTCTTCCCATAGGTCTGGGAATGGAGCTGAAAGTTCAGCCCTCAAAAAACTTGGTCTTTCTGCAGACTGGTCCATCCTAATTCTGCCTAGGGGCCCCACCCTAATCACTTCATTGGCATAAACTCAGGTATGCTCCTTGGGGACTCCTTATGAATAATAACAAAAACACTCCCCATCTCAGGAAATTCTAAGGCTTTTAAGAGCTTTCTAAAAGCCAGGGACAGACCAAAATCTCCAGAAAATTTCTCACATTATATTGAATTAAAAGTTAGTATTTTTATGAGATCGATGAATGGGTTTTTTAAATAGAATATAAACAGGTTGTTTATATGATTTGAATAAATTAAACTGTAAATGTGTTTGGGTTCCTTCCCTAAGTGGAAGTTGTTGATTAGTAGAACATTCACCTAAAGGATTCTTGGAATGGTCTCAAAGTGATGAATTTCAGGTGGTTTTATTTTTTTAGTTCTCCACATCCTAGTTACAGGTGGCTGTAACTAGAATGATACTTTGTCGTCTTTCATACTGATAACCAGGATATTCAGGCTCTTAAAGAGGATGTTTTTCATCCTCTCTTCTGGCTTTCCCTGCCTTTCCTGTCTCTGATAGTTATACGGGTAAAAGAACCCACTAGAGAAAAGTCAAGAATTAGAATATTTTTAATTTCCTGGGAAGAGATGAGTGTAGAACACAAACTACAGTGACTTCCCACAAAGCGGTCAAAATATAGATGCCACCAACATGTCTGGGCCTGTTGAGGTGGTAAAGGGAAGAGGGACAGATAAGAGTATATTTGATAGGGTGTGGTGGTGGTCCTCAGTCTACTCCAAGTGTATTAGGCTGCCTGCCTCAACTCAGAACTAGTCCTAACAGCCGTTGTATTCTGGCATGGTGTTCTATGCACTGTGAACCTAATGAACAATTACTCTCTTTGAATTTCAACTCCTGACAGACTTTTTATTGTAATAGCAGATACACTTATCCTTCCAGGAAAGGAACATTTGCTCTGGACACATTCCTAGGTAAGCAAGAGTACCTAATTAGAATACTGTTTAAGGCAGAATGCAGTATAGGTCTCCAGTGTCCTCCCTACCCGCCTGCCCCACACACACACTGGTTGGACCCTTTTAGCAGAGGGCCCTTTTTTTGAGTTTGGTTGTGGGAAAACTTAAAATGTGGGTTTTGCAGCAGAGCTAAATGGCTTCAGGCCCTATTTAGAGTCAGGAGAAATTTGCCTTTTTTCCCTAGGCCTACTGCTGGAACCATCCATCTCTGAACTTGGGCAGCAGAAATTTTTTGAGTCCACCCTGTTCTCCAGGGATCTCAGGATAGAACCTTCTCCTAGGATACATTCTATAGGAGTGTCTGCAGCAGCCTGCTCTTTTAGTGAGGAAGAGAAAGGATTTAGAGGGGGTTCAAGATTCTTCCCACCAAGTTGGAAATTACAAGGTTTTTCTGTGGGCAACTGTCCTCAGAGAGCATGATGATTGAAGTTCCCTATCATAACAGCTTCCTCTTAATACTGCCTATTAGGTAGTAATGAAAGTTTCCTCCCCATCCCCCTTTGTGAACAGGTATCTTTTTCTTTGAATCTAAGTGAATCAAGATAAAGCGTGGTTGCTCTTTTTCTCACTTCTTCTAAAATGTAATTGAGTTTGATAAACAGCCATAATTTATTTGTTTTTCTTGTGGATACAAGGATAAAAACAGATGCTTCTTTCACATTGATAGATTGATCAAGCTTTCTGTGCTGTAATCCAGTGCTGTTTCTCTTTTAGCTACTTAATTTGTATGTAATACCCATTCTATAAGTATTTACATGTCACTTTGTCCTTATTTTAACCCTTGAAGTTGTTTTTTCATTTTATCCTTTAAGGTTTCCTTTAAAAGAATGATCTAGTCAAAATAGAAGATTGTCTTTTTCTCGATGTCTGTGGCCTTCTAACTTAGATTTTTCCCCAGTTTCACATCTAAGTATATGAAAAATGAAGCCCACAGATGCATTTTTACTATTAACTAGTCAGCTTATAAGCTCCATCAAACATCTGCTGTAGGTTGGGTATTTACACATTCAGGGAAGCACTGTGCAGCACCGTGAGAAAACGGTCTGACACACAACGGTGGAGTGATGATGGGAACCATTTCCGGTCTCAGAACAGCAGGGTACATGCTGATGGTGGGGGTGTAGGCAGATTGTTTGGGTCTTAAATGAGGTATTGGGCATGGTAAAAAATGGAGAGATTGTTTAACTACTTGGGCAGATTTCCTAGATAAGGCAGGTGAATGTTGTCAGAATGTTACTTTGGGCATTGTTTGACTGATACAGTATCTTTGATACACTGATGTAGTGGAGCTGTAACTGATCTGCAGCTTTGAAATGGTCATTGACATTCATTCTTGATTAAAAGCCAGTTAGCCTAAAATTAGACTCAAAAGCTTTGTGTTGGTTGATAGTTGGTGAGCTGTCAGGGTATTGAAATAGTGCAGAGTATTTGCATATATGTGTCTCACTGGTAAAGTTGGCTTGACAGAGTTTGACAGTCCCAACACTAGTTTGCAAGTAGTGAAAATGTACTGATCCCCAAACATTAATTTCTTAATACCTCTGGATATTTTTAGCTTTTTACTGAAGAAAAAAAAAAAGTTTTCCTCCTTTCTGGCCATCCCATTCTCTGGCCTCCTCTGGCTTTTATGTCTCTACTTAAAAGCAAGAAGGATCCTCAGGAAAGACAGGGTTAGAAGTTCATGGACAAGAAAGATTGAGTTTTAATCAAGCAATGAAATTAGTTTCCTGAAGATGGGTTGAAGAGCATATATTTTGACTCCTCACGACGACGCTATGAAAAAAGCTATTACTGCCATTTCATGGATGAAAAATTTGCAGTGCTGAGAGATTAAGTAGCTTTACTAATACAACAGTCTTAACAAGGGGCAATGCTATCTGTCCCCACTTTCCTGATTCCAGAGCCTCTGGTCCTAACTATTATGCCACACTGCCTTGCTCTTTGATTTTGCTGAATAGAAACATTTTTCTTTTGCTGAATAAAAACATCTCCTATTCTCTTCTGAAAGGAGGATTCTTGTCCAAGGAGATTTTCAATTTACTAGAGGGAGCAGATGTGCAGAGACCCGAGAGCAAAGATAAAAGGGAACAGGCATGCTGTTTGCAAGTCTACCTTGGAAGAACTTGGGTACTGAACAAGTTTGTTCTTAATGAGCATCATTGGTGAGGGAAATAACTAGCTTCTAAATCCTTCCCCAGAAGCTCATGTGTATATTAGAAAGAAGATTAACAGGAAGGCTGTGGCTTTTGTTTTATTTGAAAAGTACTTGCATAGTGGCCAAGAAAGATAAGAAGTGGACTTTCTTGCCCTGTGTAGAACCTTGATGGTTAGTTGGTCCCTAATGTTGGTTGTGATTGCTATCTCCTGGCTTCTCATTAATGTGAGAATGCTAGAGAAATTTTCCAGCTTCTGCTGCTCCCTAGTGGAATATTCCACTGTGTCGATTTGTTTGTTTTTAGTTTCCCTTTTATGACAAAGTAAATTCCTGTAATAGTAGAAAAAATACTCACACCAGATACATACAGTTTTGTTTTAGAGTACAGTAATCTTAATGCTTTTGAGGATAAAACACTAAAATGAGCTTTTTGTAAACTTTACTTTCTGCAAAATATTGGGACATTTTGAGTTACTGTGTCTTCTAGGGTAGAGGCTGCTTTAATGTCTTGGCGTGTTCATATCTTCGTCCTTGTCCCATCTGGTAATGGCATCTAACCCTGAGGTCAGTAGCACAAAACCAGTTTCCAGTAACTCTGTCAAGCCTCTTTGAACAGTAACAGAATCCTCTCTTGGTATTCTGTAAGCTCTCTATAGAAAGCAGCCCTACCCACCTCCTACGTGCATCACAGGTAATACTTGGGAGCAGGTTTGAGGTGGGGTTGAACCAGTTTAAAGGTGGCAAAATTTTTGAGGATACTGAAAGTGTCGTTTTTGTTATGGTAAAAGACTGATGGGATGGTTTGAGCATTTTAGTGAAGCTAAAGCAGAGATGATTAGTCATTTCCACACACGTTAGTTCTTCTCCAAAGACTGGCAAACTCTTAGTTGGTATTTTATTTAATAGTTTAGAATAAAACCCTTGGTGTCGGCTTAGAAGAGACTGTATAAAGAAGACCCTTTTTCTTATGTTAGCAATTAACCATTTATTCATTCTCAAATGTTTAAGCATGCATTCAGTGCTGAAATGAATTCTACCTTCAAGAAGTGTTGTTTCACAGTTATTTGGTGGAAATGACTCCTGGTGGCTCAGATGGTAAAGAATCTGCCCACAGTGCAGGAGACCCAGGTTCAATCCCTGGGTGGGGAAGATCCCCTGGTGAAGGGAATGGCCACCCACTCTGCTATTCATGCCTGGAGAATTCCATGGAAAGTGGAGCCTGGCGGGATACAGTCCATGGGGTCGCAAAAGAGTCAGATACAACTGAGCGACTAACACACTTTCTTTGGGTGAAAGAGAAAAACAGGTCAAATCTTTGAAGTGACTGATAACCAGATAGAAGTAAAGGGGAATTAATTTCTGTATTTCTTCCTTGTGATGAATTCCAAAACAGCTTATAGTGTTCTGACCATATTGTTTGAACTGAGTTTTGGCTTGGTTCTTTTGTTCTGTTGGAAGATTTGGCAGGTCCTGTAACCCAGTAAAGGTGATTATCACCTACCACAAAGTTAACTATTATATCTCTCTCTTTAGGCTTACTCAGATTCAAATAAGTCTATAGCATCACTTAACAGTGTTGCTACTCTCCCCTGCCCCCTAACTGTGCTGTGCCCTTAATTCTTTCTGGCTTCTCTTAAGGACAGGGGGGTGGGGCGTAAGAAGCTATCAAGTTCCATCTAGTTACCATTTAGCGATCTATCTGCTATCCATGCTAGGCACTTGATATATATTCTTTTATAGAATCCTCATGACTTTGTGAAGTAAGGAGAAACTGAGACTCTTAATTTGCCGAGGTTGTGGCAGTAGGACAATCATAAACCTGTCCATCCTAATCATAACCACCATCCTATTATGTTCCCTTATTAAACCCACATAAAAATTGCTTTAGTTTTAGAGTTTAAACTTAGCTTTCTGCATTTGGTTAAAGAAGAAAAATGGAAAACCTATAGTGAATAAAATGACAGAAGTAGTAGAAATTGGAGAACCAATTGATTTTCAGCTGGGATCCCTACCATGTAGCTAGGCTAGTGAATCCCAGAAATGCTGTGTCTGAAGTTTAAGTTGAGCTTTGTGAGCTTGAAAAGGGGATAGGGGAAACCTTGATCATCTCTATCCTAGGCTTATCTTGGTCAAATGTTGAGATGATAGCTTCCTGGGGAGCATATATTCTTAAATCCCAACTAGAAAGGATAGTAGGCAGTCTCTAAAATGCTCCTCGCCCTAATCTGGAGGTAGGGGTGATAAGATGGATGGCAGTGATTTGAGGAGAGTGTTCTGGCTGGAGAAAGTTGGACAAGTTGGACACATCTGAGCTATCACAATTCATTGTAGTTACGTTATTGCTAGGATACAGGACAGCAGCTTACCTGCAGGAGATGAGCTCTGAGTTTCTTTTAAGTAGGGGTGAGATCATGGAATCTCCTTGACTTCAGCTGGCTGAGAGGTCCTTCTTAAAGGCATAGAAAAGAAGCCAGACACAGTGATTCTTAACCCTAGTTATGCATTAAAGTCTGATTTTATTTAAATCAATCCATTTGAAAATTGAGACTCTCTCAACCATAATCACTACCACCCTCACTCCTCCTATTCAAGAGCTATTGAATCAGAATATAAAGGAAGAGGAGATCTTTTTGTATCTAAGCATTTTTGTTTTGCTTTTTCAGAAAGCTCTTCAAGGGTTCTGGGGCTGTCATGCAAATTGGCCAGTGGATAAGTTTGTGGGTGCCACATTTTCTTTCTGAAGTGTTCTTAAGCATTGTTAATGATAAGCACTGGCAAGATCTTTACAAGTCAAAGACTACTGAGATTTTAGTTTTGTCACTCTTAGGACTAACTGCATGAGCAGGCTTCCTGAATCCAAAGGCTGGAACACTGCTAACTGTAAAGCTACATAAACATACACCCCCTAACCCAAGCTTTGCTCTGATTACTTTGAGTTTTCTTCTTTAGAGTCCTTGCAGTCCTGGTAATCTGAACCTTAATGTTTCCCTGTCCGTAGTGTTTAAGGGCCATGAAACCTTGGATTTGATAAGTAACTGGTGGTACTACCCCTGACCGCCCATTCTAGGGAGAGAAACTTTTCTTTCAACAGTCACCTTTGAGAATGCGGGAAGAGAAAGCTGTCAGCTGTCTCTTTAAATTCTCTTGCTTTTCCTAAGTTGTGTCTAGTTTGTTTAACTGTCCGTATTTAGTCTATTTACAACTACTCCTTCTGTCTCCCAGCTGTTTTATTTCTCAGAAGTTAGTCCTCTGAGTGGAAGCACTGCTGAACTCTTCTTTGAAAAGGGAACCTGCTCCTAAAATGATGAGAAGAAGGGGTCTGAGAAGAGGCCCTAGCCACCTTGCGCAGCACTTTGTGTGCTGTGTCTTTTCACAGCCCGCCCGTCAGTCACTGCTGCGTGCCTCATAACCCACGGGCTTCAGTGGGAAAGGGACACGGTGACAAAGCCGAGGCATGGATGAAACTATTAAAATTATAAGGTGTAGTCTGCTTACACTGCCAGCAACTCAGTGAGAGCTTTATTTCTCACTCTCCCCTGAGGGCTCTTTGCTCTACTTCAAATGAAATACTCAGCTTTCTTGGTTTTATTTTGGTGTTTACACAAACTGGTCTAGCGACTTTGATTGGCTTGCCTGGGGGGTGGGTGGGGGGTAAAGGAGTGTTTATTTTGTTTGGAAACTTTCCTGGAAAAGCTTTTTTTAATTTTTAAAAACCAGAAGCTTCCCTTTTTTTTAAGTTTTATTCTTTTGGCTGTTCTGTGAGGCATGTGGGATCTTAGTTCCCCAAACAGGGGTCGAACCTGTGCCCCCTGCAGTGGAAACAAGTCTTAACCACTTGGACAGCCATAAAGTTCCTGGAAAAACTTTAATTTGCTGTTACCAAACCCAACATGCAAATCATGAAGCCTTTAAACTTCTAAAGTAGAGGCGATCTATTTAAATAATCCTTGTATCCTCATCCCCAGTGGTGTCAGATGAATTCAGAAACTTAAGGTTTCCCCCAGACTGGGTAGAGAGAGGCACAAAGGGAAACTAGTGAAAGTCGCTCAGTCATGTGTGACACTCTGTGACCACATGGACGACAGCCCACCAGGCTCCTCTGTTCATAGGATTCTCTAGGCAAGAATACTGGAGTAGCCATTCCCTTCAGGGGATCTTCCTGACCTAGGGATCCAACCTGAGTCTCCTGCATTGCAGGCAGATTCTTTACTGTCTGAGCCACCAGGGAAGCCCAGTTTTTTAAAAACATTAGTCAGAATTCAAAATGAGTAAGAAGCCAAGACTGTCAAGTGGCTTCCTATTTAACAACTTAGTAGAAATCTACCAATGTTTTAAGTGGAATTCCATAACAAGATTATGTTCTTAGGTATCTCTACTACTCTGTCCTTCCTAGGATGTTAAATGGATGTGAGTTTAAGGTTGCCCAACTCTGGTGCTATACAGTAAAGTTGCTTAATGGATGCTTATCTTCTTAACCTCTCCACAGTGAAAAGTAAATAGCTGCTTATCTTAAGGTCATTGCTTTGTCCTCCACATGATTATCCTGCTTTAGGGACTTCCTTTAGGCATTTCAGCCTCTCAGTTAATTTATCCCAATGATAAACGTTAAAGAGGTTCTCTTTAGCCTCAAACTTTTATCTCCTTTGGGTTTGTTGCCTGTTTAGCTTTCAGATCTCTGAGCCTCCACCCTGCTTTCCTTTTAGCCCCTTCTCATTACATTTCCTACAACTGAGCCCTTTTGAGAAGTAGCTAAACTCTTTCGGTCCCTAAAGAGTCCAAAAGCCCCAGGTAAAGAAATTCTCTTTTGAGAATTGTTCATCTGAAAACAAATTTAATCAGTAAAACTCAGATTGAATTTACCTATCTTACTTAGATTGCAACTTTTCCCTGTCTTGTATAGTTTCATATCAAGGTGAAACCTACAGTCTAAAACAAGTTTGAATTTCAATTTACTTGCCTAATTTTTCTAGCCCTTCCTAGAGCAAACTTCTTTTCTCCTCTTTGGCCTGTAAGATTTGGCAAAACTCCAGAAGGAATTATCAAAGAGTGTTTAAGAAATTTAGGTCCCTAGCAAGATACATACTGGAAGTGCAGCAGTTTGTTACAGTTGATTGCTGAAAGAACACCCACTGATTGTAAAGAGCAGTTTTCTTTTTTGTAATAGAAGATACCAACTTGTTTCATTTGGCAGTTCTTTTTCCATCTAATTCAGAAACTGGAACATGGCCACTACGGTTGTATATATGTCTGATTTTTTTATTTCATGATCATTGCTTGTATTTGTGGTGACTAAAGCTGCTTACCATGAATTGGTCTGATTCTCCGCTTTGACTAGGGTATCTGCTCCCCTGTTCAGTGGTGGCAGCAGAGCACACACCATGCTTTACCACCTGTTTGTAGTTCATGATTCACAAATTAATCAACCTGCAGTTTATTGAGGAAAGTATCACAAAGGTTGTGAACCCGCCTTCTAAGTTTTGAGTAGATACCCCAACAGAAACAATGCTGGGTTTGAAGACAGTCTGAGGGCAACTATCCTGATTGTGGAAGGGCTTGCTAGTCAGCTTGTCTCCTTCTAAAGAAAACTTTTCTGACTAGGGGACTTGTGAATTTTGCCACTAGGAGAAAACTATGAGGTTCTTTTCCAATGCTGGTACCAAGATGCACATTTGTGAAGATAACTTTATTCTAGGAAGATAGTTTCCAGACACTTTCAAACACTTATAGTTACAAAGCTAATATTAGGGGTTTTCTCTCTTTTTTCTCTACTATGCCTCTTCCCTTCTTCCTTATGACACTTGGCACATAAGCCTATTTGACTTGACACTGTAGCCATCTTTCTAATTTCTTTTTCTTGCAGACTTCCACCAGACATTGGATATATGTGAAGTTAACACACTCAGCAATTAGGAAAAAGTTTTAGGTGTTTCTGGTGGTCTATCCAGTTTATCTAAAGAAAGCCCCCACCTGTTTCATTTTGACACTAAAACTTGTAATGATTAAACTTATCATAGCCTTTAGGATCATGATCTTGAAGAATCTCAGGAAGTAACTTTCCTATAGACTCATTAAGTATCAAGTAGAAACAGTTTGTAAAACAGTCAAATTTCTTAACATACTTTGGCTCATATCAGATCAGCTTTTGCCTTCAAAATATAAATTGGCTCAATTTATTTTTTATTGACATATAGGTGATTTACAATATGATTTCTCTACAGCAAAGTTATATATATGTATATACATTGATTTTTTTTTCTTTAATATTCTTTTCTGTATATAATAGCTTACATCTGTTAACTCCAACCTCCCACTCCATCCCTCCCTCAACCCCCTTGGCAGCCACAGGTCTGTTCTCTATGTCTGTGAATCTCTTTCTGTCCTGTCAGTAGGTGCATTTGTGTCATATTTAAGATTCCACACTATCACATAAGGTGTGATATATGGCATTTGTCTTTCTCTTTCTGACTTACTCACTTAGTATGGTAATCTCTCATTGCTTCCATGTTGCTGCAAATGGCATTATTTTGTTCTCTTTGGCGGGCGGTGGGGCTGAGTAGTACTCATTGTATGTATGTACTGCATGTATATGTCTTCTTTATTCATTCATCTTTTGATGGACGTTTAGGTTGTTTCCAGGTCTTGGCTATTGTGAATAGTGCTGCTATGAACATAGGGGTGTGTGTATCTTTCAGTTAGGGTTTTGTCTGGGTATATGAAATTGGATCAATATATAATGATAGATATTAGAAAGCCAGCCATTAGATTTGGTCAGGGCACATTTGGGACTTGTAATGTCCCATGTATATGTTTGTTATACTTATAATTCTGTTCATATTGTTACTTGTTTTATGTAGTTTTTTTAACTTATTTTTACTAATGGTAAACACAAATTAGCACTTCTCAGTAAAATCCTTTGGCTTTTCTTGTAAGCTAGCAGATTAAGAAACCTTAAAGGAAATAATGTACTAGCACTCTATTTTTTTTTTATTACTGAATAATTCCATTGTTTGGATATATACCACATTTCGTTTATCCATTCATCAGTTGGACGTGGGGTTTTTTTCCTACTTTTTAACTATTATGAACAGTGCCTTTGGTGAACACAAGTTTTTGTGTGTACATATAGTTTTACTTCTCTTGAGCATACACCTAGGGGTGGAATGGCTGAGTTATGATAACTTTAACTTTCTGAGGAACTGCCATGTTGTTATTCATAATGGTTATATACCATCTAACATTATCACCAGCAATGCATATGGGTTCCATATCTCTGCCTCCTGCCAACACTTTTTTTTTTTTTGTAACACTTTTTTTTTAATAGTGGCCATCTTATTGGGTGTGAAGTGGGTTTGTGTTTTGATTAATGATTAGTGAATTGCTATATTTTGATAATTTTTTTATATTTTCTTCAAAGAAAATGAATATTGAAATATTTCTTAACTAGTGATGCTAATAATAAGTCTTGAGAATGTCTGGGTTAAAAAGATATGTTGTTGGCATCAGCATTAAGGTTAGAGGGGTTGATAGCTGTTCAAAAGGAAGCTCCCATGTGACAAAGCCTTGGGGGTGTAGCCTCCATAAGTTAGGGTTTTGTCCTGGTTTTTAGTTGCACAAACTTCAATTTGCTTGGTTACCCGGAGGTAATCAGACTATGCATTTCTCTCTTTAATCAAACTCAAAAGTGATTAATATGTAAAATACATTTAGAGGTACACTTATTTAGAGAAAGGTGTGTGTGTGACAGAGATTTCCTAACTGGGATATTTATGTGAATCCAAGACTCTTGTTTCTCATTATCAGGATACTTAGGGTGCTGAATTAGTGATTCTAAGTTTTTGTGATGAGCCTGGAATTTTGAAGGAGGGGACCAGGATATTAAACTGGTATTTCATCTAGACTTTGGGAAGACTTGTTGCACCATCCTATTATTGCATCTTCCTCTGAAGAACCACCAGATTCTAAGCCTCTCTGCCTTGGACTCAAGGTTAAATTCCAGTCTTGTTGTCACACCCTTACCAAAGCTTCTCCCTTCATTCCTTGGTGAATGAGGTGTTTCCCAAGTACTCCTTAAAGTGCTTTTTGTCTTTACATATAGCTAAAGCTAGTATTAATTCAAATAATTAAACACCTGTCATATTCTTTTTAAATTGAAGTATAGTTGATTGTATATACATTGTATATACATTCTGGAGAAGGAAACGGCAACCCAATCCAGTATTGCCTGGGGAGTCCTGTGGATGGAGGAGCCTGGTGGGCTGCTGTTTATGGGGTTGCACAGAGTCAGACACGATGGAAGTGACTTAGCAGCAGCATATACATTCAGTGATAGTTATATGTGTGTGTATATATATTCTTTTTCATATTATTTTGCATTATGGTTTATTACTGGATGTTGAATATAGTTGCCTGTACTGTACAGTAGGACCTTGTTGCTTATCTGTTGATACTTTGTATATAGTAGTTTGTATCTGTTAATCTCAAACTCCTAATTTATGCCTTCCTCCAACCCCTTTCTTCGTTGGTAACCATAAGTTTTTTTCCTGTATGAGTGTTTGTTTTGTAAATAAGTTTGTGTCATATTTTAGATTCCACATTAAGTGATGGGATGTCTTTTTTCTTTCTACAAATGGGATTATTTCATTCTTTTTATGACTGTGTGTGTGTGTGTGTGTGTGTAGTTTTTTAAGCAACCTTCATACTGTTTTCCACAGTGGCTGCACCAATTTACCAACACCCTCCCACCTATGGTGTAGAAGGGTTCCCTTTTCTCCACAACCTCTCCAGCATTTGTTATTTGTAGACTTTTTGATGATGACCATCCTGGCTGATAGGAAGTGATACCTTGTAATTTTTATGTGCATTTCTGTGATAATTAGCAATGTTGAGCATCCTTTCATGAAATGTCTTCTGCCCATTTTTTGGTAGTGTTTGTTTTTTGTTCGAGTTAGTTGTATGAGCTGTTTGTATGTTTTGGAAATTAAGCTGTTGTTGGTCACATCATTTGCAGGTATTTTCTCCCATTCAGTATGTTGTCTTTTTGTTTCGTTTATGGTTTCTTTGCTGTGTGAAAGTTTATAGATTTGATTAGGTCCCATTTGTTTATTGTTGTTTTCATTTCTGTCGCCTTGGGAGACAGACCTAAGAAAACACAGGTACGATTTGCCCGTGTTCTCTTCCAGGAGTTTTATGGTGTCATGTCTTAAAGTCTTTAAAGCATTGAGTTTATTTTTGTGTATGGTGTGAGGGTGTGTCTTCATTGATTTAAATGCGCTGTCCAACTTTCCCAACACCACTTGCTGAAGATAGACTGTCTTCACTCCGTTGTATGTTCTTGCCTCTTTGTTGAAGGTTGATATACCTACCATATTTTGAACACTATTCTAGCTCTGGGTACAGTCTAATTACAGAGGTATAGCCCCTACCTTCATGGTCACTTTTAGAGTGATTTATTTTTCCTATATTAGGGGTATCTCACTTTTAACTCCATTTACTAGTGATAATTCTTTACTTATGTAGTACTTAAACCTCTAATGCTATTCTTCCACAGCAATGGCACAAGCATGATATCGTTGATCATTCCTCCCAAAGACCAGATTTCACGAGTGGCAAAAATGTTAGCAGATGAGTTTGGAACTGCATCTAACATTAAGTCACGAGTAAACCGCCTTTCAGTCCTGGGAGCCATTACATCTGTACAACAAAGACTCAAACTTTATAACAAAGGTAATCTGGAGCTTGACCAATTTACCTCCTCTACTTTGTCTTGGCTGTATTTTCCACTTTGATTCTGTTGTGATGCTTTTGGTCACAAGTGCTTTCTTACCCAGACATGAGCTGTGTTTCTTTGGTTTTTTTTTTTTTCCCTAAGTTATTTTTTGAAAGTTAAGTAGTATGTACTATACTTAAAATAATAAATCCTTTTGAAAACATCTCAAGTTTCAAAATTAGGAAGAGAAATCTGCCTGAGAAATTTACAGGTATTTCTACTTTATGTAAATTATGATTTAAAGGGACAGGACCAGTGGGCTGTGGGAACATTTCCTATTAATTGAGGAAAATTAGGTGTGTATATAAGTAGAGAAATTGTTTGTTCTTTGCAGTACCTCCAAATGGCCTGGTTGTTTACTGTGGTACAATTGTAACAGAAGAAGGAAAGGAAAAGAAAGTCAACATTGACTTTGAACCTTTCAAACCAATTAATACATCATTGTATTTGTGTGACAACAAATTCCACACAGAGGTAAGAAGTTAAAACAGAATGTTTTTGTTACCCTAAAAGAAATCCACCATACCTATTAGCACTCACTCCCAGGCCTTCCTCGTCCCTGCCGCCATACCCCAAGGTCTTTCAGCTATAGGCTACCCCTGATCTGTTTTTCTGTGCCTTTTGTGGCTTGTTCCTTTTACTTAGCGTGTTTTCAAGGTTCATCCATTTTGTGGTATGTATTATGCATCATTCCTTTTTTATTACCAAATACTATTTTCCACATTTTATCTATTAATGGATATGCCACATTTCACTTAATAACATCATTTGGTGAAATTGTCATTTCCACTATTTGGCTGTTATGAATAATACTGCTTTGAACATACATGTACAAGGTTTTGTATGTCCCTATGTTTTTACTGGGGGGCCAGGTATACAAGCTAGAAGTGGAATTTCTGGGTCATATAGTAATTATGTTTAACCAATTCAACAATCGCCAGGCTGTTTTCCAAATAACTTCCATTTTATAAGGCTGGTTCTTCTTTTTTTAAAAAAAAATTTTTTTTTCATTATTATGACAATGAATGACATGAATATTCAGCATGTTTGAGGAAAGTGCTAAGCTGAGTTTGAAGAACTAATTAGAAGCAGAGAAATAAATGACTACCTGATCTCTAGGTCTCCTTATGTATCCATGATACTTAAATATATTTCTTGCACTCTTAGTTTCAGCTCACAAATTATAAAAATCTTCAGTAGTCAGGACCATAAGAGCTTTTTCCCCCCATCCATTAAAAAAAAAAAAACTTTTGAGTGACAGAACTGTCATAATATGATGAACATTAAGGGTAGAAAGGAAACCTCATTAGAGTGACCTAAATCAGTCAACAGTAGAACAATCAAGAATTCACAGCTGGCTTCTAGTTCAGTCTCTTGCCTTTCATCAACATAGGGGGAAACCTCTATAGTGGAATTAGAACTGACATTTGTTGACACAGTTTACAATCGATGATTCTGCTAACTTGACGGGAAGTTCAGTTCCAGTCAGATCTTGAGTGATTGCAGAGATGGTGGAGACGGACTTTTCTCTTGGCTGTCACAGCCTCCTTCTGGCAAAAGTTCCATTGGGGAGGCAGTTTGCCACCCTCTTCCAGTTAACTGTATCTGCTTTGATGAAAGCAGATTTTGAGTCTTCTTGATTTAAATAGTACATGATACTCATGTTATCTAGTTTTACCTTACTTACCTAAGTTAGCTTAACTCTTTTTCCAGAATACCATTTCATCTTAACTAGCTTTGTTTTGGCTCTAACTAGTATATCAAAAACTACATACACATGTGGTATACTGAAGTGCACAACTGAAGTTGTGTTTAATCGGGATATTTATATATTCTTATTATGAGGGATAAGTCTATTCCCTGATTTTGGCCCCACTCTGTGGCATGTGGGATCTTAGTTCCCTGACCAGGAATCAAATCTGTACCCCCCTGCATTGGAAGACAGAGTCTTAAGGCAAAATTTTTAACATGGGCAATATTCATATCTTAATGCTAATTATCAAGTATGCTTTGGTTAAAGGGTGATTCTTGGTGATCAATCTGCTTTCCAGTCAGTTCGTGAAGAGCTGTTTTCTTCCTCAGTTAAATGGTATGGGTAATAATTCTTAGCTCTATAGAGGCTGCCACCTAGTAATTAGTCACCTACCATGTCTATAGACGCCAACTCTTGCCCATCTATATGGGTCCCAGAACTATTTAAAGATCTGATCTTTCAGGAGGCAGAAATAGAATGATACAATACTAACCCAGAAGGATTTTCTCATAAAAATTCACAATTATTACCTATAGTACCTTTAAAATTGAATTTTAGATATTGATGTCATTAATGTTACTCAAGACATAATTAAATGAAACATTTCAAAACTGGATCTTTTTATAGACGATTTCTGGGTTTTATCCTCAGTGAGTACGCCTGTTCTAGAATTGATTTGCAAAAGATTCTTATTAGCCATAGTGAATACTGCCTATTAATGCTGGGGTTATTAATGGTAACAGCAAGTCAAATTTTGGAGGTTAGACTTTGAATGTTATGTTCCCTAGACCACCATCAGTCTAAAAACAACCTAGGAAGAATTTGATCCCTATAACTCTGTATTCGTTTTGGGTTCCTGTGCCTAGGTCAGCTTTGTAAAAAGGCTTCACGTTGATATTGTTGGTTTTCTCCTGCATCAGGTTCAGATTTGTCTATATGAATTACATATTTATAGCTGAAGCCTTTAAATTACTCCGTGAAATGGTTTTTCTGTAGTACTCCATACCGTTCTGAGTGGAAAGGGCTTGTATATGTCCCTTTGGAATTTTGTCTTAACTTTGCAAAGCTTTGAGACTTACGGTGTGGTACCTGTGTTTGCTTTTCAGGCTCTTACAGCACTACTTTCAGATGATAGCAAGTTTGGCTTCATTGTAATAGATGGTAGTGGTGCACTTTTTGGCACACTCCAAGGAAATACAAGAGAAGTCCTGCACAAATTCACTGTGGATCTCCCAAAGAAACATGGTAATCTAGGAAGAGAACATGAATACTTTTGCTTTGTGTCCAGCATTAAGGAAGCAAATTGTGTAATAAGGGGAAGTAAACTCAGGTGATGGGAGAAGCATTGTTACTTGTGACTCTTTTGACTACAGAATTAGTGTTCACTCACTAAAAGCAATTTTATTCTGAAAGGAATAGTGATTTTCTCCTTTCCTTGGGAAATAGCATGGTTATATAATTACTTTTTAATTAGCAAGGTATCATATACTTAATAAATGCCTTTTTCTCTCATCACTTTTTTTGTCAAAGGTAGAGGAGGTCAGTCAGCCTTGCGTTTTGCCCGTTTAAGAATGGAAAAGCGACATAACTATGTTCGAAAAGTAGCTGAGACTGCTGTGCAGCTGTTTATTTCTGGGGACAAGGTGAATGTGGCTGGTCTCGTTTTAGCTGGATCAGCTGACTTTAAAACTGAACTAAGTCAATCTGATATGTTTGATCAGGTAAGTGAGAAGTAGATGCTCCATTATGTAAGTTTCTTGGTGGGAGTAGTTGAGTTCTCTGAGTGCTGGGACATGCACATCTCTTTCTTTTACAGTGATAAATTCCATGTTAAAAATCTCTGAGTTGGCAAAATTTTGTGTGTATTATTAGTAATATTAGGAGATATTCCCCTACTATGTCTGGACTTATTTTCTTTTGAAATCAGCCATTTTGGGATGGAATCTTTCTTGGCCCTATGTTGGCCCCTGGTTTTAGTAGGTTGCCATAATTGGCTTTAAATTGAAGTTTGATTTCAAAGAAACTAGGAGCTGGTTTTATAAGTCTAATAGGATATGCAATACAGTTGGCTGGGGAGGTGATCTTCATGAGACCTGTTCATGAATAAATTGGGCACCTTCCCCCATATTCTTCCTCTTGATGTTTCACTGGCTAGTTTTGCATGCCATTAAGAGGTCATGGTTCTTGGTAAGGGTGTTTTGAAGTACTAATGATGTGCTTTTTCTTTTTATTTTGTGTTAGAGGTTGCAATCAAAAGTTTTAAAATTAGTTGATATATCTTATGGTGGTGAAAATGGATTCAATCAAGCTATTGAATTATCTACTGAAGTCCTCTCCAACGTGAAGTTCATTCAAGAGAAGAAATTAATAGGTATCAGTGAAATACAGCTTCTTTACTGTGAAAAGTTTTTGTATGTGTGTATGTACAAAACAAGACTGAGAAGGGTGAAAGAGGAAGGTTTAGCATTTTTATTAAAATCCTTCTCGATGGAATCATTAATTTAAATCATCCTTTAGTTGTCACATCTGATATTAATAATAAATGTTTATCTTTCTTACTGTTTTTACCCTTTGGCAGTAGGAACCAAACTTCAGTCAAATTTCCCATATTATCTTTTGTTTTAGAGCAATAAATAATTCAAAAGCTCAAATTAAAGATTAACAGGGCCATTGTTTGGCTGTGTTTCCAATTTGATACATGCACATTTCCAAATGATTATGTACTTGGCCCAACTGGTACCTCTTGAGACTCAATTTCTGGAGCCTCGACTAGTGGTGTGATTTTTCACTAACTTTTGGCAGTTGTTTTTAAGTTGACTTTTTCTCTTTCTCTGATTTTGAGTAAGAAGGTGTATGTGTACAAAAAGAAACATTAATATACATTCTTACTGACCTGTCCCTAACCACAGGGCGATACTTCGATGAAATAAGCCAGGACACGGGCAAGTACTGTTTCGGAGTTGAAGATACACTAAAGGCTTTAGAAATGGGAGCTGTAGAGATTCTAATAGTCTATGAAAATCTGGATATCATGAGATATGTTCTTCATTGCCAAGGCACAGAAGGTATGATAATTAGTAAATGAAGTTTCCATTTGTTACTAACCTGTGTATTCAAGAAGCCTGGGGTGGAGACTGGACAAGGTGGCTGATTTCAGGAGCAATTAAAAGGCAGATGTGTACCTTGTTCCCCACTCCCAGCCTGTACCCGATCGAACTGATAAATGTCTGCCTAAGATTTTTTGAGGATAAGGGCTGTATCTTAAATGTCTTTGATGTTTCCTTATGATAGGACCAGTATACCTGGTAGACATTCATTCACTGCATACTGACTAATGTGCTTATGAAAAGAAGGTTGATAGAATCAGTTCAGGAGTCCTTTCATCTAACCTAATTTTCATCTCATGGAACTTAAACCTATTGGTATCTGAGAAGCAGGTTAACACATCTTTTTTCCCCCAATACTGCAGAGGAGAAAATTCTCTATCTAACTCCAGAACAAGAGAAGGATAAGTCTCATTTTACAGACAAAGAGGTATGTGATTGTTTATGTGCTTTGATGATACATGCAAGGAAACATAAATCCGTATGTTAGAGCACTGGCAGCATAGAGTAGCATCAGCCTCGGGAAACCAGACCTCTGCTTGTTGGCAGTGGGAGTACCAGGAGGTGGTCCACTCCCATGTGCCACGTAATAGTCTGATTCCAAGGAAGGAGGCCAGGTGATGGTTACCCTGGTTCTTTTTTTTGTTGTGTTTTTGTTTTTTTTTTTTTAAGTTTAAAAAAGTTTACTTGCTCAACACAGGTCCCTTTTAATTGGTAGCATCTTCAAATTCTGAGTTGGACAACTTTGGTTTTTAAAAGGCTCCTCCAAAAAGCAGTTTTGGCTTGTCTCTTAGCTATTGAATGAGTATTGTCTAGAGACACTGTAACAGCCTGACTTCTCAAGACAATGGGAGGAACCATAAATTGAAAAACTGCCAAGTGTGTGTTAACATTTCATTACTGATGCTAGAGCCTGGGGAGGAATGTTGTTTGAAATAATCAGAATTTCTGTGCTGTTGCATTTATGTTGCCAGAACCCATAATTTGCTTACAGTTTAACACACCATAGATCTGAGAGGAAGAGGGAGAATGGCAGGCAGGGTAGCAAGTATCCATGTCTTGATATATCCTAATCTCGCTGTTTCTGTATCTCATGGCTGCCCCTGCAGACAGGACAAGAACATGAGCTGATTGAGAGCATGCCCCTTCTGGAGTGGTTTGCCAACAACTATAAAAAATTTGGAGCTACTTTGGAAATTGTCACAGATAAGTCACAAGAAGGATCCCAGTTTGTCAAAGGATTTGGTGGAATTGGAGGTGAGTAGCAAATCAGAAAACTGAATGCCAGGGTCTCAGCCACAAGCTTTCCTTTGTATCCCAAAAATATCATTACTTCCAGAGAGGTGTGCTCATATATCATCTCCCCTTGCTATAATTCTGCAAGGGGATTGCTCCCCACCCTCCAGTTTTGACAACCACAGCTATTGTTTGTTTGTTTGTTTGTTCCCATAGGTATCTTGCGGTACCGAGTAGATTTCCAGGGAATGGAATACCAAGGAGGAGATGATGAATTTTTTGACCTTGATGACTACTAGGTAGTCGACATGGGTCCGGCAAAACGTGCCTCACCCTCCAGCATCCAACCCAAGGAGCATACCCGTGGTGGAATCCAAACAGATCCCTGCCTTACAATTGGAACATTTCCAGAACTTAATCCATGAGCATTGGATATTGAAAAGAAAACCGAAACAAAACCAGACCCAACCCTACACTTTGGTTTGTCATGGTGTCAGCGCAGCAGCCTACAACTAAGTTCCTAAATGCCACTTTGGACTAATTTAAAAAAGAATCCCAGTTTTTACTTTTACTTGATGGTGAAATTGGTTGCTCTTGTATTTTATGGAAAAAAAAAAAGATTTTTTTAACCTTCATACATAGAAGCAAAAATACTTTAACTGCTGTAAACCTTCAAAAGTTAATAGAAATGAGATCATACTGGTTTGTTTCTTATTTTGATTGGAGAAAAATTAAATTGCTGCATTTCGCAGTGACCCATTTACATGGCATTCTCAGCTTAGACTGCATAAGAAGAAATATATGTGGTGAAATGTTGGAACCATTTCTCTCGGTCTCTGTTTAATGTTGAAAGAGTGAGCTAATAGGCAATTTCAGCTTCACTCCCTCACTACCCCTCCCCTCCAGGCCGTCAGTTTCAAGGATGCAGGTTGCATTGCAAAGATAAACTGACACATGAAGCATTTGGGCCACTGCTGTTTCCTTCCATCTGTTCTGCAGGCGCATTTTGCGCCCAGGGTTTGGGAGCCCTTAGCATCAACTGCTTTGACAAGGGTTCACATAATCTTGCATACTAGAAACCAGTTTGGGATGGATATGATGGGACTTCTATGCTATTGCTGGAATTGGGAGAAATAAAACATGCAATTTAAGTGGAAGCAAAGACATTTAAATATTTTATTTTGCTTGGGTCTGTCCTTGCAAAAGGGAGGTGGTCGTGTTTTCCTTGTGTTGGATGGCATGAGATTATGTGAATGTTTTGATTTTTTAAAAATGAACTGCAAGGTTTTTCACAGGAACGACAGACGAGACATGTATGACTGTGCATGTAATTGTAAACCCCTGACCTCCTGGTGGGGTTGGAGCATCTGTTTGAAATATGGGACTTACAAGCACCTCTCATAGAAATTATGGGAGGAGGGTGGGAAGGGCAGGGGTGGGAAGGGATGGGGACACAGCTTCTGGCACCAAGGACTTAACCATGTTGGACCCAAAAGTGGGCCTGAAAACTTGAAGCTTAGGCTTCACAGCTGGGTTGTAAATCAGACTTGACCCCAGCTAACATGCAAGGTCACAGACAGGGTGCCTGAGGTGGTGACAGTGAACAAAGTGTATAGGACGTGCCCAGTGGTAGCAATTGAAAAAAGTATACCAAATGGACTTTGAAGGACCAAAGGTTTTAAAAGTCGATTGGTATCCCCCCACACTGCTAGGGTAGTGGGGTGCATTTGGTTTTCAAATTGGGTACTTTAAACACTTTAGTGCCTGACTGCTGTTCTTCACTGACTTGACTCAGTCACTCGTAGCTTTATTGGTCTGAACCAGCTCCTTGTTCCCAGGTTGCAGACCTGCCTATCGTTCCAGTAATCCTGTTTCACTTGAATGAAGGGAGTGTGTCTTAAATGTAAAGCTTCTGGTTCTCAACACTGTACTCTGAGGTCCAAATGACTGTCTGTTGATGTATAACCTGATGTCTCAACCCCCAGTAACAAGAGTCAATTCTTTGGTATTCACCAATGCGGGAGGCTTCACCAGAACAGGCTTTTTCTTTGGGCTCTGCTGTTTGTTTGCAGAACACCCAAGAGCGAGCAAACTTGCTCTCTTCATAGCAGTACCTTAGGGTTTTGCCATTGTAAATGGGTCTAATGTGATATATGACAAGATCAGAGAAATTGGATGTAAATTTACATTTTTGAATATGCTTGTTGTTTCACATGATACATTTAGGGTATGCAGCTCCTTTTGTAGTTTTTATTTTTACTATTTAAGTTTGGAAATGATGCCAAATTTTTGTATTTCTTTAATCAATGTGTTCTCTTCAGTGATATATATTGCATTATATATTGATGTGTGTATCAATATATACTGATATGTATTACACTTACACAATACAAACACATAAATATGAGGGGGTGAAAACCGTAGCCTTTGCATTCTCTATAGCCTCTACAGAGAGATCCTAAACAGCAAAATCTTGGTGTTGTGATGTACAGAAATGGAGAAGAGTATTAAACCATATTTAAGAATATACTTTGTGTGCTTGAGATTCTTTAGGACTGTTCTAAGAAAGGTCTGAGCCGTGGAGACAGTGTGAGTGAGCTCTCCAAAGCATGTGCAATTTCCTCATAGTTACTCTTCAGCCATAGATTTAGTGATTTAGTTGTCTTCTGCTACATTTTCCTATGGAAGGATATATGCAAAAGGCCATGATCCCAGTGTTAACACCAGAGAAAGAGGTTCCAGTTGATGGGCCAAACTAATTTGTACCTTACTCTCTTCCCTGTGCAAGCCAAAGGGAAACCTGCCCTTTTTAAAAAAAAAAGGGGGGGGGGGGTTACCCTTGTTAACATTCTATGGAGATAGATGGCACTTTTAAAAACAGGCTGAAAGAGGTTTAAGTAGCAGCTCTTCAGTGGCAAACCTTTATGCCAGGCTTAATTCCAAAACTGATTCTCTTTCTCTTTCTACATGTGGTTGCCTTTGAGTCAACAGCATGATCCAGATGGAAAGGTGGAAACTAAGCCTCCCCTGCTCTGATCTTGCACACCTGGTACCTGTGGAAGAGCAGCAACTTCATTCAAGGGCAAGTCAGAGGCTGGCTCAATGGAACAGGGCTTCTAGGATGTGTTAAAACAGAAGAGGATTCTTGTTTCATTTGCTTTTCCCAAAAGTGGAGCTCCTATTTAGTAGTTTAGAAAACCTAGTTGAAGTACCAAGGTGGTACGTGATTTTCTTTGTCCAGATTTAAGAAGTATTAACAAAACTGACCAGTAAGGGAATATCTTCTGTCACTTTGCTTTTTCAGCATAATTTTGTCCAGTTTCTCATCTGATTTAGATGACAGCCTTGATGAAACCCAGTCACCCTATGGGAAGAGGCAGACATGCCCATGCATGGCAGAGGTAGTTTTTTCTACCCCTAGCTGCTGTTTGAAGTCAAAAGTTAGAAGGCAGCACAGTAGTGCCGGTTATGTGGGCTGTTGTGCTTGCCTGTCTGGGCCTGCAGCACTTGCCATCTTTTGTTCCCTGGCTCCAGTTCTCATGCCATGGTGCTCCCAGACAGACATAGTGTATTCAGGGCTGAATGCCAAGATGGAATGTAAGCTTCATGCCAGCTTCTCCCTTGTTGCCAATTTGAGTGTGTGCCTGCTGGGACTCCTACCTGCCAAGTCCACCCTGATGGGACTGTGCCTCCCAGGGACACAGGAACTGACCGACCAAGAGGTGTGGAAGTAATGGGCGCCAAAGTTATTGAGAATGTGGGCCAAATAACTGGCACTAGAAGTATATGTGGAAACAGTTTATCTCCAGGGTTCTCTTTGACAGTCAACTCCAAACATGTCTGAGAACTCTGTTTTGGGTAGAGTCAAATTGCTTGGTAAGCTCACCCTGGGGCTTAGTCAAGAGCCCAGGACAAAGAATCAGCTCTTTAGGCAAACATCTCTGCCATTTGTTGAATTTATGACTTCACATAAATCCTTTTCTATCTCGCAGTTCTGTATCAGTGTAAGGATGAGTCTGAATCTCAAAGAGCCTTTCCAACTGTAAAGCTATCAGGATATAATAGTGAGCAGGAGATCTGACATCTGATGAATAGAGACACATTTGGCCATGTGTCTGAGCAGCAGTTTCCCTACCTGTAACTGTGTCTGCTCCCTACAGACTGTGGTAAGGATTAAATGCAATGAGGCACGTGAAATACACAGTGGCACTTAGCAACTCAGCTGGGAGATGATCACACCTGTACCAACTTTGGTCCTCTACAAGTGGCCTGGGTGAATTTGCACTGGAAACCACAAGGTGGTGCTAGAGTTAAGGATACTGGTTGTGGAAGAAAGTTGCTTCCGGTGGGGAGATCTCTGACAAGCATTAAGATTCCTGGGACAGCTTGTTTAACTTTAAAATTTGGCTATATGGATAAGGCAAACTACCAAAGGAAGCAGGGATGAGTGAACAGGGAGGATAACCAGGGCTTTGAGTGGCCCATCTGAAAAATAACTACACTCACTAACATTTGTTGGACAGTTACCATGTACCAGGCAAAATGCCATGTCACGTGCGTTCTCTCATTTAATCCTTAGAAAAACAATGTGCCTCATTCTGTTGTATATCTGCCCATTTGGTTCCAAAGCCAATGCAAATACAGGTCATTCTTCGCTCAAGAAGAGAGAACAGGTGTTGCTACTGCTAAGACGACCAGTCAATTCACCTCATCAACCTCTGCTTTCAGAGACAACCAACAATTTGGATTGCATCTGGAAGACATTCAGTTGGCAGTTATGTCCTTCCCTCGGAACATACATGTTCTGACAGCTCGGTCACAGCCACAGTTGAGAATGGATAAAAGAAGTTCCCTTGGACTCTAGAGGATCCCTGTAATTGATCCAGCATCTTCAAAGAAGAATGTATACACATAGTGGAATTTCTCAGACACTAGGGCATTGGCCCCTGCTCTTAAAAAAATATGCTGTCAGAGGGCAATTAATGAAACTGGAATGTGGACAATGGATAAAATGTTGTATCAATGCTTCTGATCTCCTGACTTGATAACTATATGTGGTTATGTAAGATTATACTCTTTCTCATAGGAAATATACACTGATGTAGCAAGAGGTTTAAAATAAGATGTTCATTAAGAAAATTTTTGAAATTTCAGAAATAGGGAAGAAAAACCTAAAAGCATCATTTAACTAACGTTTTAAGGTCATCATGAACATCCATTATAGAAAGAGTGTAATATAATGAATGTTTAGGTTCCAATTGATTCACAAAGTATCTAGAACACAACTTTAGTTTGACCCTTCATTCAAGTTTGCTTTTTACTCAGAATTTGGGTTTGACTCAAAGGTCAAACATAGGAGACATAGGTTTGATCCCTGGGTGGGGAAGATCCCCTAGAGGAGGGCATGGCAACCCACTCCAGTACTCCGGCTTCTAGAGGATCCCGTGGACAGAGGAGCCTGGCGGGCTGCAGTCCATAGGGTCTCACAGAGTCAGACATAACTGAAACGACTAAGCAGCAGAGAGTGCATTAGAAGAGTTAATTCTGCAGGGTGTACAGCTGAGGAGAAATCCCCAGCCAGAGGGGCTGGGGATGCTGAACCTAAGAACTGGGCCCCGATTGGAAGGAAGAGAGCAGAGGCAGTGCCAGGAGAGGAGCTTCTGTCAGTCAAACACTTCAGAGATGAAATCAGCTTTGGAGTTGGGTCAGTGCTGAGTGAGATGAGACAGCATGAAGAACAAGACTTCTTGGGGGACCCTTGAGTGCTGCTTCACTGAGCGACCTTGGGGATGAAGGGAAGAAGGCAACGCTGCTACCTTAAAGCCTACAACCCATTCACAGAAAGGACAAGAGTGACATCAGACTCTAGTCCTTTGTCCACAGCCACACCCCTTCAATACTTAAGGAATCATAATTTCAGCACTTACAGGGGGCTTGGACTTTACCATCCCAAACTCCTAATTAAAGGGGTAAGAAAGTTGAAGCCCAGAGAGCAGCCTAACAACCTGTCATGCTCATGCAGCAAATGAGGAGAGCCAACATGAGCAGCTGTTACAGCTCCAAATTCAGTGCTCTTACCAAATGTGCGATCTTGTTATTCTTCATCTAAGCCCCTTCTCCTTGTTAGAGATGAGAAAAGAGAATCGGAGAATAAGGGAGTGGCACGAAGCCAAAGACAGAGCTGGGAAGGGAAAGGTGGCCACCATCCAGGTGGAGTTATGAAAAGTTTTGAAGTCACTTCCCTGTGAGTCAGGGTTGGCTTGAGTGTATAGATTAACTTGCTTCTCCAGCCTCCAGGGTTCCACGTTAGCACCATCTAGGTTTCCCTTACAGTCAGACTTCTGGCTCTTCCACTCTGGTGAGAAACCCTGCCTGGGCTCAGCCCCTTCTGCTTGATTCTTCATCCTCACCCAAAGGAAACTTAGGGGGCAAACCCATATTCAAGGAAGCCTGAGTGAGTGAAAGTCAGTGTCCGACTCTTTGCAACACCATGGACTATATAGCCCATGGAATTCTCCAGGCCAGAATACTGGAGTGGGTAGCCTTTCCCTTCTCCAGGGAATCTTCCCAACCCAGGGATCAAACCCAAGTCTCCTGCATTGCAGGCAAATTCTTTACCAGCTGAGCCTGGAGACCCAGAAAAGGAAGGTGGAAACTTCAGAGAGAAGCTCTCCAAGCAGGAACGGCAAGGATCTTTTGAGGTAAACCCGAGATTTAGGAATATTTTGCTCCATGGAGGAAGGGAGGTGGGAGCCAGCCTTGAGAACAAGGAGAAATCAGGGCTTGATGCTCGAAGGCCTGCCCCAAGTTAAATATCTGTCCAGACCTGAGCACATTCCCAGGCTAGGCTCCCCTGGGGACTGGGATGAACCAACCCCCTCACATAGCAATCCCCACTGGAGGGCCTGCAAAGGGGCACTCTGTTTTTAAAAGGACAGGATGTCACCTGAGGAAGAGGAGTTGCACTTCAGTCCTCAAGGCTAAAGGCCCTCCCTCACACCCTTGTCAAACTTGGATTCTAGAGACAGATGACACGGAATGGGCTCTTTCCTCCCTGGGGAACTAAGCAAAGGCCCTCAGAAACTCAGACATTGCTCAATGCCACCTCTATTCCTTACATTGTGCCTAGGTTAACTCTGGTCTCCTTTTCCTCCAGCAAGTATTTACAAACATTTCCTATGTCCTGGGACCTGTGCAAGATGCTGGGGCACAGTGGTGAGAAACAGTCACTGTCCCTGCCCCTGCCCTCCAGCAGGAGACAGCAAGTATTATAATAAAAGTGAAGACTATTAGAGGATAAGAGGAGGGCACCTCCACTTCATCCGGGGGTGGCCAAACTGCCTGGTGAGCCAGGGTTGGCCTGGAGAGGTGAGAGGCGAGTTTCGAAAGGCATATGTGTTGGTCCTGACTTGACCCAAAGGCCAGGAAACTACTCAGATTTTAAAATACTTTTTAAAACCTGCTATCATTTTTGTTGTTTATTAACAGCTTTATTGAGGTATAACTTACAAACTATAAAATCAACCCACTGCATGAATAGTTCGGTGATTTTTTAAAAATGAATTCATACAGTTATGCAAACATTACATAATCCAATGTCCACCTCTCAAAAAGGTCTCTTGTGTCCCTCTGTAGTCAACCTTTGCTCACTCCCAACCCTAGGCAACCAATGATCTGCTTCCTGTCTAAATAGTTTTGCCTTTCCTAGAAATTTCATGTTACTGGAAGAGTGCAATATGCAGTCTTTTACATCAGGTTTCTTTCACTTAGCTTTCTTCATTTAGATGGATTCTTTTTACATACATCCATGTAGATGCATGTTCATTTCTTTTTATTGTTGAGTAGTGTGATATAATAAGCAATATACATTTGGTCTTTGTCTCCTATTCTTGGCAAAGACTTTCTCTAAAACCCTTGGAATCTCTTGAGTGATGAATGTCTTTAGTACACTAATGAGATACCCAGATAGTTTCAAGATGTGGGCTGCTTGCCAAATGAACAAAAATAGGATTACAGGGTTGGAACATTCAGCCCTACCCTGAGAGGGGGAAGGGGCTTGAGATCGAATCACCAATTTCCAATGATTTACTCAATAATGTCTACATAATGATGCTTCCATAAAAACCCCTAAATTATGCAGTTCGAGAGCTTCCAGTGTGATGAACACACCAAGGTACTGGGAGGGTTCCTTGAAATTCTATATGAATTTGAGGATGAACTTTTCCATATCTGCAAACAATGACATTGGAATTTTGATAGAAATTGCACTGAATCTCCAAATTGCTTTGGGTAGCATTATCATCTTGAACATATCAAGTCTTCTAATCCATAAACACAAGATGTATTTCCATTTATTTAGGTCTTCTTTAATTTCTTTCAACTGTGTTTTACAGTTTTCTGTGTATAAATCTTTTACATCCTTAGTTAAGCTTGCTCCCAGGTACTTTAGTATTTTGGATGCTACTGTAAATGGAACAGTTTTCTTAATTTCCTTTTTGGATTGTTCATTGCTGGTGTCATTCTGGTTTTGATTTTCTTTTTCCTGCTGAACATCTTTTCATGTGTTTACAAGCCATTCATCTATCTTTTCTGGTGAAATGTAATCTTTCATTCTTAATCTCCCACTTTACATTTTCGAGTAGAGAGAGAGAGAGAGTCCCTCTGTCTCTCAGATACTTTCTTCCTTCTTCTGTTCCTCTTACTCTCAAAAAATACTTCACAGGTGGAAGGAAAACACTGTGCACGAGGTTAGCAACAGACACTGGAGCCGTACCTAGGTCCCACTCTGCTGCTTACTAGCTGCATGACTTTGAGCATGTTGTTTCACTTCTCTTTCAATTTCTTAAAGGTTTTAATAGGATGCTTTGTTAAATAAACTATTTCATTTGTCACATAAAATATTAATAACTGCAGCCTACTACAGCCAAGCATTGTGCTAAACCCTACAATGCGGTCATAAGTAAAAGAGACACAACCATTGAGCTTCCAATGCCTTATCCCAGTGAATGTGAATCCCCAAATGCAATTATCACCTGAGGGAGGGCCACAGGTTGAGTGTCTGTCACAGGGTATTTTGACCTGGCCGTCAACTTTTCTGAAGACACTGGTGCTTTCATTGAGCACAGGCGATATTAGCTAGGCAAAGAAGAGGAAGAACATCTCAGGCAGTGAGAATATGTTGGCGGTGGCAAAGAGTACAGTTAAGGAGGTAGGTGGAGAGAAGTGTGGATGAATCAAAGAATGAAAGGGCAATGTGGTGGAGGAAGTGAGAAGGGAGGCCAGAACAGGCAGTCCAGGCTGAGTCTCAAGAGCCTTGCTGAGACCTTGAAGTTTCATTGAGGAATAGGAGAAGCTGCTGAGGTGTTTTAAGTAGAAGGGTAACAAATGCAGATCTGCTTCTCAAAAAGATCCTTCTGGCACAGTGCAGTTTGAGAAGAGAGCATGAGGCTGAGTCTTGAAGTACTGGGACATTTTTTTTTTAAATAGGAAGTTTTTTTGTTGTTGTTGTTAGATTTTTGGCTATGCTGGGGCTTTTTCCAGCTGCGGCAAGTGGGGGCACTATTCTTCGTTGTGGTGGTCAGGCTTCTCAGTGTGGTGGCTTCTCTTGTTGCAGGGCACAAGCTCTGGGCGTGAGGGCTCGGCAGTTCCGGCGCATGGGCCTAGTTGCCCCACAGCATGTGGGATCCTTTGATGTCCCCTGCATTGGCAGGCAGATTCTTAACCACTGGACCACCAGCAAAGTTCTAGTACTGGAACATTTAATATCCAAATAGAGCATTGAACATCAAGACATGTACGCAATGAAAGAAAAGCCTTCAAGAAGAGATAATCAGTGACTTCCCTGGTGGTTCAGGGGTTAAGAATCTGCCTTTCAAGGCAGGGGCCTCAGACTTGATCCCTGGTTGGGGAACTAAGATCCCACATGCCATGGGGCATCTAAGCCCACATGCTGCAAATAAAGAGCCTACATGCTCTGGGCTATAGAGAAGCCTGGGCGCCACAACTAAGATGCACAACACAATGCAGTCAAATAAATTTAAAAAAAAAACAAACAAGTGCTTGCTTCGGCAGCACATATACTAAAATTGGAACGATACAGAGAAGATTAGAATGGCCCCTGCGCAAGAATGACACGCAAATTCGTGAAGCGTTCCATATTTAAAAAAAAAAAAACACAGATGGTCACTTACAAGTCCATGCTGGTGAGAATTACTAAAGGAAAATGAAGACTGAAAAAAAATCTACTGGATTCAAGAGTCAGGGGGTCCCTGGTAACAGCTAAGGAGCCCCCAAACACTGCTGCTCAGACCTTGGAGTTTGTCTAGCCTCTCTATGGCCCCACAGTCACTGCCTCAGGACTTAGCCTCTGGCAGATCAGAGCAAGTCTTTCTCATTAAGATTCTTAAGATTCCCTGGCAGCTCTTCTGGCTGGCTGCACTAGCTCTATCACGGGACCAGGCCAGTTTGCCCATGTCTGCCTATGTATCTCATCTAACCCACCTCACCCATTTGGCTGCTGAGGAGCCAGAGGTTTCTACTGGGTGCCAGCAAACAGGCAGTCTCATGCCACAGTTAAGCACTACTCCGAAGTCATACACCAGTTCCTAACACAGCTCTACCACTTATCAAGATCTTGGTGAAAGATATGTAAATGGCTGAAACTGTTTTCCAATTTGTAAAACACTGTGACAATGAAGCATGTATCAAACACTCCACCTAGAGAATTAGCTATCATAGGTTCACATTCATTCATTCAACAACTGTTTATTGTATAGGTAACAGCAATATAATAGACAACAAGGCAGACATCATCTATGTCAACAAGGAGTATCCAATCTAGTGGCAGACCTAGTCAAACAAAGATCTGATGCTTGATAGGAAAAGAACAGGGCACTGGCAGAGAATTGGGTGGGTGGGGGAACAAAAGTCACACCCCTAGTACTGTTGCAGGGGGTTGGCTTTTCTTTGGGCAAGATCACTCATTTATAGCATAAATACAGGGTTGGTGCCATTGGTAAGATAAGGTTTGGTTCCTGTCCTAAAAGAGAATTAGGAGGTAAGCACAGGAAAATAATATAGTTAAGGAGAAGAAAAGTGCAAAGAAATCCCAGGAAACTGTCATATTGGGTGTCACATTGGCTTTTTATGCAAAAAGTCTCAGCTTATTTGGAACTCAGGTTCCAAATATCCCCACCACAGAGAGGCCTGAAAGCTAGGACCCAGGGCCATTGGAGTATCAGTCTCTCTCAAGACAGGGAACAACATAGAAACCCTACTGCTACATAGGGTTTTTCCAGGCTCAAATCCATGTCAACCCAGAAGTGAACACAAGGCTTCCCCAGAAGAGGCCTGGGGTTCCTGCAAATTCTGTAGCTGGAGAGGAAGCTGCTAGAGCTCCCCAGCCTCTCAGGCCTTCCTCCTCTGCTAGGCTCAGCTATAAATAGCTTGCTGGTTTCCAGCTGGGGATCTCCCAGCCCTGAAAGGAGTAAGCACCGCCTTCTCACCTTGTCCTGCCCTCAGCCTGAAGCAGAAGGGGGTGGTAGCTGGCAGCCGGAAGGAGATGCTGCTGCTGCTAAGTTGCTTCAGTCATGTCCGACTCTGTGCAACCCCACAGACGGCAGCCCACCAGGCTCCCCCATCCCTGGGATTCTCCAGGCAAGAACACTGGAATGGGTTGCCATTTCCTCTCCAATGCATGAATGGAAAAGTGAAAGTGAAGTCGCTCAGTCACGTCTGACTCTTAGCGACCCCATGGACTGCAGCCTAGCAGGCTCCTCCGTCCATGGGATTTTCCAGGCGAGAGTACTGGAGTGGGTTACCATTGCCTTCTCCAGAAGGAGAGGAGGGGAGGGCAAAAATGAGCACCACAGAGAAACTGGCCACTGGACTACATTACCCACAATCCTACATCATAGCTGGAAAGAAGAGGCTGCTCTGGGCCTGCAGCCTTAGGTGGGAACAAGGCCAGAGGCAACCTAGTGCCTGCGTGTGCAGCCCAGGCCCAGTTTTTTCCAAAAATCTAACCCAGAAACCTTCAGTCATGGACCTTAGAGATCATCTCCTCTCCATATACTCAACTCACAGGCACTCAGCTGATCTGAGGCCAGGGAGACGGACAAAATTCCGTTTATTTTCACCTTATTCACAGTGTGTGTGTGTGTCTATAACCAAAGACTGGAAGTCTATGAGTGATTTTATTCTGGATCAAGTCCAGAGGCTTCTTAGTGCTAAAAACCCCCTCCCCAGCATTTACTCGACTCATTACTCCCAAGCTCTCAGCTTTTCTCTCCCTGCCTCACCTGAGGAGGAGCAAATGTTCACAGGCTGGTCCATGTTGCATTGCACTTCTGGAAGCGCTCGGGGGTGGGTGCTCAGGAACTGCTGTCTCTGCTGAGATCTAGTCCCTCTCGGACCTTTGCTCATCTCCCAGCAGGCAGATCAGGGTAATCACGTGGCTGAGGCACGTTTAAGTCCCTGGAGACGCTGTAGGAGAGCCTGGAGGGGTTGCTGTTTCCTGCAGTGGATAAACCAAAGGTGTCAGGCTGAGGAAGGGAGGCCATTCTGGGTGGTAGAAGCACCCAGTGGGCACTACTCCAGACCTCAGTGCCACTGGAGGTGTACACCTGCCCCAGCTCTGGCTCCCCCCACTCCAACCTTCCAAGTTTCCACAAAGAGCCAAACTATTCATGTCGGATTCTGGGGCTCATGAAGGTCCAGATTGACAGGGAGCATAGCGGTGAAGATATTTGGGACTAGACCTGAAGTCGCGGACCCCTGTCCAAGGTGGAAAGATACTAAGGCTAGCCTGACAACAGGGTCTTTCCCTCCTTCCCCTCGCTCAGATATGATAACAACTCTCACATCCTGAGGCCGGCACCAGGAATGTAAAGATGGAGTCACAGTCTCAATAAATGATGTGTTAGGTGCACAAGAGGCCTATGGGTGGGGGGTTGGAAGGACTTCCAGACGGCCAGAGGTCTGAAACAAGTAAGGGTGATGCACAGTTCCACCACAATGGTGTAGAAAGGATATTCCAGGCAGAAGGGACAGGTTGATAATGGCAGAAAGGAGCGAGAAACGGAAAGCAGAGAAATACCGAAGACCGACTAGCAAAATGCGCGCGCGCTGGCGCGCAGCAAGCGAGGCCAGGCCCTCACACCACGCTAAGGTGTGGGCTTTAGGCCTCGGGTCAGCAGCCGCCGGAGAAACTCCAGCAAAGTCGGCGGCGCTCAGAGAATCAGGGGGTAAAGTGGGACAAAATACGAAACCGGTGGGGAGAGTGGCAACCTCAGACCCTCTGGGGACGCCCGAGTCGGCCTATCCCGCGTTTACCTCAGCCCGGCCAGGCCACGCGTTCCCGGCCCCGCCGCCGCCGCCGCCGCCGCCGCCCCCTCCTTGGCAGAGTCCCCTGGCCGCGGGCTCCCGGGCGCGGGCGGACCGGGAGGGCCGAGCTCCCGCCCACAGCCGCCTGCGGGCCGCCTGCCAGACGCGGCGGGAAGGAAGCGCCTTGTATGGGCCTCAGGCAGGGAGGAAGCGCCAGGCAGGGCCCCCGGGAGGAAGCGCCATATTTGGCGAGGGGCGGGCCGGGGGCGGGGAGCGCGCCCGCGAAGGAGGCCGCTTCCGCCGCCGCAAGACCGAGCCACGCCGCGCCGCCCCACCCCCGCCAGCGCCGGGCCGCGACCCCCGCCCGACCCCTCCTCCCATCGGAGGTACGCACGGCTTCTCGCTCCGCTTCGTCGGTTCCAGAGCTACGGCGATTGGGGACGGAAGGCGGGGTCCAGGCCGGCTTTGACGACTGACAGAGCGGAGAAGGATTCCCGGCTCCCAGCACTCGCTCTGTGGCAAAACGCTTTGGTCTCTGAGCTTCGGATTCCTTCTTCCTCCGAAGGAAATGGGGATAAAATGAGAGGATGCCTGTTAAGCACCGCCAGGAGCCGCACTGCCCGCAGTGGCAGCGCATTAACCCAACATTTGTGTGTGGCGGGAGAGGGGCCGAGGTGTTTCCATTCCCTTGCTGTGTCCCTTTAGCCTCTTTATAGCCTACTAGGTGCCTGGGGGGGCTATATGGAGCTGACGCTTTCAAGAAAATATTTTTCTTGAAGAAAATAGGGCTACCTTAAAGTCTAGAGTTTTTCCTTCCAAGCTCTGGGAGTCAGACAAGACGGGGTTTCAATCCCAGCTTCTCCCCTTCCAGCTGATTGACGCTGGGAAAGCTACTTTCCTTCCCTAAATCTCAATTTCCTCATCGGTAAAATGGGGATAATAATTCCTGATTTGCAGGGTTGTTGTGGTAATCAAATGAAACTGGTGTGTGTGTTTAAGAGAGAGAGAGAAAGAGAGCCCCTGATATGGAGGAGGTGCTTAATTAATGACAGTTCTTCCGTTCACTGGGCACTTTCCCATCCTGCCAGCGGGGAGGAGATAAGAAAGGCTAAGTAAACTTGGCCATTCCTCCTGGAAGTCCTACTCTCTTGGACAAGACTGTCCCTTCTTTAGAATGTATGGGACCTTGTTGCTAATATTTGGTTCTTCTTCCAGAGGCATATCTGTGGCCCTTAATGCTCCCCTTTCTCAGTTCAGCCACCACCGCCAATGAGTTGCCATCCTTGCCTGCTCTTCTCTACCTACCCTAGAGCCTCAATGACCTGAACACACTGGCAAGGGCAAAAACAACCTGGAGGAAGTTGAAGTTCCCATCACAGCCAGAACCTGGTATCTAGGACACCATACATTCCCACGCCTGTCAGTACCACACCCACACGTTTCACCAAGAGATGGGTATCAATCTCAGAAAAACATTTCCCAACCCTCCCTTGTTGGCCCTGCCCTGCACTCATCAGTTCTGCCTGTCCTGGAGTTCCACTTAAATCTAACCAGAATCTTTTTGCCTCTCAGTCACAGCTCCATCCTGCAGTTTGCAGCCCCTGAGAGGTTCCAGGCAAGTTTGTGAACACACACAATAGATGTGTCACCCACGGCCTTGTTTCCTTTCATCCTTGCTGGGCAAGGAGGCTGTCGTTGGCATGGTAACCTTGCCTGTAAAAGTTGCAGCCCTCAAGGATGTTTTTCAGTTCCAGCGGGGACACAGCTCCTTCCCCCCACCTCCCCCATGTAGATCACAGGGTGACATGTAGCTGTGTCATCTGGCCTCCCCCAGAATGGGGATGTGGTGCTGGTGGCACAAAAGGACTAGTTCATGGAGGGCAAAGGACTTAAGGGAGATGTTGATTGGATCTCTGAGGAACAGGTTCCTTCTGTTCCTTCTGTCCTTCTGTATGTGTTGATCCTCAGCCACCAGAGAAACCAGTTCTGAGATTCAGAATATTTAGGGAGACACTCTGGATCTCGTGGTGAATGATAAGCACACATCTTCACTTAAATCAGGCACCCAACAAATCATATGATTCCTGGTGCTTAAATCTGTAGAATAAACTGATAAACCCAAAAAGCCTCCAGAATCCAGTGATTTCCTTTCTCCTCAGGCCCTGTGGAATAAATGAATATTTATTAACCATCTCCCATGTTCCAGTTTCCCCATATATTATTTCAACTAATTCTTCCCACAGCCCTTTGAGGGAAGTATTAAAACACTCCTTTTACAAGTGGGGAAACTAAAAATTTGGGCAGAGATCTCAAGCAACTTGTCCAAAAATACATGGCCTTGAAGTGATGGCACTGAGACTTTCAGACTCCCAATCCCTCACAAAGTCCTGTGTTCCTTTGTATTTGTGATTGTACTACTGTTAAAGGAATCCTTGCCCCCAGGTCCCAAGGCATTCTCTTTCTAGGAGGTCCTCAGGAACAAAATGGGTATCACCATCGGTCCATGTGGCTGTGGGGTCCTGTGTGGCCCTGAGCGGCACAGCAGTAACAGCGTCCTCATCCTCAAACCTGAGGCTTCCCGCTGCCAGCTGCCTTGTCTCTGTCATGGAGTTTCCCCGGCAGAGGGCAAGCCGAGGGAAAGTGGTTCCCAGCTGCCAGCCTCATCTAGACAAAATTGCATTAGCGCCAGCCCCGGCTTCCCTCAGTCCCTCCAGAGTGAGCACATTCGGCTCCCCCGCAGAAGGGAGGGGCAGAGAGACACCGAACAGAAAATTTCTCTGGCTGGGAAGCACTTGGCTTCCAGCTGCCACTCATCTGGTAGGTTGGGAAGATTAATGCTGATCCTCTGGAGATTACAGAAGTCTCTAAAATGAACCCTTGGGCAAAAGGTATGCCAGGGAGAGAGGCTAGTAGGAAAGCCCAAGGTTTGAGTGCAGGGGGCTGGAATGAGAGGCAATCTTAGGAGGGAGGAAGGCCACTGATCTCCTGTCATGCTCTTTTCTGGGTGTCATTCTTCTTTCTGTGGAACTTCTGGCCTTTTATCCAAAAGGTGGAAACAGTCATTTCCTGGCAACTGAAGCAGGGTGAGGTAGGAAGCAGTAGGAGGCGGGAACTATCAGATTGTGACCTCGAGCAAAACAGGGGATGCCTTAATAGTATTAATAGTTAATATTTATTTACAGTGTGTCAACCACACTTTCTTTATTACCTCATTTAATAGATCTTACTGGTACCCCTGTCTTAGAGAAAACAAAACTGAGGTTTATGGGGCTCCTCAATGACCATAGCTCCCAATAAAAGTGGGCCAAGCACTCTGTAGATATTGTCTCATTTAATCCTCACCACGAACCAGTGAGATGGAACCATTATGCCCATTTTCTAGAGGTGAAGACTGAGAAGCAGGAAACTTGCCTGTGATCACTAAGTAATGTAAGTGGCAGAGTGAGGGATTAGAATTTGACGTGTGACCTCAGAACACACATGTTCAACCACTTTGTCTTGCTGCCACCAAGGCTTCTCCATGCCTTTGGGGACTTCTGCTCACATAGCCTGAGACCACAAATATCTGCCCACACTTGCATTTTCCTAGTAGTTGCCACACAGGTGAAAATCCAGCCAGGAGCATTCACTTGGTTTAGTCCAGACTTGCCATCAGAGTCTTTATAGGGCCTGAACAGGTAGGTCTGGGTAATGTGGGGCCCTGTATCTTGGGGCTTGGCTATCTCCCATCCAGACTCCCAAGGTGGGAGGAAACCCAGAGAGGTCTTCATTACCCTCCTCATGCCTTGAGATTTCCCTAAGAGATACAAAGATGTATAAATTGAACAGTCTTTAAGACCCAGAAAAGTGCTTCTTGCAGGAGAGGATGAGGAGTCCAGCAACTTCAACCAGTGAGAACCGAAAGCAACATCCTCTCCAGCTGGGCAGGCTCCCAGTGGCCTTTCTCAGAGGCTCCTCTGCATTATTACATGAGCAGACTCCATTGCTTCCAGCCCCACTGCAGGACTGTGGGGGTGGGAAACACTTGGAATCCTGAGTCAGAGGCAAGGTTCCACTTCACTTTCCCTGGAACAGCAGGTCAAGGATGCAGCAGGCAGTGTATCTGGAAAGGAAGGGTAACAGGAAAGTGAAAAGGAATCGTGCTCATTTCCTCCCCTACCATCTCTTTTATTTTTAAAAACATTTTATGTATTTAATTTTTATCATACCATGTGTGATGAATGTTATTGCAGAAAATACATGTGATGGAAATGAAGTTTTTTAGTGTGAGTGTCCTTCCTTTTTTCTTTTTTTTTTTTTGTTGTGCCATGTGGCATGTAGAATCTTAGTTCATTGACCAGGGATCCAATCCATGCCCCCTACAGTGGAAGCTTGGAGTCTTAACCACTGGACTGCCAGAGAAGTCCCAATGAAAGCATTCCCCCCAGCCCTTTTTCCTCTCCTAACTTACCAACCCACCAAAAGGTTTCCAGCTCAGAATCCAATCCCACGTTCCAGTTTAAAGAGTTCAGTCTTTATAGTCCAGTTCTGGACATTTTGTCATGCAGAATCAGAATTGGGAGAGGGGAATAGTTAGAGATGTGGAGCCTGTTGTTTTTGTTCAGTCACTAAGTTGTGGCCGACTCTTTGTGACCCCATGAACTGCAGCATGCCAGAGCCTGAGAGGCTGGAAAAGGGAAGGACTTGGGCATAGAGGCTAAACTGATGCATTTAATAAAGAACAAAGAAGGAGAGGGAGAAGGAAAGCTAGAAAGGAAGAGTATGAGGAATTTTATGAAGTATTGTAGGGCATTAAGTAGATTCTCTATAATTCCCCAAGTAGAGATTGAAATAAGTTTGTACTTTCTGACTCCAGGGTCATAATTCCTTATTTGCAACTCTTTGTTGCAAAGCTTGTAGAGCTCTAATCATATAGAGATCCAGAATTTGTTAGGGATCCATACAGGAAAGTCCAAAATATCATTATGTAATAAATGAAAGAAAATAGTCAAGGATTTATCCTGTCTTTTTTTTTTTTTAAACAACTATGATTAAGCCTAAATTCATCATCAACGTATTTTGGCTAACAAATGCAAATGGAATGATAGAATTACAAAATCACCATTTTGTAACCTCTAATGAGATAATAGATTTGGATAAGATCATTAGATTCCTGAAACCATAGGGTGGTGAAGGATTGACAGAAATTTTTTTTTTCAGAAATTTTATAATATCAATAATACTTGAACCCATCAATTAATTTTAACATCACAAAAAGAGAGACCACCCAAGAGAACTGAAAACATCTTCACATAAAAACCTGTATACAATGTTCATAGCAGCAGCCTTATTTGTAATAGCCAAAGTGGAAGCAACCCAAATGTCCATTAACTGATAAGTGGATTTTTAAAATGTGGTATATCCATACAATGGAATATTATTCAGTGAAAAAAAGGGGGACGTACTGATACGTGCTACAACATGGATAAACCTTAAAAACATTGTGCTAAGTGAACAGAGATACCAAATGCCATATATTTTATTATTTTATCTACATGAAATGTCCAGAATAGGCAAATCCATAGAGACATAAAGTAGATTGGTGGTTACCAGGTGCTGCAGGAGGGTTGGGTGGAATGCAGAGTGATTGTCAATAGCTACAGGATTTCTTTAGGGAGTGATGGTAATGTTCTGGACTTAGGTAGTGGCCATAGTTCTACAACATTATGACTATATTAAAAACCACTAAATTGTACACTTCAAAGTTTAGTTTTATGTTATATTAATTATGTTTCAATTAAAAAATCATATATAGGAAATTTTAAAAAGAGAGAGAGAATCGATGTCTCTTGATACACTGCAGGAGCAAGTATATCACATGACCTAAAATGTGAACCTGAATTTGATCAAACGTCTAGGTATAAAATGAGAGGAGAAAAACAATGCAATCTATCAAGTCCTAAAAGTGGTAAATTCTTTAGGACAAGTAATCTGGTTTCTTCAATAAATAAATAGCAAGGGCAACTATTACAGATGAAAAGAAATGTAAAAGACATATCAACCAAATGCAAAATGTAGTCTTTTTTAGTCCTTTTATTTAAACAAAGGAACTTCAAAAATACTCATATATATATACATATACACACACATATGTATATGTGTATATACATACTGAAGGGCTTCACTGGTGGTCCAGTGGTTAAGAATCCATCTGTCAATTCAGGGGATGAGGGTTCAATCCCTGTCTGGGAAGATTTCACATGCCACAGGGCAATTAAGCCCATGTACCACAACTACTGAAACCCACACGCCTACAGCCTGGGCTCTGCAACAAGAGAAGCCACCACAATGAGAAGCCCTCACACGGCAACTAGAGAGTAGTCCCCAATCGCTGCAGCTGGAGAAAGCCTGCACACAGCAACGAAGACTCAGCCCAGCCAACAATAAATAAATAAAATTTTAAAAAGCATATACTGAAGTATTTTTCAAAAAAAATTATGTAATGTCTAGAATTTGCTTCGAAACAATCCAGTGGATGTTGGCAGGGAGCAAGAAAGGCAGTGTAGATGAGACAAGACCAGCTGTGAACTGACAGGTGTTGAAATGATTGTTAGATACAGAGAAGTTCACTACACTACTCCCTTCTACTTTTGTGAATGTTTGAAAATTTACACACAAATGTAAAAATGAGGCTTGACTTACCCACAAAATTGGGGCATATTTAAATGTTATATATTATTTAAAGGAAAATGGGTTAAGATCAAATAGAGTGTGAGGTCACTCATGTTTTCTTGAAAGCTGAAATTAAAGATCATGTATAAAATCTGAAGGAACCAGTCAAATTATTGTTGCCATTATTGTTATTCCAATAACCAAGTTGGAAGTGGAGTAGGGGAACCAGGACCCCCCCAAGGAGGCAGGAAGCAATGCAGCCTGTCAAATACCCAGAAACACAGTCAAATTAAGTTGTTGGCCTCTGGCCCCAACCTGCGTTTCAAGCCCCATTTCTTGCCCCCTCCCCACTTTCCTTGCTTTCAGGCCACACCACCATTAAGTCACAGGTTCCTGAACACCCTGACCTCCTTGCCTTTATACTTGTTATTCCCCTGCCTGCAAATCCCTCTCCTGTGAACGCCTCATCTTTCTTTTACACCCTGTTCTCCTCCACCTTCATAGAATTAGTCACTCCCTGCTCTATACACACCTCTGTCACAGTGCAAAGCAATTATTTATTTCTAAATTTTCCCCCACCCAATTCTGTGATGCCCCAGACTCTATCTTGTTTATTTCTACAAGCTCAGAGCCTGACATAAATCAGGTAGCATTTGATTACTATGTTTTGGATAACAGACAGATGGAGTGACTGAGGAGCAGCATAGACTTTGGATGGCCCAGTGCTCAGGGTGGCCCCAAGAAAGTTACCCAGACTTGGGCTCTCCCATCATGTGCCTGCTACATTGGTGTACAACAAAGCAAACAGTCTGATCCAAGAACAACCAACAAAATCACCTGGTTTGCAACAACTCAGTTATAAGCAGAAGAAACAAGTTTAGGAGAAAAACTTTGAGCCTAGTAATGTGCATGAATTGTGTATGGAAAATGAAGACAGAAATAATTTGGTGATGGGGGCAAGATCTCAAGAGTTCTCTAATAGTTGAGGGAAGGTGACAAGCTAATAAAATAGTGCTTTCTGACTTTTAAAAAGCCTACAGCCCCCAAATTTAGAAGCCAGCAGCAGCTCTCTGATGCTTCTATCCTGCCAGATCCGACAGACAATCCACCTACAAGGAATATTAAACAGGCAACCTGTGTCCCCTCAGCAAAAACCTAGAGCCCTGAGTCCCTAGAAAAATTTTCCCTTCTTTTCTTGTTAGCGCTCTTCTTAACACCTTACAACTGAGGGAGCAGATCTGTGCAGGGGAAGAAAGTACTCCACCGGAGGACCTTCATAAAGACCTCTACATCACACCAGATTCTAGAAAATAATTGTTTGCTTACCTAGTCTTTTTTTCTCTTTTTCTTTCATAAACAAAATTATTTTCTTCTGATGATAAAAAAATACCTGCTTATTTGGAAAATACAGACAGGTCCCCAACATGAAATAAAAATATCCCATAATCACACCAAAACTAACATTAACATCTGACATATGTGTGTGTGCATGTGTGTATTTTATATAATTGGAATCATGTCATAAAAACTTTTATATATTCAACTGTGGTATATTGTGTTACTAGTCATGACTATTTTAGTCATTACTATTTTAGAACATGATTTATAATGACTGCCTAGTAGTTCATCATATAACAATTGACTTCAGCCATCACCCATAGGACATTTATGTTGCCGCCAGTTTTTTTTTCCCATTACGAATAATACACTATAATTAACAGCAATCCTGGAAGAATTGCTAGGTCAAAGGGTATGAACTTTTATAACGTTTTTGGTGCATGTTGTTGAATTGCTCTCAGGAAGGCTTGCACCAGTTTATTCTCCCTCCATCAGTGTGTGAGACTTTCATGCCTCAAAGTGCTATCTCTCATTTCACCACGTGTGAAGAAAACATAGGTTTATTCTCACAACAAAGATATATTTTGTAATCAGAAAATAATTCACATTCTTTTGGAGGGGGCCACACCCCGTGGTACGTGGAACTTTCCCTACCAGGGATCAAACCCCTGCCCCTGCATTGGAAGCATGGAGTCTTAACCACTGGATTGCCAGGGAAGCACTCATGTTCTTTTTTAAAAGAAAAAGAAAATAAGCACTATTTTCCCCATTAAACAGATGAGAAACCTGAGGCCCATGGATGAATAACTTTAGAAGACTTGCTTTTTTTGAAGCCTGACAGTTGGATCTGAGGAGGTTGAAAAAAGGGTATTTCTGGATAGAATCAAGATGCTTCTAAGAAGAAAATTCTAAGAACTATGTCAGTTTCATTAGCCAAAAATGAAGTCTGACTCTGAAGAGAATGAAAAATGACTCTGAAGAGACTATTCAGGGGAGTCATCACAGATCTGAGGGGACAAACTAGGTTCTGAGCCTTCCGGAATGGGATCAGAAGCAGTTAGCACTCCAGAGTTCCCGTTTTACAGGGACCTGGGGCAATCAAATGTGTGTTTGCAGCATTCATAGAATATCGAGAACATTCCCAAAGTACTGCTTGACCTCATCACTGATCTAAGAAGAATTACAAATGGGCCAGGTTGGGTGGACCTGAGAATATTAAATAAGTGGTTCTGAGAAGAGTTTAAGATGGATAATTGGTGTTGAGATGATTGAAAACTGGTTGTAATAAGGTAGCTGGAGATTCACTGTCTCTGACAAGCTGATGTGAGGAAATTAAAAGACATTCAGAGGTGGTTGGCAGGCTGGGATGCTTTTGTTTTTCCTTCTCCCACCCCCTCCAAATCCCCTGGATCAACCCACCCACAGCAGACACTTAGTAAATTTGTTCAATAAACGAGTCCCGGTTTGTTTCTCAGGAGTCTGGTCTTCAGATCCAAAATGATTCTAGGATGAGAAGTTGGTTCTGAGCAGAAGAGAGCTTCCAAGAATGCTGAGATAATTGTCTCTGAGGAGGGCACCCACTTCTGGTTCTGCGGAAATGGAAACCTCTGGGTTTGTCTGGGAACTGAGAAGGCACCCAGGCCCAGGTGTACAGCCTGATTTGGGGAGAAGACTCTTCAGCATAGATTCATTTCCATCCATTTGCCTCTCCAGATTAACTAAGCCCTTTCCCTCAAAATGAGTCCAAATTGAGAGTCTTAAGAGGGCCTCCACCGCTACTACCCCCAGGTCTGTTCTTTGGACTCTAGTTTGCAAATCAGCACCATGATCTTAGAAAGCTGTGTCCTCCCAGCAGAGGAGCTGGTCAGAACCCAGGTCAGGGCAGCCAGGAGGAGGGGGGGCCCATGAGAATCCTCCCCAGGGAGGAAGGACAGGTCTGTAGAATGGAGTGAGATCTAGGAAACTTGCCTGGGGAACAGGCACCTAAGACAGGGAAGGAAAAGATTTAAAACATCTGGCTTTAGTGAGTATAAAGGATTTAAAAATACTATACTTTCTTTTTATTTAAATCAACTATACTTTGACTTTCTTTTTTTAATTTGGCTGTGCCGAGTCTTAGTTGAGGAATACTGGATCTTTACTTGCATTTGAACTCTTAGTTGCGGCACGTGAGATCTAGTTCTTTGACCAGGGATCAAACCTGGGGCCCCTGCATTGGGAGTATGGAGTCTTAGCCACTGGACCACCAGCAAATCCTGAGGTATAATTTCATATCCCAAAATTCATCCATTTTAAGAATACAATCAATGCTTTTAGTAAATTTATAGAGTTCAAACATCATAATTTATTTTTAGAACATTTCCATCATCCTCAAAATAACAAGTTGATTTGCAGTCAAGACTTACTCTTTTTTAAAAATGCTACTTTTAAATGTGTTTTTGGCTGCTTCACTGCACTCAGGATCTTATTTCCCCCACCAGGGACGGAACCTGTGCCCCCTGCAGTGGAAGGGCAAAATCTGAACCACTGGATCAATAAGAAGTCCCTCAAGATCTCCTCTTATCCACACCCTCTGGCAACTACTAACCTGCTCTCTGTCTCTATGGATGTGTCTTTTCTGGATATTTCACATAAATGCAACCATACAATATGACCAATCTTCTTTATTATAATGTCTTTAAGGTTTATCCATGCTGTAGTGCACATTCGTATTTTGTTCCTTAAGGATTACAGAGTGTTATTTCTTTGTTTGGATATACTCCATCTTATTTATCCATTCACCAGTTGAATAGACATTTGGCTTGTTCCCACTTTTTTGACTCATGAATAATGCTGCTATGAATACTTGCATCTGTATCTTTGTGTGAACATGTTTTCATTTCTTTTGGGTAGAAGCCAGGAGTGGAATTGCTGGGTCATATGGAAGATCCCCTGGAGCAACCCACTCCAGTATTCTTGCCTCGAGAATTTCATGGACAGAGGAGCTTGGCGGACTACAGTCCAAAGAGTCGAACATGGGGAGGGAGGTGGGAGGGGGGTTCAGGATGGGGAACACATGTAAATCCATGGCTGATTCATGTCAATGTATGGCAAAAACCACTACAAAAAAAAAAAAAAAAAAAACCACTACAATATTGTAAAGTAATTAGCCTCCAACTAATAAAAATAAATGGAAAAAAAAACAACAAAGAGTTGAACACGACTGAAGCGACTTAGAATGGTGCGGCATGGTAATATGTTTAACTTTACAAAAAATAACTAAGGACTTCCCTGGTAGTCAAGTGGTTAAGAATCAGCCTTCCAGTGCAGGATGCCCTGGCAGGGAAGCTAGGATCCCACTTGCCGAGGGGCAACTAAGTCCATTCACAACAACAGAGACCTGATGCAGCCAAATAAATAAATATTTCAAAAAAGAAGAAGAAATGGCTAAACTATTTTCTAAATGGCTAAAGTGGTACCTTTTTACATGCTCACCAGCAATGTATGAGGGTTCCAGTTTCTTCACATCACCAACACTTGTTAATGTCTGTCTGAAAGGGTAAATGTTAAGGATACTTTTCTAAAATAAGTCAAGTTACGCTCTCCCTAGCCCAATCCCAACACATACCCAGGCAGGCAACAAGTGCCAGTTTATGAGAGTTGGGAACCTACCCTCTGGCCCCTGCTGTCTTTTCACTCTCAGGCTGCTGTCCAGTCCCAGGCTCCCTTGGCCCAAAGGAGAGACGAAAGATGTAGTTACAAGACTGCCTCAGAACGGAGGGTTGGAAATGTGGTAAGAGTGGGTTTATGATAACTAGGGAGTGAGGGGGGCCCGTGTTCTAGAAAGTCCATCCAGGTAAGATCCCACAGGAGACAGTAACAAAATGCAATGTGTACAGATAAGCTCCCAGGACTAGTCTCCCAGGATTGCTTCCCACATCATCTGATCTTAGCCACTTCCTCCTTTTTAGCTAGGAGCACCTCATCAGTGTGTGGCCCACCACCCACCAGGCACCTATTCTCCTTAGAAGAGTATTGCTGAGGACTTAAGTACATTTGCTAAACTGAATAAATAATGACATATAAATAAATACACCTTGTTTAGCCCCAGACATCTTGTTAAAAGAGGGTATAAACAAACGGGAGGGAGTTTGAAATAGAGCAGTAAAGATAATGAAGGCACTGGCTCTGTTTCCATGCAGAAAAATGAAATGAAACAAAAAATTTTTAGAAGGCTAGGTACTGACTCTGTGAGTGTGGGGGGAAGCAGGTGATTATTGCTTTGAGTAAGAGAGAGGCCAGTGAATGGGGACATGGTAGGAAGAAGGAGCCAGAAATGGGAGAGGGAGGTTTGGGAGTGGATGGGCCCACATCTACACAATGACTTGCACTCACATGCCCACAGCAGCTTTATTTCTAATAACCCCTAAAGGAACCAACCCCAACATCCATGCACACGTGAAAACATGAGCAAATTCTGCCATTCCTACACAGCAGAATACTGCTCAGAAATGAAAAGGAGTCACCATTTATTTATACATGCAACAACATGGATGAATCTCACAATAACACTAAGTGGGAGAACCCAGGCCAGAACCAGTGGATACTGAATTATTCAATTTGTCTGGAACTCCATAAAATGCAAGCTGATATCTTTATAGTGACAGAAAGCAGATCAATGGTTGCCTGGGGACAGAGGTGGAAGAAGGAAAGATTTCCCAGGGATATAAGGAAAGTTTTGAAGGTGATGGACATGTTCATACCCTTCACTGTGGTGATCATTTCACCTGTGTACACATGTATCAAAACTTATCAAACTACACTTTACATGTACCTCAACTGTATTTGTATCAGTGTTTTGTACTTATATACACACACCAACTGTGCCTCAATAAAGTCATAATAGCAACAACAACAGTAACAATAACAAACAGCCTCCCTGGTGGCTCAGACGGTAAAGCGTCTGCCTACAATGCGGGAGACCCAGGTTCGATCCCTGGGTCGGGAAGACCCCCTGGAGAAGGAAATGGCAACCCACTCTAGTATTCTTGCCTGGAAAATCCCATGGACTGAAGATCCTGGTAGGCTACAGTCCATGGGGTCGCAAAGAATTGGACACGACTGAGCGACTTCACTCACTTAAGTGCTGAGGAGAATGGACTTACGGGATGGCTTCCTGAAAAAGAAGATGAGATCGTGCTACTTGGATCTGAGGAGCTGAGCCCCCAACTTGACCTATGAGAACATATCAAGTAAGCTTTGCCTGAAAAGTCTCTCCTAGGTTCTAGTAGTGGAAAAAGCGAGATGGGACGAAAAATCACTGCAGTGGAGGGCTAGATTTGCTGTTTGGGTGCAAAATCTTATTAGCACCCAAAGGTGTATGGGTAGAATGTTGAAATCTTATTTGCTCAATACCTGATTATTTTAGATTTTGTCTCATTTCCCCTTAGGACCACTAGGATCTTACTCTGCCCAATGTTCCCCTCTGAAACGGAATTAAGTGTGGCTGCACCAGGGAAAACCGCAGAGGAGAGAGGGGGACATTGGAGAGAAGACCTCTGACTCTATTGCACCCTTTCCTGACTCCCATTTCTTCCTGAAGTTGGGGACGAGCTGTAAGTGGGGGCAGGTCGAAAGGAAACACACGTCAAACCCAGCCTGATGGCAATGCTAAGCTCCGCCTTTCTCAGTACTTAGGATTCTTCAAAAAGGATGATACTAAACATTCCTGAAGTTAAGAGAAAAGATGAACTCTCAGATACCAAGAAGTAAGGGTCAAGGGTCCTAAGGATTTGGTTCTTTCTTTCATTTCAGAATTGAAACCTGTCCTTTGCTGGCCGAGTTCCCCTGACTGCTCTCCTCTTCCATCCCATTCCTTTCTGTCCCTCTCCACAATCCCAAAGGCCTAGACAATGTCCCCAGGTAACAATCAATCGCTCAACATTCTCTGGGTCCCTTCCCAAACCTCAGCCTTTAGGATGATGACAGCTTTTATCAGCACTACCCTGTGCCCTTGGTTTTGGATTTCTCTCATAGGAGCCAGAGTTAAAATGAACACTTTCCTTTTACTTTATACTGCAGGACTATAAAATGGGGCAATTAGTGTGTCTTGGCCTATTTCAACCATGCAAAGAAACTTGAATCTCAGTTGTCAGAACCTAAAGAAACTCTGGTGACAGGACTAGTAATAATTAGCTGGCAGGCTTGGCAGAATTTCTCAGTCTGCATCAGAATCACCTGGCATGCTTGTTATCAAGGCCAGTTCCAGGAACCCAATTCCAGACGTCAGGAATCAGACACTCTGGGAATGGGGCCTGGGAATCTGACTCTAATGCTCTGTAACAATGTAGGAGTCCCTTTGTTTTAAAGGGACAGAGTGAGTATCTTTGCTCCTTCTTTCGTGTTTTATTCTTGTCGTGTTTTGTTTCTCAGGAGTCTGTGATGAGAAATTCTTAAGAATGTGTAACAGGCATAGACTTGTGTTCCTGGACCAATATGGGGAGGGTAGGTGGGGCTGGCAAGAGGTGTGCCAGCACAGTATTGTCCCATCAGGACATGGCAATTTTGCCAGGAGGCTCACAGGGATGTGCACTTTGCTAGAGAAGGTGGCTTGTTTCCCCCCTGTTCCAGGCTGGGGAGGCTGGAGTCCTGTGAAAGGGCAGAGATCAACATTGCTGGTGCTTGAGGGCTAGAATGGAAGAGGAAGCATTGGGCTGATGCCAGGGGACTGCTGGAATTCCCCTGGCTCCAGGAGAGGTGCGGGTTGGTAACCAGTGAGACCCTTAGAGGGAGGAGAAGGTGTGGAGGCAGATTAGACCTCCATTTCATTCAGGGCCTGATATCAATACTGAATAGAGGAGATACTTCATTGTCCTTGATTTGGGGGTCAGAAGTTGGGAGAGGAGCCAAGGCTTGGGAGTTCCAGAACTATTAGATTCCAAATCTATTGTACCCATCTGACCAAAGGAAGGGGTGTCTGACCAAGTCACAGAAGATTCCTATCCAGGTTGGAGGCCATGTTTCCCTTCAGGAATCTATCCATCCATCCCCCCTGGCTCACACAAAAAACAAGCCAATCAGGCTGACTTCTACTTGCCCTGCCAAACTCAACTTTTTCACCTTTCCTAAGCCCCTGGGTGGGTTTGAGAGCCTCATGCTTGCCCATATTATATAACCTAAAACCACGTTACAATTTTCGGCTTACATCTCTGTCTCCCCAGCTGACAATCTGCATTGTTGTGGCCAGCTCAAGGCCTCTCACACGATAGACAAATGCTCATGAGCCCATGAGTGTCACTCTGCATACGAGTGTGGACCCTCAAGGGACAGGGACCAGAGGAACCTAGCACCTAAGGCCTCCTGCACAATGGGGAGAGACATAGTCTAGATGGAACCTTAAGACAGCAGGCCAACCTCCTGCCCACTCTGCCCTGTGTCACAAAGCTGCCAAGGATCACAGCTCCAGCTGGCAAAAAATGAGGTTTCTTCCTGGAAGGATTCTTGGCTTGAGAACTGGCCCAGGCCTCTTCCAGTCTTCCTCAGTATCCTCAGGTTTCTGGGGACCTAGAAGACAGGAGGGGGAGACCGAGGCAATCCCACCTTTGTTACTGTTTCCCAATGCCCTCTGCCTACCCCTTAATTCCCCCAAGTGCTTATGGCAGGGATTCCCTAGAATACAGTTTCCCAAGACCAGATAGAGATGGTGGGGCGGGGGCAGGGGGGCGGCGGGCAGGGCTGGTTGAACATTTGTGGCCAGAATGGTACTGCCTCTGGCCACAATTACTCCACCTACACATCTGGCCTTTTGTAGCTTTAATTAACCAAGATAAGCTTACAGCCCACCAGACTGAGGAACAAGCCCAGTATCAAAAAGAGGAGACCCACATTCAATTTTCTAAGAATTCACTCCAGTGACACACACTGGGCACGTCTCTGGTTATAATATCCTTGTCCTCGTAGAAGTCCCTCAAACCCCTCGATAGAGATGGCTACTACAAAGGCCTCCCCCTAGCCCAGGAAACACACCCAACCGCAGCTATTTTATTTTCCTTTTAATTTTTCTGAAGGATATACACCACATATCCCATGGGCAATAAAGCGCATTCAATGTGTTTATAAGCCAAACAGTCACTTTGTTTAAGCAAACACATGTACAAAGTAAAATAAAACCACAAAATAATGAACTGCATGTTCATAACATACAAAAATTGCCGCCTACTCAGTAGGTAACTACAACATTCCAACTCCTGAATTATATTTATAAATTTACATTTTCAGTTTAAAAAAATAGACTTTTGAGAGTTCAGATTTTTAGATTTTGTTTTCTTACATTCTGGAGAACTGGAGCTCAAGCTCAGCCCCCTTCCTTATTTTGCTCCCAAAGCCTCCCCCGAATCACCACTCCCTGCCCCCCTTAAGGCTAGAGGTGAGCACATCCCCCACAATTGCACATGTCAAGCCGTGTCAGCAAGGCGCATCACGCAAAAGGCACCAAGACGTGAAACTTTTAAACCAAAAGGACAAAAAAAAAAAAAAAAAACCTACTTTCAAAAAAAGGAGAAAAACCAAACCGTATTTTGCCACAGGTGAGTACAATCGGGCAGTATTTACAAAACGGTTAACAGAACAACACTCTGACACATGCTCCGTTTAATACCGAGAACTGCTGTTTCAAAAAAAAGCTTCAAACTTAATCGTCACAGCATCATCACAAAACAAAGGATCACCATTGGTTTTGGCTTTTCTTTTTTTGTTTTTTTCCCAAAAGCGAGGATGTAATTCCAAATAATACAATAGAGTATGCAAATTATCTTCACATCAAGAGTACCCCAAGAAAAACAAAATCCATGGCACAGACACTGTACAAGAGCACAGGGCTGGGCTCTGAGGGGCCCAAACCCCATTTTTGCCAACTTGATTTTCTAGCAGTGAAGGGAGCAAGGGGTCAGGCATACGATGGAGATGATACTGAAATGATATATCCAGAATCCATGCAAATCAAGTTCTTTGGATAGATGTGAAGAACTTGGACATGGCTGTTTCAGGCAGCTGAAGTCAAAGGGAATAGGGACTGGGAAGGAAAGGGAAGTGGACAGAAAGAATTGTTGGCCAACAGACCTTCCACAGTGACCGCTGGGGTCAAGTAGAGAGGGAGGACTTGGCTCTGAGAACCTCCATCTGACCTAAGAGGAACCCCCTCCTATGGCCATCTCCTCCTCCTGTCCTTTAAGTCTCTTGTGTTTCATTTTCTGCCTTTTCCTTCCCCTTTAGCAAATTTCAATTGTCCTGGGAGAAAAGGTGGTTGTCATGTCCGAAAGCCCAGTGGAGGCGCTGAAGGAGCTGGTGACAGCTGAGGAGGGGAAGCTGCTGACCTGGGTCGGGAAAGCAGGAGGGACGGAGGAGTATGTGGTGGCCACCGAGGGGGACGGGAAACCACTGTGGACAGGGGATGGGTAGGTCGAGGAGCCGGGAGAAGAGTAGGAGGTGGGCACCGGCGAAGGATATGAGGTGGTGGCTGGGGATGGGTAAGAGGTAGTAACTGGGGATGGGTAGGAGGTAGCCACCGGGGACGGGTAGGAAGGGAGAGAGGAGGGGGCAGCAGAGACTGCGCTTTTGTCTGCTTTTTTGTCCTTCTGCCGCAAGTGGATCTTGGTATGCCTCTTGCGTTCATCGCTCCTGGCAAACTTTCTCCCACAGATGTCACAGGCGAAGGGCTTCTCCCCTGTGTGGGTGCGGATGTGGGTGGTGAGGTGGTCGCTGCGGCTGAAGTTGCGCATGCAGATGCGGCACTGGAAGGGTTTCTGGCCGGTGTGGATGCGAATGTGGCGGGTGAGCTCATCTGAGCGGGAGAAGCGCCGGTCACAGGACTCCACGGGGCAGGCGTAGGGGCGTTCATGGGGGGGCGTCTTGCTGGGCCGGTTGGGGTACTTGCGCATGCGGCTGGGTTTGATGAGCTGAGACTGGTAGGTGCTGTTGAGGGCCTTCAGGTCCTGGGAGCCCGACTGTGTGGCAAAGGCCTTGATGGTAGAGAGTGGAGTGAGCGAAGGCTGCTGGGTACGGCTCTCCAGGCCCTGGAAGGGCTTCTGGTCTGGGGTGCCCAGGCCCAGGTCCCCCTGCTGTTGTGGAAACAGATAGTCGGGGATCATGGGGACCTGGAAGCCCCCCTTGGCACCAGGGTAGGCAGGAGGTGGGTACTGAAGGGCGGGGCCTGCTGAGCCCGGAAAGGCCTGGCCTTGTGGCTCAGGGAAGATGTCAGCGTTAGGCGTGGGGAAGGTGGGTGCCGCGGAGTAGATGGGGCTGCTGTCGCTGGACTGCACTGCGCAGCTCAGCGGTGGGCTCTGGGAGGCCGAGGAGGAGGCCGCTGGAGATGATGCTGAAGATGAGGTGGCCGGTGGGTTGGTCATGCTCACGAGGCCGCTGACCAGGCTGAAGAGGGGCTCAGGCCACAGGGTGTTGCCACTGTTGGGTGCAGGCTCCAGAGAGAAGCGGCCTGTGTAGGTGATGGGGGGCAGCCGGGTGGTTTGGCTGGGGTAACTCGTCTCCACTAGAACCTTCTCGTTATTCAGAGAGATGTCAGGAAAGGACTCTGGCAGGAGAAAGAGAGGGAGGAGGCCTGGTTACTGGAGAGCAACCACCGGAGGACGCGGAAGACCCACGCTGCCAGACAAGAGGTCGGGCCAGCTACCATTGACTCTTGAGCTGGTTAATAATTGATAGCAGCAGATTGAAATGTTCCTGGACCCGCTCCAGACGCAGAACCCATTTCAACAACCGCTGACGCAAATACGGAGAATCCCCCTCCACTGCAGCTCCCAGCGCTCCGCAGCGGCGGCTGCGCGGGCGAGGGATTCCCGCCAGTACCCCCGCAACGGCCGCGGCTAGTGCGCGCCCCCTACCCCGGGCTGCCGGGACATCCCGGGCCAAGGATCCCGGCCTTTCCTCGGAGATAGCGGCAGGCTAGGCAAGCCTTTCTGGAGGGGGAGGGGGCGCAGCCCTGCTCGTCAAAACAAGCTCTCCCTCCTCCATCCACCCACGCAACCCCACAGCTCTCCATCCAAAACAAAAGCTGGCTCCTCTGCGCACCGTTAAGGACCGGGTGGGGGTGGGGAGAATGTCTCCAGGCAGTCCTCTAACACAGGACCCTGGGGATGCGAGGAATGGAAGGGAAACCCCATTTGCATCCCTGCGGCGAAGGGGGCGCTGCAAAGGCCGTGGGGAAGGACTGGACGCCAGGATGTCGGCGAACGGGCTAGCTCTCGGCGTAGGCCACGGCTTACCTGCGGTCAGGTGCTCGTAGGGCTGCTCGCTCGCCTCCCCCTGAGGGTTGAAGGCGCTGCTGCTGCTGCTGCTGCTGCTGCCGCCGCCCCCTCCACCGCCACCGCCCCCGCTGCTGCTGCTGCTGCTGCTACCGCTGCTGCCCTCCGGGGCCCCGGCGGCACCCAGGAACTGGGGAGCCCCATTGCTCAGCAGCATCATCTCCTCCAGCTTAGGGTAGTTGTCCATGGTGGGCGAATGAGGAAAGGAGCCAAAGGGGTCGGAGATCTGCAGCGGGGACATCAGCTGCATCTCGGCCTTGGCTGCCGCCATCCCGGACCGGCGGGCTGGAGAGCTGGTGTTGGGGCGGGTGGGCGCAGCCGGGGACCGAAGCTGCGGGGGACACGTCTCGGGGGCTTGGCCAGGTCACATGCGGGACGCGGGGCACACTGTGGAGAGCGCAGGCGGGGTCCGCAGGCTCGCCCTCGCCGCCGGCCGGTGTAGAGGCGGCGCTGCTACCGAGGCTGGGGTAGGGGCCGGTCCTGCGGCGGCGGAAGCTGGCGGCGGCGGCAGCTGGCGGCGGCGGCTCCCCAAGTTCTGCGCGCTGGGATCTCTCGCGACTCCCCGGATCCGCCTCTATTTGAAGGGTCTGGAACGGCACGGAACCGCCTCCGTCGTGACGTACATGGCCATATATGGGAGGCAGGAAGCCCTAATATGGCAAGACCGGCCGGGAGGACCCGGAGTGACGTGAAGCCCCCTCTCCAAGAACTGTAGGCACTGCCATCCCGCACCCTGGGCCCCACGCCGGCTCCCGCACCCTGGATGCCCAGGCTTCGAGGAAATTTAGTGCTCAAGCCGCAGCCGAGGACTCCCAGACCGAAGCTGCTCAGTAGTTCCCGGCGTTGCCCCCGCCTCTTCCCTCCGCCTTCTTCCCTCCTCCCGGAGCCGGAAGCAGCCGGGCCATATCGGGGCGCCCCAAATAAGGCGCTGCCCAAATAAGGATTGTTCCGGCGGGGGATCCTTCCTGCTCCTTATATGGCGTTTCCGGGTCTCTGCTTACTGCTCTCTGGCTCCCTCCCTCCTGCCTGGTTCCAAGCCGGGAGCCCAACGCGCGCGCTAGAGCCGGGGACGCCCAGGCGGGGAGGGCTCCGGGCGCGTAGTGCTAGGCGCACCGCGGTTCCCCGGCGGGGACTGGGCTGGGAAAGCCCGGGCCCTGGGCGGAGGCGAGGGCGAGGAGGACTGGGGTTCTGCCGCCGTCATCCAGGGCTCGCCCGCCCACCTCTGGGACCGTGGGAGCCGGGCGGGAGCGAAGGGGAGGAGTGGCTGGGCTGGCCAGGGCAGAGGCCGCCCAGGAGAGGCGGGGCCCTGACCCCTGGCCTCGACCAATGGCAAGGTGCCTTTCCCGGTGTCGCGGTGGAAACTGAGGTTTAGGAAATAATAGCCAGATGGTTCCTGTGCAGTGCGGTGGCCCACCTGCTTCTCCGCCATCTGCCAATGGAGTAGGGTTGTTGGGGCCTCGGGAGCCCTCTGCGCCACCAGAACCGAAAGGCGATTCTCTGGTTCTCTCTGGGGAAGAGCCCACGCTTGGGTGGCTGGACAAGGGAAGCTGATTGTCTCTGGAGAAACCTGAGTCCTTTTCCCACCAGGAGCTAGTGGTCCTTGGGATGGTGGGAGACTGACCCACCGTTATCCAGAACAGGTGCTTGGGGGGGCGAGAAGTGTGGGAATCTGAACAGGAGGCTTCCCTACGGGCTGTCTGGGGACCCCCGGCTGGCGAGAAGAGAGATTTGCTTAGCGAGTTGGTGCTGCCCTCTGGAGGTCCCCTCTCCAGCTCGGTTCCCCCGGCCCCTGGCAGAGTAGGCTCTTCGCCGCCTTCTTGCTCCCCCTCCCAGCTCCTGTGCTGGGCGCTGCGCCAGGCAGGGGGAGCCTTAGACGCAGTGAGCGCCAACTGAGCAGGCGCCGCAGCCTGGGCTCCCCCTGCAGTCCCTGGGGAGCCGCCACAGCCGAGGCTCGCAACTCCCCGGCGGGGTAACACTCCCCTCCTCCAGCCAGGCCAAGGGCGAGGGTGAGAGGAGGGGGCGGTTAGGCTGGCAAGGTTCCAGCCGGTCTCCTGGGAGCTAGACGCAAACGGGGAAGCCCTCCGCATTGTGTCCCCGCTCCCCCCCTTCAAGTGCGCACCCCAAACAGAAAGGGGATTCCTGTTGGGGAAGGCTTCTACTCTAGCTCTGAATTCAGAGGAGGTGGTGGTTTTCTGAATTTAAAAAGAAAGCAGAAAGTGTGTGTGTGTGGAAGGAGGGTGCTGACGGCACTGGGAGGGAAGGAGGGGGGCGGGTTAGGGTCTCCCTGAACCCAAACAGCTTCAGGAAGTCGGGGTTGAGGATGTAAAATGGGGGAGGAGGATGTAACTATCTTCGGCTTCATCCCTCTGTATTCTACACACACACAAATCGGCTTAAGGAATCCAGCAATGAACCAGGGCTCCCTTATCTCTGTTCTCTAAATCTGAGCTCCCCATCCCAAACGCTAGGACCTGGTGGGGGTCAACTCCCACTGGTACCGAGTTGTCCATTAGAAGCAAAAGCCTCCTGCAGGGCCGAATGGCCAGGCCAGTCAGGGTCAGATGTGTTGTGTCTGAATGCCCATTTTGCTCCTCCCTGGTGGGGTACCTTGGCCAGGCTTTTCTTATCTCTCTTCAGCTATAAAACAGAGCTAATGTTAATGATGGAAGGATTGTTGTGAGGACTGAAAACTTACATGGACTTCCATGTATGAAGTTCCAAAGCACAGTGCCTGCCTTGCAGCTGACATTCAGTAAACAGTGGCTATTGCTGTTTTCTGGGGATTTTGATCCACTGGGTTGCCCACAGTTCACCCACCCATCCTCAGCCCCCAAGTAAACCCCAGTGACCCTTTTCTGAAAAGTTGTACAGAGAAGAAGACATATTCTAATCCTAACACAGGGGCCATTGTCCTGAAGAGCTCATCTTAATCCTTCTTGCTGCAGTAGAACATTATTTCATAGAGCAGATTTTTTTTCAACCTTGACTGTGCACAAATGGAGCTCTGAAAAAGAGGTTTTACCCTAGGCTAACTGAATCACAATCTTCCTGAGCTCGTGAGGGCCAGAACTGAGCAGACACTTCCCAGGATCCTTTTTCTGTCTCTGGGGAGCTACCCAGGCTCTGAGAGTACATATTCCTCCTCCAGCCAGGGCAAACTGGTTTCCCTATGATTCTAATGTGGAATCTGACCCATGGGATCTTCAGGTCCTCACTGAAGCTGGGCACTCAAAATCCTAATAGTCTGCATCTTTTGCTTTGTGTGTCCAACCGTTCTTTTCCTAAGTGCTCCCAGTCAGCTATTTCCTTTGGAGAACCACCCCCAATCCATATGGTTGAGGGAAGAAAACCCCATCCTAGATCTAGGTGAGGACATGTCACCCCTACCTGGCCATCCATCTAGGATGCTTTCTTCCAGCAGTCCAGGAGCATTCTATCTCCCTAGGCATAGCCACTGCATCAGGATGGGCACATGACCCAAACCAGGCTAATGAGAGCCTCTTCTAGGACTTTTTCTGGAACTCTGAACAATAGGAATTCTCTTTCTCGGGTGGTACTAAACCAATGGAATGTAAGCCTGGAAGCCATCTTGCCATCTGACCTGGAGAGCTTACCTGAGAATGAAGCCCATGCAGAAGAAATCAAAAAACAGATCCACACCCAGAGAGTAAATCTCTAGATAGAGTTGGGGCCTTTGAGTTACACAGGTTAATAAATTTCTTTTTTAAATAAAGCTTATTTCAGTTTCTATTACAATCCGGCAGGTTCTGATTAAAACACCCATTATCCCCAACAACAATAAACTTTTTTGAGGACTTTCTGTGGACAAAGGCCTGAGGCATAGGCTTCTGCTCCTGAGAAGCTTACAGTTGGGTAGAAGGGAAGCTGGACTCCATGCTACAAGAGAATTAAGATTAGGCAGCAGCCCTGAGTCTGGGACTCTCAGACCTTGCCCACTGGGTGACTGATGCCAAAAGGTCTAGAAAAGGGGAGAGGCCCTCAGAGGGTCTGCAGGTCTGAGCTGATGTCTGTGCTCAGACTTTCCTTGCAAACCAGAGAAGAGGAAGAGGCAGAGGTGAGCAGAATTGAGCTGATCCATGGCAGCTGACGCTAGGAGAGAGTCAATGGGAACCATCATGTCTGACCCAGGGCTGAGCAGGCTGCAACTCTTGGAGGAAAACAAGCCCCTTTTTCCATCGCCACTTCCTCCTCCTCACCCCAGGCTACGTCAGCACCCACATGTGCTGCTCGGATAGTGGTTTGCCACCACTGTGACCAGCCCAGGGCTCAGGAAGTGACTCTTGCTTTGGTTCTGCCTGGGGTGCCTGTCACACTTTCCGACGGCTGATCAGCTCCGCCGGAAACATGGAGGGCCTGGCCTTCAGTGGGTCTGGGGGCAGCTCTGCTCCCACCCCAGGGAGGGTCTTTGGGCGCTGAGAGAAGAACCTGAAGAGGCCAGGTATGGAGTGGGACAGAAGATGCTCTGAGAGGGTGGGGGAGAAGTGGAGGCATGGTGGAAGAGGAGAAATGAGAGCGAATCACCCCAGAGTGCTCCCGTGGGAAGCCATCCTATTTCCCCCAATTTCAGATGGGAAAACTGGGTGCCAGAGGAGATCCTGAGCCCTAGGACAGGTGGAGAAGGACAAATTCTGAGACAGGCCCACACAGAGTGATGCTGAGGCCTCAGGAAGTGGAGGGTCCCCCAGGCCCTGAAGAGGTGCCTGCCTGCACCCTCCAGATGGGATCCACGGCTGCAGCGAGGAGTCCATGTAGGATCTGGCCCAGGTGGGGGGTCTGCCTGTGAGAATCAGGGTCTGGGCTGCTGTCCTTAGAGTCTGCATGAGGGGTCATGTGCCGGACAGAGTTAGGTAAGGCCTGAAGGGAAGTCACGGGAGTGGCACAGAGGGACCATGAAGGGAAGAGGGAGTGGGTCAAGGTAGGTGAACATTTCAGCATGCTCACTGGGTCCTCTCTGCCCTGCAGAAGCAGGAAGAGGCTGCTGTCCCTGGACATCAGTCCCTTTGCACTGTGCTGAGTGGTCCCTCTCCCAGGCCTGGGGTCAGCGGGATCCTGGGCTCAAAGGACAATCCATCCTTCCTTGCTCCACCCACCCCCAGCTGAGTGTGCAGCAAAGCTGGCTGCAGAAATCTCTGGAAGCTCGTTGGGCAGACAGAGGGAGGGGAGTGTTACATAAGAACCCACTGATGTGCAGGAAGTCTAGAGCAGCCTTTAGATTAGAAAGGCAGCGTTCCCATCCAGCCCAGAAAGGCAGGAATAGCAACGGTGGTTATTTCTGGCCCCTCACCACCGCCCAACTCCAGGGCTGCTCAGCTTCGTGGTGGGTGAGCTTGGACTCTGCAGACCTGGGGGGAGGGCAGAGGGAGGGCAGGTAGCCCCTGGGTTTACCCCACTCTGGCACTGGCTTCACCGTCCCCTCCCCCTAAACACCGGGATGCCGAAATCAGAAATCAGTGGTGATGTTTGTTTCCTCTGATTTTCCTCAATCTCTAGATGCATTTCCTATCCCCACCCCCACCCCCCAGACACATTTACAGTGTGACAGGATTCATACTAAACACTTGACAGGTATTTGTCCTTACAATGCCTTATGAAGTAAGTTCCATTCTCACTCCTGTTTCATTGATGAGGAAACAGGTTCAGAGAGGGCAGGCAATTTGCTCAAGGTCAGAGAGCCCAGCAATGGCAGAACCAGGATTCCAATCCAGACGGTCTGGCTTCAGGTCTGTCTGGCTGAACCTCAGTTCATCCTAAGAACTGTTTTCTGGGGCCCCAGCATGAATCAGACAAAGCTTTCATCCTACCAGCACTCTTGAGTCAAATCGAATAGGAGAGGCAGACATGAACACATCATTTCAATTCATTCATTCAGCAATTACTTATCACACATCTGTTCCACTCTGGGCATTAAAAATATGAGGAGCAGTAAGGCAGGTTCTCCGTTTTTTGCTCAGTGGGGGAGACCGACAAATAAACAAGCAATTTCCACAGTGTGCTGTGTGCTGTCCTGGGGGAGCCCCTAATCCAGCTCCCACCCACTGAAGTGGTTCCCAGGCAGTCAAAGAGCCAACACACCATTTTCAAATAATTCCAGGAGGCTGGGTGGGGGAGGACTGGTAGTGAGACCAGCCAGGAAACTGTGTAGTCATCCAAGAGAGAGGGTAAGATCTGCATGCCTCAGGGTCAGCTATCAGAGACTCTTCAGGGACCTCCCAGTCAGAGAGCAAGAAAAACTGACCCCCAAATTTACAGACAGGCCTCTCAGCCCAAGGTGCATCTGTTCCCGGTGGTACTGTGGCAACGGGAAAGTCAGAGAGGTTGGATGGGAGAGTCTTCTCTTTTTCCTCCTCTAATCATCCCCCTAACTGGTCTATCCTTATGGAACCCCCGCTTTTTACTTATTTATTTATTTAGCTGTGCTGGCTCTTCGTTGTGGCATGCAAACTCTTAGTGGGATCTAGTTCCCTGACCGGGGATCCAATCTGGGCGCCTTGCATTGAGAACATGGAGTCTTAGCTACCGGACCACCAGGGAAGTCCCAGGAAACCTGTTTTAGGGCAAAGTCAAACTGAGTGACTAAAGAGGCAGCTGGCACCCAGAAGCAGGGAGAAGCACTTCCATCCAGATTATCGCACTGACGAGTCGTAATGAGAGGGAGGACAGTCAGCCCCGGGGCCCAGGAACATCCACAGAGGTGTCTTCAGTTCACTCTGGGCAGAGGCCACGCTTCTGTTCTATCAGCCAAGGGAGGGACTCTTCGGAACTGAAAGGATTTGTTTTCCCTCTGGTCAAGCTACAGAGAGAGCTATCATGGCAGGATGATGATGTCTTTAGGCTGACATTGGACTCATTGTTTTTTCAAAAATATGTTATAGTAAAAATGTTACAGTTACTGTAACATTAAAAATATGTTAGTTTTTACCTGCAAAAAATATACATAACATAAAATATCCCATTTTAACCATTTTAAGTGTCCTATTCAGTGGCATTCAGTTATGTGTACAGTGCTGTGCAACCGTCACCAGTATCCATAGGCAGAACTTTTTTTTATCACCCCAAACAGGAACTCTGTACCCATGAAACACTGGGGATAGGGAAAATGAATTCTCTATCCTGTTGCCTCCTCTTTGGCCCCTGGTAACCTCTATTAGAGTTTCTCTCTATATAAATTTGCCTAGTCTAGGTACCTCCTGTAAGTGAAGATATTTGTCCGTAATATTTGTCCTGTTGTGCCTGGCTTAGCATAATGTTTTCAGGGTTCATCCATGTTGCAACATGTATCAGAATTTCATTTCTTTCTAAGGCTTAGTAAGTATGTATATACCACATTTTGTTTATCCTCCCATCTCTTGATGGACATTTGGGTTGTTTCTACTTTTTCGACTATTGTGAATAATGCTGCTATGAATATTAATGAACAACTATCTGTTTATGGATTCTGTTTTTATTCATCATGCCTCTCAGCAGTTACCAAATAGATTAAAGTTAGATTTAAGAAGGACTTTCTGGTTTCCTACTACCAGCGACCTAAGCAGCAGCATCTCCCCCTATGGATAGTTCCAATAACCTGAGTCTCTTCCACTTCCTCTAATCCCATCCCTAGGCTTGGGTAGTGTCCAGAAAGGCAGCACCATCACAGGAGGCCTCACAGGGGTCACTCTGTAGTCATACCTCTGGATGACTCATTTTTAGTAGCTGGGTGGGGGTTTCATTGTCTTCTCTTGGGTTCTGGGTATGTTTGCCACCACTACCCACCCCAGACCCAACGTTCTCCTTTCCCTGGCAACATCTAGACTGTCTCCCTTTTTCTCTCCCAGGCTAAATCGGGAGTGTGAAGCTGCTCTTCTTCCCAATTTAGCTTTTGAATTAAAGTGAGAAGTGAATGTGGCTGGAAAACTGACTCCCATCTGTGTGTGAGAGAGAGAAAGGCAAAGCAAGCGAGCATAAGCACCTGCTGGGGGGGGCGGGGTCAGGGTGGGGGTAGGCGGTCTGGGCAGCTGCTGTTTAGTTCAGACACCCCTCCTCAGGTGCAGGCAAACAGCCCCGCAGGGAGATGCTGCAGGTGGAAGGCTGGTGTTTTTTTGGGAGAGGAAAAATGCTGCAGAGATGTCATTCGTACCTTCCAGAAAAATGGGCTGAATTATTAGAGTGTGCCAGGCCCTGTACTAGATGCTGGGGAAACAGTGGTGAACCAGGTAGGCCCATTGCCTATGCTCGGGCTTTCAGTCTAGTGGGGAAACATGGGCAATGATGAAACAGGGCGATGTGTGCTGTCAGGGGAGAGAAGGCCACAGGGGCCTGGACCAGGTGCGGTGTCACATCTAAGCTGAGACTTGAAGCACATGCAAGAGATTACCAAGTGAAGCAGGAGACAAAGAGCACGTGAGCAGAGGGCACTGCATGTTCAAAGATTTGGGTGGGCCTGGTTTCCCCGAAGGAGGGCGCTGGCCCCCCGGGAAGCCTACCAGTGGGCTCAAGAGGGCTAAGAGCTTCCATTTCCTCCTCTTCTTCCAGGGAGAAGAAAGCCAGAAGAGAATGCCAGGGCCAGAAGTCTGGGAGTACATGAGTCCCTTCTGCTCAGGCTCCAAAATAGTTGAAGCAGGGGGAGGAGGGAAGCCCCAGGTCTCCTTCTGAGTTGCCACTCAAAAGCTGGACCTGGCAGGTCCAAGATGGACATGGAACAGAGGAAATGGGATCTCACTTGCATCAGAGGAGACAAAGGAATCAAGAAGGGTCGCTGCTTGGTTTAGCTTACCCCATCTTCCCCCTAGAGGCTGCCTTTGTCGGTCTCTGGGGGACCCGTCCTCTTCTCACCTAATGGCAATGAATCATGATCTGGTGGAGACGGGGACAGGTCAAAATCTTGGCAAAGAAAAGAGGAAGAAAGGAACTCTTTGGGGGCCATGCATTTCTCTGTCAACTCTCAAGTTCCCCAATGACAGGCACGGCTAAGGGATGCTGGTGTAAAACTTGCCATTAATATTTCAGGCAGCATTATTTATTGATCACTCATCTGGCTGGGACAAAAGAAGAGGGTAATTCATTAGGTGTGCGGGGCTGGTGGGGTCAGTTTGGGAAAAAGGTCAGGCAAAGGTAGGTTATTGAGGAGTCAGCCCAGGCTGCTGGAAGAAATACCTTGGGGTTCAAGGGTCTGAAGATTAGGGTCTTTGTCTCCTTTTTCAGCCCTACAGTACCCATGATGAAAATCAGGGAAGGGGCAGGGGACGGGGAAACCTAGGGGCAGCCCTGGGACTGCCACTGTGGCCGTAAGAGAGTCATCTCCAGGGAACCCTGCATCTAGGTGAGTGTCCCTCTTGCTCGCCCGAATTGGCCCTCTCTTGATAATATTTTAGAAGCCCAAGTTGGGTCCTTTGGGCTGTATGACCCTACCAGGGTCAGCTTGGCAATTTCCTTGCTCCCAGGAGATGCCTGATCCTTCCCCAAAGGGAGTAGTACCTGCTTGCTGGGTCTGACCATCTCCTCTGCACACAAACTGGGGTTGGGAAGTGATTGAGAATTCATATCTGCTTATTCACCCACAAGGATGCTTTCTTCACGAACCTCCAATTCCAGGGACTGCGGCATAAAGCATCCTGCTCAGCGGACCTTAAAAGCCGACTGACTGCTGAAGGAAAGACTATCCCCCAGCAAGGGCCGGGGAATCCCACACTGGGGGTGAGCTGCGCCACCTAGTGGGCTTTTTTCCTCCGTGCAGACATCCTTCCCACCCGTCACTGCCTCCAGCCTAGATTTGCGCCAAGTTCTCGGGCAGAACCCAAATGGCTGTAAGACTTAAGGTGCCCTCCTCCTTTATGCAGGCCTGACCCAGCTCAGAGAGGGTAAACCTGGAGTTAGGGGGAATCTGTGACGGAGATAATCACGTACTTGCAGGCATTTAAGGCAATGGGGAAGCCAGCACTTTGGCCTCAAAATAGTCTCTCCCTATTATTCTGAATGCCACATATATGAGGACCAGAGGCCCCCAGAGACCCTCCCTCCTCTACCTAACCTCCTTTCCTCCAGGCTGAGCAAGGGCTGGGCTCAGCTCTGCTGATCAAGGAAGAGCTGGCATAGGCTGGAGCTGCTGGCTTTCCTCTGACGTCACAGCCTGGAAATCACATTTTAAGCAGGTTCTCCTAGTGTGGGGCACACACAAGGAAGGGAGGGGAAGCAGAATGAAACCGCTTCAGGCCTGAGGACCGTTTTAGCCAGGGACCTCAGGCCTGGAGGGCTGCCCAGTGTCCCCAACATGGTCTGGGTGTGGGACACAGGGCTAGACCTCAGCCCCCACTTCAAAGCTTATCTCTCTCAGTGCCCAGTGGGTTTCCAGGCAGTGATCAAGCACCCTCCACATAGCTCCTGCCAGACATCTCTGTCATGACTTCTCTTTCCCACTCCCCTGGCCTAGAGAGATCTACTAAGGCAGAGGGGAGAGGGCAGGTGACCCCAGGGAATAAGACAGCAAGGGGTCATGTAGACCCAGATGTGCTTCACCAGCCTCCTCCCCCCATCCTGTTTGTCATCCTCCATCTCTCCTCTCCTCCCCAGCACCACAGGGGTCAGACCCTGTGTGGAGGTCTAGGAGACAATGTTTCCATGGCAACGGACCAGTGACCTTGGAAATCTAAGCATCTTCTGTTGACACAGGGAAACCCAGATGTGCAGGGAGAGCCTGGAGATGTGGACTCTGACAGTGACCTCCTTGGCCACTGGTCCCTGTGGATGGAAGTGTGTAATCTGAGTGTGAGTTGTGTGAGTGTGTGTGTGTGAAATGCAGCAAATGGGATTTAGGTTAGAGAGGCCTAAACTGCTTTCCTAGCCATATGGTAGCTGCTATCAGGAGATGCAAGCAACTTACTCTCTGGAGATCTTTCTAGAACAAGGGAGTCTCTCACCTGATTTCTACTCTGACACTTCCTCTCCTTTCTGATAGAGAAAGGGGCCAAATTGCCCAGAGGGCAATGGCGAAAGGAATGCTGTTCAGAGCGCTATTGACTGGAGAATTTCAGGAAAGATGAAAAGGGCATCTCACACGCCTCCCTCCCTCCGCCCCCAGTCTCCACGGGCACCTCAGGTTCTTGGCCAGCTGGCTCAAGTTTGGCAGAAGGACATGCCCCTGTGATGCCAGGGAAGGGAGAGGAAAGCCTCTTCCAAAATGTAGGGACATTTTGCCAATCGTGGGGTCCAGGGCCTGGAGCTAGGTCTCCACTCACACTCCCCACCCCGTCCCCAGCTCTGCTTCCTCCACTTTCCTTCTGTAAGGCTGAGCTGCTGTTTCTCTAGCTTCCTTCACCCTTCCTTCTCCTTCCCTCACTCTCTTCACCCCCTCCCTCTCTGCTCTTTTCCCTTGTCTCTTCTGATGCTGCCTCTGCTCCTCTGCCCTCTTTTCCCTTCTCCTGGTTTCTGTTCCCATCAGTGGTGCCCCTGATGACCTAGGCTCCACCTCCCCAGAACTTGACCCCAGGCCCTGCAGCCTCCCTCCTTCTCTCCTCCACCCCAGCCCAGCAGCTCAGGGCTCCAGTTATCCCTCCACAGGCCACATGGGCTTGCCTCACTGGCTCCGGCCCTTGGGTCCCTGTCTGCCTTGTTTGTCCCCAGGGTCAGATGTGAACCATGAGGCTGGTTCCTCATCTCCATCTCTCCCTTCATCCCACCTAGATCCTCCCTTCGGTGTCTGGCTCACCATCCCTCTCCATTGTTTTTTAGCCTTTCTAGGCCATAGCAATCCAGTCCCCAGGCTCTGCCAGGAGCCCCCAATATCCCATTCTCTTTTTCCTGGAGCTTCATCATGATCTTTGCCCCTAGAACTTACACCCTGGCACTTTCTGTGAGGTGTCAGAATGGGGAGGGGTCTCCGGGTAGGATTCTGAGGGACAGGACAACCTCTGAGGGTGGTCCCTTGCCCTTCATAAGTCCTGGCTCTTTCCAGCCCCCTGGCTCTATATTGAACCTCCAAACCATCTTCCCAGATGGAACCAGCTCAAGCCTATCTCTTGGAGATCAGATCTCTTGAGTTCACAGTTTGACTTCTTCACCTCTCCATCCCACAGCTGAGCCCTGGCTTCTCACTTGAAGTCCTTCTCACCTGTGGACTGGTAGACCAAGAACAAAGCACAGAGGCCAAAACAAATGAGGTGCCAGAATTTGGTTTATTGGCTCATCCAGTGCCAAAGGTCCATTGGGCACCCTCTTCCCATGGATCTGGAGCCCCCTGGCTCCTAACACCTTTTTCTTCTTCACACGCTCCTCCGAGCCCTGACGGAAGGAAGCCACGGCAGATGCTGGGGCAAAGTGTGGGGCAAAGGCTGGGCTCTGACGGGGGTCTGCTTACAGGGGGCCTAGCCTGCTTGGCACAGGAAGAGGGCCTTAGGGGGAAGGAAGATGGGCCCCCAGGAGAGGAGGAAAGGAATCGGCTCAGCAGGGGCCTCACTGAGGGCCCAGAGCGGTGCAGCCCCGTCCTGGGGCAGGAACGGGAGGAGGCAAGAGAGGAGCGGATCAAGGGCAGAGCAGCGGGTGAGAGGCCCCTTGGAGCCCTACTCTCTCATGGGCTGGGGTCCTCTGAGGCTCAGAGAGTAGGCGGGAGGGCCGAGGGGGGAAAGGGCAGCTGGGTTGGGTGGGGGGAGGTTACTGCTGGAGGGAAAGTCCTTTACTCAAAAGCCCCCAGCTCTAGACCCAGAAAGATACACACTCACATACACACACACACATTTTCTCTTTCACACACGCACACCACCTCTTTTCAGTGGGCACAGGTAGCTCACAGCCCTACCCAACACCCTCAGCTGCAGCTCTGGCCTGGCTCCTGGTCACTTAAACACACACTGAGCCCCTGTCCTCCATTCACACCTGCAGGCCCAGAGCCCAGGTTCTCCGAGGCCTCCCCACTCCCTCCTTCTCTGCGGGGCCTTCAGGCTCCAGTCAATCTGGGCTGTGACTGGTCGCCGACCCTGACTCAGGGAGAGCAGTGGGGCCACGTGTCAGGACAAGGGGATGGCCACGGTCTTCAGCAAGGCACTGGGTGGGCGGGGTCAGGGCTGGAGCGGGGAGAGTAGCATTTGGGCTCTGAGGGGCCCGCACCTCCTCGAGTGGCTCCATCCTCAGCTCCTGCGTCCAGCCTCTACCCTCGGCCCCCCACAGCAGGGCCTCCCTTCTCTTTCCCAAGCCCTTCCAGGGGAATGGCCACTGAGAGGCACCGGAAACATCCATCTGAGAGGCCCCGGGGCCTGAGGCTGAGGGCTGCTGGCACAGTGTGGAGCCGGGATTCTGCAGCCTGCGGGGAGGGGGCTGGGGCCTCAAGCTGAGTCACCCCCTGCGGAGGTCTTCTTCTTGGGCCGGGTCTTCAGCATCTTGGAAGCCGGTGGCTGTGGAAGGAAGAGAGGGAGACGGAGAGCTCTGCCTGAAGCCACAAGCCCTTCCCACTTCCCCAAGCTCTGGCCCGGCTCTCACCTCGGCTTTGGGCACTTTTTTGATGGGTTTGACCCTCTTAGGGGCCTTGTCTCCCGTGTCATCCTCAGAGATCTCTGTCCGGGGATCTGCCTGGTTGGTGCCTGACCTTACGCTGAGGGTGGGGTCATCTCCTGGTTTGGGGAAGAAAGGAGAGCAGGGGTCTGGTCTCTCTCGCACCCAGCCTCCTCACCCTTGCCCCCTGCCCGCCCTGGGCCCGGCCTGTACCCAGGTCTTCAATGGTGTCCAGGAGGCTGCCGGGGCTGGCTCTGAGGCGGCCGTCGGGCCCCTGCAGGGGCAGTGCGTCCTCGTCCCGGATCAGAGTCAAGTCCTGCATGCTGAAGCTTCGGAGCTTCTCTGATAGCACCCCCTGGCCCTGGGGTCACCACCACGCACCGGGAGGACCGGAGAAGAAGGGGCGGGGTGGAGAGAGAGGTCACCATGGGGCACCGGGCAGCCACTGGACTCAGTGCTCTCCCCATGGTGTCCTCACCCCATCCCACGGCAGCTCTAACGGGGGGGGGCCACGCGTTCCCTTTGGATGGGTGAGGAAACTGTGGTCTGCTGAGTGGAAGTCCTTTAGTGGGGGGATGTTAAAGGCAGGATGGGAACCCCAAGCTGCACAAGCCCCCAAAACTTCACCGACCCGAGGATGCGGTGGATGCAAAGGGGACTGGCCGGGGGACGAGATGAGCAAGCTGGGGCCTGGGAGCTGGGTCTGCCCCCAACTCACCTTGGCAGCAGCCGTGACTGCAGCATTGGCGGCCAGATTCAGACCCCTCTTGCCCACCCTCATCATGGTCTCATAGCTCTTGTCTCGGGCCTGTGTGATGTACTCGTCTATCTCCTGAGGGGTTGGAGGAAGAGGTGAGGGCTGGGTCCTACCCTGTTTTACCCTTGTTCACACCTGGCACTGCCTGCCCCAGGGAGCCAGGGCCCTCCCAGATCACCCACAGGGAGAGCCATGAATGCACGTGGCTGCAGGCACTGGGCTGCCTTGACCCGAGATAGGTGTGAAGCGAGCATCCCTTGTTCCAACAGACCTTCTCTTTGTTGGACAGGGTTGGGTGCACGAACTTGCGGTAGAGCACGCTGGAGCCTTTGGTATAAGGGGACAGCAGCCATATCACAAAGGCGATTTTGAGCTCAAAGTAGAAGGGGAACCTGTGGGTGGGAGACAGGTAAGGGCAGAGCCTGGGGCAGGAAGTCAGGAGGCGTATGGACCCACTGCAGGACCCTGGTTAGCCCCCCACCCCTTAGTGCACCAAGGTCCCCATGTGGCTTAGGAGACTGGTCAAGGGGAGGCTCAGCTGAGACTCCCAGTAGCAAGGTGAAAAGTGACCCCAGCAGGAATTCCCAGCAGCAGTGGCTCTATTAACCTCTTCTCTCGGACAGAAGAGCACTCACTCCTCTATCCTGGGGTCAACACCAAGGCGAGCTCCCTAACCTTCCAGGTGCATTCTTGGGTCCTCACTCCCTTCCTGCCTGCTCTTCCTCCCATGAAGAAGTCGGGCTTCTCCAGCTGTGCTCTGGATCTATCCCTAGCTGCTGTGACATGGCCCCTGCTTTTTAAGGACTGTTCTCTATACTCATGGCTCCTTCTCAGGCCACACACTCCTTTAGGTCTCCTCTATCCTCACAAAGCTCTCATCAAAGCTCCGTCCTTTGCTTGCATCAAGAGGCACCTGCACTCACCTGTTCTCAATTTTTAACCCATTACTCTTTCCTAATTTGACCCCATTCAACTTTCTCTGCTCAAACTCTTTTTTCTCAAAGGTCCTTGAAATCTACAAACGCCAGGATCTTTTGTCCTCTACCTCTCAGTAAAACTCTTTTGACTTCCAGTGTACTGTGCTATGTTTGTCCTCTCTTCCAAGAGGCATTTGCTCATTTAGTAAACATTTTTGAGCGCCTGCTGTGAATATACAGATGGTTAGACCATTCCGTGTCCTCAAGAGTGCATATATATAGTCTAGTAGTGCCTAGAAAAAGCCTTTGAAATACAAGCTTTGAAATACAATCCAATGTTCACGAGATTGACTCATATGCCTGTTTTACAAATAGGGAAACTGAGGCCTAGAAAACTGTGACCTGCCCAAAGTCACTGTAAGTCTGGCAGAAGCAGGTTTCCTGAATTCTATTGTGCTGCTTTGGCTGCCAAAAGAAGGGTGAGAGTTATGTCTGTTCTTATTCTGCTCAATCAAGCAAGGACTGGATGGGGACTGAGAGGAGGGGACACCCAGGACCCCATGGGACTACTGGGGAGATGCCACCCTAGGTGGACTGGCTATGTAGAAGAAGTCAGAAGCCCTGGCCCCTGAGGTGCAGGGAGGCGGGGGTTGCTGGACCTCACCAGGAGAGCACGATATCTGTGAGTGTCTCGGCAGTGGTGAAGAAGGCAAAGACGATCCAGTACATCATCCACTTCACCTAAAGGTACAGAGGGCGGTGTTAGCTGGGGCCTTGGGGAAACACCCTGGACCCCACCTCTACTTGCCAACCATGCTGGAGGCACTGTGGGGCGGGGGCACAGAGGGCCCCAACTCTGTCTGTGTATCACACCAGGGCTGGGGAAAGGGAATACACAGGAGCCTCCCCTGAACCAGGTCTCATTAGTGCTGACAGCATTAGTATAAAGTCATCCCCGTCTGTCATGTGACCCACTGTCCTCCCTGATCTCTGCCACGTAAGTTGGGTGGGAGATGAAGGGTCACACACTCACATATTCCTTCACGTTTTTTGTCTTCACGGCCTTGTAGGAAGAGTAGGCTGGGTACAGGGTGCCAAAGATGAGCCTAGGGAGGCAGGCATGGTTACTGGGCCTCTCGGTCAAAAGCAATGGCCTCTCCCTCCCATCTCTGCATCAGTCCCTGGGTAGGTAAGGGGAGAATGGACAGAACTCCAGGGTACCACATCAGCTGACTGATGATCTCAGGTCAGGGAGTAAGGTCAAAGCAGGCAAGCCTGAGGTGATACACAAGCATGGAAGCCCTAGCCAGCTAGGGTGATGCCCTGGAACCCTTTATTGTTCAATTCTTCTCCAGCCCCTGACAGAAAGACCTAGAGGCCAGAGGGTCTGATGTGGCTTATCTGGCCCTGAACCTCATTTGTGCATAACCATATCATGGGGTGGGGGTCAGGTCACTGCCTCAGAGGTGTCATCCTTCTCCAGACATCACGCACTTTCTTACCCATTAGCCCTTACCCTCTACCTCCCCGTCGTAGGGCCAGTACCACCGCCCAACAGGGTACCTGGCAGTCAGAAGTACTACTGTAGCCCTGGGGACCTGAGGAGCAGAGGGCACAGGAGCAGGAGGCCCTCGGGGGCAAAGTGGTTTATTTCCCGATGTAAACACTTCTGGGACTAGGCTCCGGAAAGTGCTCTGGGCTAGAGATCCCGGCTATAGTGGAGTCTGTGCTGTTCCCATCAGAGACCACATAGAGGACACAGGTGAGGCAAGGAGAGGACTGTCACTCGGGGAGCTCATTCACACAAGAGGAGCAGCCACTCTGAAGGCCACATGGAGGTCTGAGGCCCCTGGGTTCCCTCAGGTGGGAAGGGGAGACTCTGGTGGGTCTAGAGGAAGCCAGAACACAAGAACATGATAGCAGGGAGGGGATCCTGGGGTGTCAGTGCCCCAAAGGTGGAGGTTGAGGGGCAGGGTCCTGAGCTGGGGCAGGTTAACTGAAGCCATGCAGAGTCCCTGCCAGGCCCAGCCTCTTGACAATGTGTGGATACCGCCTGTTCCCCATGGACTTGCCTCACTGAGGCAGGATACTTCAGAGATGGAGTCGGGGGTGGAATCCTCAAGGACAAAGTCCACAGTTGTGGGAGAGGGTACCCTCCTGGAGCCGGGGGGAGCTGGGAGGGACAGAGCCAGCAGCCTGGGATGAAGGCCACCTAACACCCGTCCCTCCACGGCTCTCACAATCCCAGGCTGAACACACATATCCTCTCCCAGTTACCTCCCACACTTTGTCGTCCCAGCATCTCTGCTTCCCGTCCTCCTGGGGGGCCTTCAGAGCATGTGCCCTCACCCCCAGTCTCCTGACAGACAGTGGGAGAGGGAGGAGAAATGGGGCCCTTCGGGGAGGCCAAGGCTGCCATGGCCCTAAGCTATGGAATGAGGACGCCCTGCCTTGTTCCCCTGGCTCTCCCGATGGGAGACGAGAGCCCAGGTTTGAGGGGCTCCTCCGGCCAGATCTGCTACGTGGGGGAGGGGACAAGCCGCCTCCCCTCATAAATGAAGCCATGCTGCCTAGTCCCCCCACCCCCGGAGGATGAGGGAGGGCGCAGAAACAGGGAAATTAAAAATAAAAGGGGTGGGAAGCCAGGCCTGCCTTGCTCCTCGAACATTCATTCCCTTCTCCTCCGGATCCCTCATCTCCACGTCTCTGGGGACCCCAAATAGGGATGATGTGCCTTTAGGTGATTCTGCTGTACGAAGCCACGGAGTGGTCCATCCCAGGCTTCCATACCCCTCACCCGCCACCCCTAACCCCCATCCCCCTCCCAACCGGCCGCGCCCCGCCGCCGCACTCACACCACCAGGCGAGAGATGATCCAGGACACCATGGCGGGGCCGGGCGGGGCGCGGGGCGGGAAGCCGGCCCGGGCCGAGGATGTAGCTGCTGGAAGCCGAGCGGCGGCGGCAGCAGGAGCCGCAGTAGCAGCAGCACCCGCAGCAGCAGCCGCCGCGGGGGCCGCGGAGCGCCGAGCCGCCGCCGTTAAAGGGGAGGTCCCTGCCGCAGCGGCGGGCCGTGGGCGGCGGCGGCTCTTAAAGGGGAGGCCGCGGCGGCGGCGGCGGCGGCGCGCCCCCTGCACCTGCTGTCGCTGGGCATGCGCCTTTGACCTGCCTTCCTCCAAAGGCTTGTTCACCTTTTTTGGGTTCCAAACCCAGAATTGAGGTCCTCAGAGGCCTTCATGGTTCCATCCGGACATCCTAGCCCTCCTCCTGCGCTGATCACAACAGGCTGAAAGACTTAAATATCCTAAGAGGAATAATGACTATGACTTACTGAGTGCTTATTGTGTGCCGGGCCCTGTGCTAAGAGCGTCACATGTGTTATTTCAGTGACCATCCCATAAGACAGACGTTATAATTATCATTTTGAAGATAAGAAAATGGGAAGCTTCAGGGAGGTTCAATAATTTGCCTCGGGTCACAGAACCACTAAGTCATGCTGCTAAGAAAGGAACTCAGGAAGCCTACTGAATCGGCTACTTCTTCCAACTGCTACCAAACCCTTCTCCCCTATCACTGACTGTCAAGACACCCACCCAGGAAGTCCTGAGGTCAAAGGCATAGAGGCATATGTCCAGCCCGCCATCACCAATCAGTCCAATTGTAAAAGGACCTAACCCCATTCCCAATCTGATCTGCTTTCTCAGGTTGTCAGTTTCTAAGTTTTGTAGGGGAACAGGGCCCTGTGCTCTCAAGGATACCCTGGGGTAGGGGAATCTCCCTCTTTGTAAAGAGAGGCTGGTAGAGAGGCCTGAGGTCCAGGGGGGCGATGAATAAGGGGCTCCAGTTCCATCCCCATCAGCAAGCACTGGTGGCAATGGATGCCCTAATTCTGAAGACATTTATATCCAGAATGTAGGCTAGCCTGCCTCCTGATTTTCACCAAAGCAACAAAGCTCCAGCAACCTCTGCAACCTCCCTTCCCCCACTGCTTTCCTTTCCCGTCCCATTTCAAAGCTTCTGCATTCTTTATGTCGAGGTATAATCCTCTGATGATCACAGCACCAGCCCGTGCCCATCGAGGCTTAAAGGACATGCTCAGAACTCTGTATTTCAGTTATGGTGCTATTCAAACTCAGTATCCTTGAACCACACACAATGGTCTATTTCCACCCTGATAATTGTATTTCCAGGCTCAAACACTTTGGAAGATGTTTTTCCAACAGGATCCAAGGAAGCAGCCTCTGATGACCCCTCTTGCTATTCTTTACAACTTCCTCTTCAAAAGGCCTTTTCTCATTGGAACACAGTCTGTCCTCACGCTTCAAGCCACTTCAATTTCCTATGTGGGCAGCCAGGCCTCTTGTTTTGAGCAACTTTGTCACTGATTGCCCAAAACCTTGCTCAGGCCACTCTCCATGGCCCTTTTCGCCCAGGCTGCTTCTGGAAGGTAGGAACCCACCTTTCCCATAGGGCAGAAACTATGGAAAGCCCATGTTTGCTCCTACACTCTAGCTCATGTAGCACATTCCCCTTTGTCCCTAAGCCCTCAAACCACAATGGCCTGGCACATCCCACTCCCAGCTGGGCACAAATTCAGGAAGCAAAGAGTAATAATTGGATGCAACAATGTAATGATATGAAAATGAACTATCCTCCAACTCCAACCCCACCCCTCAACCTGGCCCTGCTTTTTAGAACAACTGGCACAGGAAGAAGTTAGTCCACTATGAACAGATTTGTTAGATTTTTAATAAGAACATGGAAATCCCAATCAGCCCTTCAACAAAATTAAAATACAGAAAGTGAAATTAAAAGTATTCTACAGTAAATGACTTTTATTTAAAAAAAAAGTAACTGTGAACATATAAACAAGCCTGCAGGGCACTACAGTACAGCTGGGAAGAAGATAGATACATTTTCCAATGTATCTATGGGCCAATGAATTCCATCATTTTCAAATAAATTCTTAATAAAACTCCACTGAGTTGGAAAGTTTTGCTGAAAATATTTCTGGACAAAAAAACTCCCAAAACAAAAAGCCTCATGTAGGAAAGCAAACTTTCCTTTGAATTTGGAACTACAAGAGGAGTCCCAAGGGAACGCTGGTAATAGGTGGAAATGGTTCCTGGAGTCACCAGTGTGTGTATGCATGGAACACACCACAGCTCAGACACGACAAAGTTCTTTCTCAAGATGGCTGTTCCCTCAAGATAGGGCTGAGATGGGAGGGGGGGTGAAATTAAAAGAACCCTAAAAAGCCAATTCTTTTAAATTCTGCTTTGGCTGATTTTTGTGCTATAATGGGCAGTTGATTTCTAAAAATCTTATTTCTTCAAAGAGTTTTCTCGAAGGAAGACTAAATGTAATGTGCCTTTCCTCATAATCCAGGAAAACAACTGTGGTATTTCAAAAGTTCTAAAAATATCTACTTTCATGAAATAGTAACTATTTCACTACAAACCTATTTTTCACTAAATACACACGTTTCCTAATCCTGGAGCCTCTTGGGAAAAGCAGTGGATTCTCCCTGGGTCCTTCAAGACTTCAGTGTTCATGGGAGAGATGGTGGGGAATGGCTTCACCCGGCTCCTGGGATGGGCTGTGTCAGAGGTCATGTGTAGAGACACCATCAGGCTTCCACCAGGCGTGTTTAAATAATTAGCCCCCACATGTACCAGGTATGTGATTTCCCCCTACCTCCAAACACATTCCCACTTAACTAGGCACAAGAGAAAAAAAAAAGAAAGGTGTGCCCACATTCCTGGTTTCCACAAATCTCAAATCATGAGAATGTGCAGGACAGCCCAGCGATGTTCAGGCAATTTGAAGTCCCAAAAGGCCACAGGATAGGGATGTGGCACCCTCGGCTTGGAGTCTGAAACTGTGTGTGTGAACAGTGCGACTTTCCTGTGTCAACCTTCAGTGTTGAGGCAGCGTAGAAAAGAGTGGCTGGAGAGTTTGTAATACTGACCACACTGGCTCCAAGTGAAGGACCTCTGCTCCAGCAGAGAACCCTGTCGTTCCCTGTATGTGTTGTGAGTGAAAGACCTGCTTCACAGGGGAGTTTGAAATTTCTCCATGCCTACGATCTTGCCAGCTTGGATTCGTGAGCCTTGAGGGTGCCAACAGCATCTTTCACTGCATGATAAATGATGTTCTTCACCTGGAGAGAGCAATCAGCACAGTTAGTTCATGGCAGCCACAGACTGTGTTCTGCAAATGAAAATATCCTGCAATGACTAAAAGCCTACTGATGAGTGAGGAAAGCCCTCAACCAGGATTGCACGCTCCCCTAACTGACCCCAAAAGATGATTTACAAATCACACAGAATATATAGTCTATATTCAAAAAAGAATGATTCATCATTTGAAAGGCTATATAATCACCATCCTCTATGTGTATGTATGTGCTGGGCATTACTGCTAAGCTCTTTATGTGGACTTTCATTTAATCCTTACCATAATCCTATGAAGTAGATTCTATTATTATCCCCATTTTATAGATGAGAACTGAGGTTCCATGGTTAAGAATCTTACATTAAGGTAATATAGCTAATAAGAATGCACTAAAAACAGTGGGCAGGTAGGATTTATTGGGTATTTTTCCCTTTCGTGCCTATATTTTCTAATTTGTCAAAAAGGAACACATATAATGTATAAAGTAAAAGTTATTAAAATAGAGTGAACAGGATAAAGACAGTTTTAAATCAACATGATGATTATTTCTGGGGAAATGGAATGGGAAAGGGTACATGGAGGCTTCAATAATATAGTTGTTGTATACAAATACATTGTATATATGGTATGAATATGATGCTTTATCTCTTAAGCTGAATGATGGCCATACAAGCCCCCTTTCTATTCTCTATTACACTTTTTTGTATTAATTCAACAAATATTTACTGAGTACCTACTATGTGTCAGACATGTCCTAGGGAAAAGCAGTGAACTAAAATAGTAAAACCCCTGCCTTCATGGAGCTTAAATAGCTTATGTTCTAGTAGGGATAGAAACAAAAAAAGATACATAGTATGTTAGATGGTGAAAACTACAGGAAAAAATAAAGCAATAACAGAGGACTGGGAGGTGATATGTGACAAGTAGAGACCTAACAGAGGGTAGTCTAAAATATATATATGCCTGAATACTTGCATTATACCTATAATATAAGTGTCATCTATCAATCTACCAACAACCAAGAAAAATATCCAACCTCATGGGTCACCGACACACCTGAGTCACAGGCATGACGCAGGAAAATAGGCCATAAGTGAGAGGCTGGAAGAATGCCTGTTTGGGTGCTAAACCTCTGCCTGGGGAATCTTGCTTTCTCATTCTTTCTTTTTTTTTTAATGTTATTAAGCATCCAAATATATTAACAATGAAATTCTGCCCTTAAAGTTCCAATCCATTTCTGAACAGAGGAAAACCTAATCTGATTCTCCAGTTTAGATTTATGAGGGGGAAACAACTCTTAGGGACATTAGGATTAAGGTCCCTAGCAGGGCTTTTAAGGAATTGAGTTTGCACAGAAATTCGCTGGGAGAAGCAGTTTTGTGGAAACAGGTTTAGAACACATTGCCACAGTGCTTTTCTCACCTGATGGGGGAAATCAGTCTAGTTTAGTCACTAACACTGAAACAGTGTATCTTCCAGGGGCAGAGAAAGAGAAGACTGCCACATTGGAAGTGATTAGGTTAAAAGATGAATATTCTCTAAAAGCAAACCTGAAGAGGACTGATTATATACTTCCTGAGGGAGGAGGCCATACCCCAGACATGGGTCCTTTAATCAGCTCTCTACGGTTCTACTGCCCAGATAATATCCTCAGAAGGCAGTGTGCACCTCCTGTGTATGTAGCCTACAAGGAGATAAGACAGGGCTGGAGTGGAGGAGGAGTTCTTTACCTGCAGTTTATCCTCATGGTTTGTATGAGTGTTAGAGAGATGCCTGAATTCCTGCGTCAGGCGAAAACAGTGCTTTACATGTTCTGGAGATACAAAGTCTTCTGCTACTTTTATGCAACTGTATAGATTGTGCACCTGGGAGAGGAAAGGTACAGAGGCAAACATCAGGCACCGGAGTCAATAACATGTGCAAACTGTTCATCATTTAGTGCAAAAGGACACTTTAGAAATACTTCTGATATCCCACTTTTATAAAGACAACAAATGCAGAAAGACTGTAAGTACAAATTTATAAATGAAAATGTTAGTAGTTGTGCAAAAATAGGATCTGGAAAAATATATACCAAACTGTTAACAGTAGGCTACTTTCTGGGGAAGGCAGAATAAGGGGATTGAAAGGGGGATTGAACTGAGAGACTCACTTTTTCTTTAAATGAGCATTTAAAATTACATGGAAGAAAATGAAAAGGCAAAAAATAAATTGCAGTTTAAGAGTAATTGGTCTAACCCACACTTTTATATCTACTGCCAGATTAGCAACAAACTCAGAAATAAGGAAACTATGGGAACTGTGGAGCCCCACCCACAAGCTGGGACATACCTGGTGTGGGGCTCCAGCAGGTATGAAGACAGCATCTCCCAGGAACTGAACAATGGCCCAGCCTTGCACACCATATTCCTCATAGAGCCGCTTACGTAGGGTCTGGTCCAAGTACCAACTTTGGTCATGAATTGGATCATGATCAGGGGGATTCTCTTGGCCTTGCTCTTCTCCAACCTGATCATGAAACCACGATCAAAACCCAAAAATGGAAAAATCAATAAACACATAAAGATTATTAACAGGATAAATCCAGCTGGCTGCAGTAATAGCTACTTTATTTAATATCCTCTAAGTGAGGATTCAGCCCTATGGGGCCTTGTAACAAAGGACACAGGTCTTTAATGCCAAGGGACTCCACATGAGAAACCCCAGTTAGACTGTCTTAGCATCCCCAGACCTTTAATCTGTGAGCTGGGAGCCCACTCAGGGACATACCTTTCGAAGCAGCTCCCGGATCTTCTCTGCATCCTTGGCTGCATAGATATGCCACAAAGCACCGGGTTTCTCCTTTCCATCATGAATCCTTTGCTTTGTCACCTCATCAGCATCTCCCTCGTCAATTGTCTTGAGAACCTCTGAAAAAAGCAAAATGACATTTCAATGTAAGCAGCCATTTCAGTACCTCTGAGTGAAGCAAAATGTCCAATTCAAACAAGTTTAGTCTTAATCTCTACTATTCTTTATCTGGAACAACGGACTGGTTTAAAACTGGGAAAGGAGTACGTCAAGGCTGTACGTTGTCACCCTGCTTGTTTAACTTATATGCAGGGTACATCATGTGAAATGCCAGGCTGGATGAATCACAAGCTAGAATCAAGATTGCCAGGAGAAATATAAACAACCTCAGATATATGCAGATGATACCACTCTAATAGCAGAAAGTAAAGAGGAACTGAAGAGCCTCTTGATGATGGTGAAAGAGGAGAAAGAGCTGGCTTGCAACTTAACATTCAAAAAACTAAGATCATGGCATCTTATCCCTCACTTCACTTCAGTTCAGTTGCTCAGTCGTGTCCCACTCTTTGCGACCCCATGGACTGCAGCACGCCAGGCTTCCCTGTCCATCACCAACTCCTGGAGTTTACTCATTGAGTCAGTGATGCCATCCAACCATCTTATCCTCTGTCGTCCCCTTCTCCCGCCCTCAATCTTTCCCAGCATCAGGGTCTTTTCAAATGAGTCAGTTCTTCACATCAGGTGGCCAAAGTATCGGAATTTCAGCTTCAGCATCAGTCCTCCAATGAATATTCAGGACTGATTTCCTTTAGGAAGGACTGGTTGGATCTCCTTGCAGTCCAAGGGACTCTCAAGAGTCTTCTCCAACACCACAGTTCAAAAGCATCAATTCTTCGGTGCTCAGCTTTCTTTATAGTCCAACTCTCACATCCATACATGATCACTGGAAAAACCATAGCTTTGACTAGACGGACCTTTGTTGGCAAAGTAATCTCTCTGCTTTTTAATTGCTGTTTAGGTTGGTCATAGCTTTTCTTCCAAGGAACAAGAGTCTTTTAATTTCATGGCTACAGTCACCATCTGCAGTGATTCTGAAGCCCAAAGAAATAAAGTCTCTATTTTCACTGTTTCCCCATCTAATTGCCATGAAGTGATAGGACTGGATGTCATGATCTTAGTTTTCTGAATGTTGAGTTTTAAGCCAACTTTTTCACTCTTTCACTTTCATCAAGAGGCTCTTTAGTTCTTTTTCGCTTTCTGCCATTAGGGTGGTGTCACCTGCATATCTGAGGTTATTGATATTTCTCCTGGCAATCTTGATTCCAGCTTGTGCTTCGTCCAGTCCAGCATTTCTCATGATGTACTCTGCATATAAGTTAAATAAGCAGGGTGACAATATATAGCCTTGATGTACTCCTTTCCCAATTTGGAACCAGTCTGTTGTTCCATGTCCAGTTCTAACTGTTGCTTCTTGATTTGCATATAGATTTCTCAGGAGGCAGGTAAGGTGGTCTCATATTCCCATCTCTTTCAAAATTTTCCACAGTTTGCTGTGATCCACACAGTCAAAGGCTTTATCATAGTCAATAAAGCAGAAGTAGATGATTTTCTGGAACTCTCTTGCTTTTTCAATGATCCAATGGATGTTGGCAATTTGATTTCTGGTTCGTTTGCCTTTTCTAAATCCAGTTTGAACATCTAGAAGTTCACAGTTCACGTACTGTTGAAGCCTGGCTTGGAGAATCTTGAGCATTACTTTGCTAGCGTGTGAGATGAGTGCAACTGTGTGGTAGCTTGAACATTCTTTGGCATTGCCTTTCTTTGAGAGTGGACTGAAAACTGACCTTTTCCAGTCCTGTGACCACTGTTGAGTTTTCCACATTTGCTGGCATATTGAGTGCAGCACTTTCATATCAACTTTTAGGATGTGAAATAGCTCAACTGGAATTCCATCACCTCCACTAGCTTTGTTCGTAGTGATGCTTCCTAAGGCCCACTTGACTTCGCATTCCAGGATGTCTGGCTCTAGGTGAGTGATCACACCATCGTGATTATCTGGGCCATGAAGATCTTTTTTGTACAGAAGAACTTTCTGTGTATTCTTGCCACCTCTTCTTAATATCTTCTGCTTCTGTTAGGTCCATACCATTTCTGTCCTTTATTGAGCCCATGTTTGCATGAAATGTTCCCTTGGTATCTCTAATTTTCTTGAAGAGATTTCTAGTCTTTCCCATTCTATTGTTTTCCTCTATTTCTTTGCATTGATCACTGAGGAAGGCTTTATCTCTCCTTGCTCTTCTTTGGAACTCTGCATTCAAATGGGTATATCTTTCTTTCTTCTCCTTTCCCTTTTGCTTCTCTTGTTTTCTCAGCTTTTTGTAAGGCCTCCTCAGACAACCATTTTGCCTTTTTTCATTTCTTTTTCTTGGGGATGGTCTTGATCACCGCCTCCTGTACAATGTCACGAACCTCTGTCCATAGTTCTTCGGGCACTCTGTCCATGAGATATATCCCTTGAATCTATTCAGTATCATAGTAATCCAAGTGTATGCCCTGACCAGTAATGCTGAAGAAGTACAAGTTGAATGGTTCTGGTCCCTCACTTCATGGCAAATAGATGGGGGGAAATGTGGAAATAGTGACAGATTTTATTTTCTTGGGCTCCAAAATCACTGCGGATGGTGATTGCTGCCATGAAATTAAAACACGCTTGCTCCTTGGAAGAAAAGCTATTGACAAACCTAGACAGAGTATTAAAAAGCAGAGACATCACTTTGCTGACAAAGGTCCATAGAGTCAAAGCTATGGTTTTTTTCAGTAGTCATGTATGGATGTGAGAGTTAGACCATAAAGAAGGCTGAGCACTGAAGAACTGATGTTTTCAAATTGTGGTGGTGGAGATTTCTGAAAGTCTCTTGGACAGCACAGAGATCAAACCAGTCAGTCCTAAAGGAAATCAACCCTGAATACTCAATGGAAGGAGAGATGCTGAAGCTAAAGCTTCAATACTTTGGCCACCTGATGGGAAGAGCTGACTCACTGGAAAAGATCCTGATGCTGGGAAAAACTAAAGGCAAAAGGAGAAGGGGGCAGCAGAGGATGAGACAGTTAAGATAGCATCGCCGACTCAATAGACATGAGTGTGAGCAAATTCCAGGAGATGGTGATGGACAGGAAAGCCTGATGTGCTGTAGTCTAGGGGGTCGCAAAGAGTTAAACATGACTTAGCGACTGAACAACAACATTCTCTGTCTCTTGGGAGTGATAAAAAGTAGACTCAAAGAATCAAAAGTCACATTGAAGTCTAAGCTTCCTACACATGGGAAGTGACCCTAATCTTCCATACTTTTGGTAGAGACTCAGCATTTTTTGGAAGTACAGTTATTTTTAAAAACATATTTCCTGTTCAAACTGTGTAGCCATATCTTATGTTCAGGTTCCACGTTATTTCCTACTGTGTGTAGATGGACTGTATACTTTCTCAAGACCTCTTCAAACTCTAGGATTCTATGGATTTAAGGCCATGAAGAGTAAAGCTTCTCTGCCAAGGTAAGAGGCTTGGCTTCTAATCCTTATCTATTATAACCCTTTAAAGGACAACATAATGAAAAGATCTACAGGTGTGTAGCATCAAAAGCAAATGTGTGGCAGAAAATATTACCAAAGTAATGACATTGATTATCTTTGAACTTTGAGATTTTGAGTTATTTTCTTCTTTAAAATTTTGTTTTCTGAAACCTGCATAATTAACACATATTAATTTTACACCAAAATAGCAGACAGTGCAAATGCAGCAAAGTATCAATTTTATTCTTCATTTCTGTGCAAATGACCTGGCTTTATCATCTGTTACCCCACAGCTGAACTGGCTGCTGGACGAAGTAGGCCAATTTGCCCTTTTTTCTGTTTCCTCTTTGTGATGCTACACACTCAGTGTTAAGGGGCAGCATTCCCAGAGACAGAATAACTCTGGTTGATGACACACAAGTACCACTCTTCTCCGCGACAATCACCCCTTTGTGCGCCTACAACGTATCATGTTTGGTGGAGACTTAAGAAAAAGCAACTAGCCCTGACTGAGGAAAGACATCCCATTTTACTTCTTAGGCTAAACCTCACCCTCCTGAAGCACTGAGTTCTAGAAATCTTACCTTCATCATGAGCACCCTCCCCAATGGGGATCCCAACATACACCATCACATTAACTGCATCAGACACATCTAAGTGAAGATTTGTTGTGCCAACTCTTCTGTCTTCTGCTGTTATCAAGCCTGAAGATAAAAGGAAGATACACAAGGTGAAGTGGCAATATTCTGTATTATTATAATTATTTTTTTCATTTTTGGCTGAGTGGCGTGGCATGCAGGATCTTTCTCTGACCAAGGATTGAACCCACGCCCTATGCAGTAGAAGCATGGAATCTTAACCATTGGACTGTCATGGAAATTCCTTGGATGGAGTCTCTGAGAGGAATCTTTCTAAGGCTGTAATGTATGTTTTATGGACTGGGCTCATAGGGCTGCTATGTAAATCAATGATAAAAGCAAACATTCAAAACCATCCTGGATATTGTCAACTTCTTCAGCACCTGTCACTCTGCCCTCTATCATCTCTACACAAGACACTGATTACAGATCTCCCTCTTCAGGTAAAATGGAAACAAGAGTGTCCAAAAAGATCAGTTATGGCCTCTCCCTCATACCGTAGGCATTGTACATCTTGGGGCCCAGATCGGGCCTTACAAAATAACTAGGCAGCCTGGAGGCCAGATTGAGCCTGCCATCTCGCTTGGTATATTCTGGCAGAGGAAGGTTCTCCATCAGATCTTCAAACCTACAAAAAAGCATAAGAGATGACTTAGGTTGTTACAGGGGAAAAAGGCAAAGAGGTGGAGCTTACTTTTCTGTGATTACTTTGTGATGGCTTCAGCAAAGCACAAGTCTCTCAAGATGACTTACTGTAGTTCACTAACCTTGTTGGCATCATGTCCCGAAAATCTTCCCCAGGAGGCCAGTCCTTGAGTTTGAGCACCATTGGCTGCCCATCTTCTGACCTTAATCGCTCTGGAAGACAGAAAGCACTCCTACAAACATCTGCTGGGTTGGCTATTTCCTGATTCTCCAGTGACTAAAAGGTTTAGAAGACTAGACTCTCTCTTTTTTTTAGTTTGCAAATCTCTATAATGGATTACGTGGGCTTTGTTTTCCTCACCCACAGAAAAACCATGGTGAGTTTTTCCATCTCAAAGTGAAAGTGCCCCACACAGCCCATGTGATCATGTGCTTAAGTCCAGGTAAGGTCTGGGAGACATGTGATTGCCATGAGAGCTACCTGGTTGCCACCATGATAGACTATTTCTCCCACTAAGAGGATGTATCAATAATTTGCTATTTTAGGGGTAGGGCTGGGCATATAGATGCTTACTTTCCAGTCTGCTTTTATAGAACCAGATATCAAAGCTACTTACTGCATATGATCTCGAAGCCATCCCAGAAATCCCGAACTTTCACATCAGAAATTATAGCACAGTTCCTGCAGTTCACCAAGTCCACATCCTGGTCTCCAAATTCCTGGCTAAAGGCTTCTGGCTTCCAGAGCTCAGACTTGAGCTTTTTATGTACCCCTGAAACCAGCACTGGCTGTGGAAACAAGAGTATCTTAATCACCGCCATGTAGGAAACACTTAATGCAGGGCTAAGGATAGAATAGGAGGGTTTCCTGAGGACAACCTCTTCTTCTCCATGATGACTTATTGATCCCTCCCAGTTTCAGAATCCATGGATTCAACATGTCAGCTACAGAAGATGAAAACACTTCTATTCTGTTACTATACTTGATTCTCACAGGGTGGGGGTGGGGGTGCATTCCAGAGAAATCACTTTTATTGCCCTGATATGTACCACTAATTTGGGGTGAGAGGATGAAAAGCCAACAAATGCAACTCAGAATACTCCCTCACATCTCAAATGAAAAACTATCTAGACAATTCCATAAACTCCTCCTTCCTCACACCTGCTAATGTATAAAACTCAGGAAGTGTTATCACACTATCACACAGACTTGTGTGGTCTCGAAACATTTACCTAGAAAAGTACCACCCACTTCCACCCACTCTTGCCTCACCCCATATCTCACTTAAGGATTTTCCTCTAAAGGTGTCATTAATGCCAGATCACAACCTCACAGGAATTTCAACTGTGCTTTTAAGAACACAGAGCTACACAGCTGAGAAAGAAAAAAGATCCATAGTGTATTTTATGAATCTTCTGATTTTCAAAAATCAAAGAAAACTCAAAGTAGCAAGGCTGTCTACAACAAACTTACTGTATATCTAAATTTCCTTGGCAGAGTATCTCCCAGAGAGAACTGAAACTATCCTGCTAGCTTTGGTGGGTGGGCAGGTAGACAGCCAACCCTGGGATCTGCTTATTCTTGCTTACCTGGCCTTGCTTCCAACACTCCCGGAAGATCTTCCAATTGTTTTTGTTGCTGGGGTCATGAAGACACAAAAGTCTTCCATCACAGAGCCAGGAATGAGAGGTATGGGGGTCCAGCACATTTAACCCCATCACCATCTCCTTCACTTCCTTTTGGGTATCAGTCAAGTTACAGGCCCGCTTTGCAGCATCTGAGGTCTTCTTATTTTCTACCACTGAGGCAATGATGTGGTCAAGGAAGTTGGGTAGGCTGGCCTTGTTCTTCATTCCCTGCCAGACACAAATCAATCAGTTTAGTATGACTGAGGCACCATCAGTAGAGTATTAAAAAACAGTCTCACAGTTTTATTCACATGGAGTTCTAATCTACCTGATTTATTTTCATAAAAATTATTATGAAGTCTTTTGTGGTTGGAAGGGGAATCTATTAAGTCAATATCTTACATTTTCCTGGCCTTCATATATTCTGTTTCTTATTTGTGAAAGAAAAATACAGAAAAATCCCCTCTATTGCAAGAGATTTGAGACCTAAGAAATATCTCTGGGGACTTCCCTGATGGTCCAGTGGTTAAGATTCTGTGCTCCCAATGCAGGGAGCATAAGTTCAATCCCTGGTCAGGGAAGATCCCACATGCTGCATGGTACAGCCAAAAAAACAAACAAACAAAGAAATATCTTTGGCATTGAGGCCCATTTTAAGCACATGCACATAGACTTTAGGGATCACAAAATGCTATAGCTGAGTGAAAAAGATCATTTACTTTGAGGGTTATACATTTTTTCTGGCCAGCAGGTTCAAGGGATATAATACTTCAATTAAGTAACTGAGGTGACTTTCCAACACAGTGACTTTTTACTAGGGAGTGTACCCACTAAATGTTTGTATCCAAGAGAACTGTATATTCTGAAAGTAGTCTCCCTACCAAGAATCTCTCATTTGTTTTGGCTGGTGGGAAAGCTCATGCCCAGAGATGAAAGTGACAAACCTAAGATCACAGATGTGAAGGAAGGGGAGGGCTTCTGTAAACTGTCTAACCCAATGTCTTAAGTATCACTAATTATTATCTCTATAAAGTATATGTAACCATATAACATCCTTGGAAAATTTAAAAAGAAAAAGGAGAACTGGGAGTCCAAGCCAAGTACAAATAAAACAGAGCTCAATGTAATTTTGGAGGTCATTTATCCAAAAGAGAAACAAATAACCCACACTGTATAGGGCTCGACTATCATCAAATTTCAGTCAGTCATAAAACAGAATGAGAAACATGTTTATGTACTTGTTTGAAATGATCTCTGAAATACATAAACTGAAAATAAAGAAGCAATGTATAAAAATATCTGTGTAAAAAGAGGAGGAAAAAACTATATACTGAATGTATTTTAATATCACAGAAAGGACAATCATGAAACAGTGGTCACCTACAAAGGGGAGGCAAGAGTGAGAAGAAGCCTTTTCACTGTTATCTTTGAAATTTAAATTTTATATCTTTTGAATTTATTTGTTCAGTAAATGCTTACTAAATACCTATGTATCGAACATTGTGGCACTATGGCTATCAGGTGAATAAAACAGACAAAAATGGGGAGTTTCTAGCAGTTTAGTGGTTAAGACTTTGTGCTTCCACTGCTGGGGACCCAGTTCGATCCCTTTGGGGAAATAATATCCCAAAAGCCGCACAGCATGGAAAAAAAAAAAAAGACAAAAATGCCTTTAAGTGGTGAGACAGAAAATAAATAAAACACAGTAAGTCAGATGATTATAGGTGCAGAGGAAACAGATATGAGTGGAGGATGGGAGTGGAATGGACTTTAAAAAAGGGTAATCTAAAAAGAAGGCTTACTGAAGAGGTAACATTTCAGAAAGGAGGAGAGGGTGCTGATGAGGAAGCAGGCCATGTGGTGACATGGAAAAGACAGCTCTCGGTGGAGAAAAGGACACATATAAAGGTTCTGAAGAGAGCATGGCTAGTGATGTCCAAGGAAAAGCAAGAAGGTGGGTGTGGCCAGAGCAAGAGTAGACAATGAGAGTGGTAGTTGAAGTCAGGGAAGTGAGGAGAAGATAGGGCTGGAACATTATAGTCCACTGAAATGACTCTGTTTTTATTATGAAATTGGAAGCCCTTGAAAGATTTTAGGCAGAGGTGATAAGATTTGATTTATATCTTAAAAGGATCATATTAACTGCTCTGTTGAAACTGACTGTAGAGTGGAAAGGGAAGAAATGGAGATTACTGCAAGAATTCAGGCAACAGAGGATGTTATCTCAGACTAGAATGGGGAAGCAGGGGAGCTGATGAGAAATGGGTGTGCTACGAATACATTTTAGCAATCAAACTGAAAGGATATGCTAACAGATTAGACACAAAATGTGAGAGGGGAGTCCCAAATGACTCTAAGACTTTTGGCCAAGCAATTGGAAACCCAGTGACCAACAGAGGGAAAAAATAAAGGAAATGCAAGTTTACAGGCATTAGTCTTAGACGCTAAGACATGTTAGACCACATGGTCTTAGATGTGTTAAGTTGGAGGTATCTATTAGATATCCAAGAGGATACCACACAAATGTATTGCCTATGTTAAAAGAAAAATAGCTGTTATCATCAAGAAAATAAAGTGATTCCTGCTGATGACTGAAAAATTCCAATGCCTCAGTTTCTAAGTGATTTCCTAACATGGCACAAAAGCTTTACTACTTAAAAGGATCTCAAACATTCCCCAAACTCAATATAAAGAAAGATCTTATCAGCTGGGACTGATAGTGTAGAGAACACAAGTCACTCTATACCCTTTAACCTAGTTAGCAGATCTCTTTCTGATGGTTCTTCCATGGAAAAGCAGCAAAGGCTAGAGTTTTAGGGAGGACACTTACTGCTGAGGATGTAGAGAAGACCGGGGGAAAGGGTATGCCTGTGTCCAAGGGGGTTTGAGGAAGCTTTCCGGGCCCGGAGTGGAGGAGGTCTCGAAGGCTAGAGCCTTCAGTTTTGTTGTTGGAGGCAGTGGGACCCAGTAACAGACTGTTAAAAAGCTTTGGAGTCAACGGAGAGACCTTTGCAGTGGAGTTGAACGAGTCCAGCCCAAAGGGTGAATGAGACTCTTTATTGAGCACCGACCTCAGGGACCCTGCTTCTGTAAGAACATAACCAGGAATAGCATTAGGCACAAGGAATACCCAGCAGGCAACTGCCTCCTAAAAATCAGCCAAGTGGAAAAGAAGAAAGACTCTCCCCTCCCCTGCCCCCCAAACTACATACAGCCTGTCTGGGCCAAGCCTGATGAGCTATGACTATGGCAAGTCTCATGGCCAAGGAGAAGCTCTCCTACTTCTTCCTTTCTTTTCCAGATCTGGATTTCAAACTTCCTTTTGTTCCCATTCATCTTTCGTCTCCCTCACTTTCTAAGTCAGTGTTTCTTCAAGTGAGTCTCCAGAACACTTGTAATCTGGAATACTTGCAATCACCTGGAATGCTTGTTAAAAATGGAGATTCTCATTTAATAGTTCTGGTGGGGCATAGGAATCTTCATTTTTAAGGATTCCCCAGGTGATTCTTGTGCCCATCAAAAGACAAGTCTAGCCTTCCTGGCTAGTAATACCGGCTTAATAACAGGGCAATCTGGGAAGATTGTTAAAAACCTCACATCAATTCTGACTAAAGAGGTTTGGGCTAGAGCCCAGGCATGTGCCTTTTTAAAAAAGCTCCACTTCCAGAAAGAAGTTGAAAGAGATTCCCTCATTTTACGTGATCGGCCAGAGAAAGCAAGCAGCATGCTTCAAAAATGTGGATGGTAATGTGTGAGTTTGAAGAATCCCAGAATAACTCAAGTGTTCTACCCACAGGCAGGGCAGGGGCTTGTGTTAATCTCACCTTTTGTTTCTTCTTTAGCCTTCTGAGTTGCTAAATCCGCCAACCAGTGCAGGGCAGAGGAGGGTGGGGCTGTGTCGGGACAAGGGGGCCTGATGGCTTTTAGCTCACTATTGCTATTTGATGTCGAACTGTCTGCTTTCAGAGGCTCATCTGATCTGCTGTCAGTACTGTCGGCTTTGGGAACATGGTCTGTCTCTGGTTGTGTTCCCGGTGCAGTTCCTCCTCCGCCTGAGAAGGTGGTTTCATTTCCAGAAGAGGCACTAGGGTTTATGCTAGGAAGCTATAGCACAGAACGCCAAAATGATTAAAGTGCTGTCCTTGTGTAGAAAAAATACAATGCAAATAGTAAGGACTGATGACACTAAATAAGTCTGGGAAAGCAATTTGGAATTGTCCCATAAACTGCTATTTCACTCACTCATTAATTTAATATATATTTATTGAGTCCTATATGCGATAGAAACTATGCTAGGTTCTGTGGAAAGAGCAATGAACAAGGCAGGGTTTTTGTTTGGCATGCCTGAGGCTCAGTTTCTACAATGGCAAATCGGTGATCAGAACCTGACTGCACAAAGCTGCTCTGAGGATCAAATGAGATAGTATATGCAAAGAGCTCAGCACAGTGTCTGGCATACATAAATGCTCAATAAAAAGGTCATTATTCTGTTGTTAAAATTTTCCAGATGATGTGTTCTAATATATCAACTCTACTGAAAACATATCTTGAGATTTCTCAGGGTTAATCCTTGTACCTCTTATTGATCACGTGTAGCATTCCTGGAAAGTCCTCCAAAAGTAAGAAGTGTGTTTTTTGTTTTTAAATAATGTCTTATTCTTAGTGGTCACCATCAAACTAGAATGACCTCCACCTGACAGAAAATGGGAAAATTACTGCCTCTCTATGAAGGCTTAGGATGGTTTCAGGTGGAATGATCCCAGATCAGCGGGCCAATATTCATGTTTCTTTCCTCAGTACCTAACATGACAAGGCAGGGTCCATGCACACAGATAAGACTGTATTCCTAGTGACCTTTTCTATACTCTTTATCTGCATAAAGACCCTGAGGTATAAATCCTGACAAGATGCGAAGAATCTCTTTGTGCTACTTATCAACCAAGCCTGAATTGGTTTTAAAGACAAATGAAAAGAAACTCACACCAGTTAGGGGGAATTTAAATTCCTCTAGTAACTGTATGTGCTCTCTCTAGACAGGCTTCCCTATCCCCTAGTTGCCCAGGAATCCAAGAGTAGCCTGGAACAAAGAACTTAAGTTTCTCTCAGTTTACCTGTGAGAAACACCACTTTTCACACCATTTTACCTGTGACATCCCATTAGTGACAGCAGGTCTCAATACAGATTTGTTCTGCCGACTAATACAAGGGCAGTTTGCTTTAATTCCCCACTTGCCCCGGGCAGCATGTACCATGTCTCCAATATTGTAAAGAGCTGGAAAAAAGATAATTAAAATAATAATAATCAACCTTGGAATACTTTACATTATCTCTCTCAAGCCTTACAACATTTCAATGAGGTAGCAACTTGTACCCTTGATTTCTGATGATGAAACTGAGACTCAGGGAAGTTAGGTTATTTGCTTAAGTACATAAAGTTGGTAAGTGAAAGTAATAAGACTTTAACCCAGGTCTATCTAGCACTAATGTTCCATACACATTTAACCACTAAGCTACACTCCCTCCCTCCTCCAGTAAACATTAACAAGGTGTCCTTCAGCAGAAACTCTAAGGGTAGATTCCTTAATATTCAAGCGTATATAAACGTTTTGAATTGTATACTTGAGATTTAGGTACTTTACTATAAGTTGGAAGCTATTCTGCTTGCATACACTGGGGTATAAAGATATAGGGGGTGGTTTCCCAAAGTGAAGGAGACTATAGGCAGGGGATTCACCAGCTTCAGTGTGTGAAAGTATGTTAGTGAAACGTATGGAAGCTGGAAATAGACTTTCTGGAGGAATCACTGAAGTAAGTTGCCATATGACCATTCATTCCTACTGGTAAGCTGCCTTCTTCATGGTTTCAAGAGCTTTGATTAGCTTCAGCTGGATTTTTTTTTTTTTAATATATTTATTTTTGGCTGCACCATGGGGTATGCGGGATCTTAGTTCCCTGACCAGGGATTGAACCCAGGCCCCCTGCATTGGAAGCATGGAATCTTAACCACTGGACCATCAGGGAAGTCCCTCAGCTGGATTTTTATAAGCCTAAAAACAAAGGTCTTTCTGGAAGCCAGGGGACTAGCTTTTTTTTCCCTTTTTTTCTTTTTGCCATGTTACACAGTTTGCAGGATCTTAGTTCCCCAACCAGGCTTAAATCCGGGCTCTCAGCAGTGACAGCACAGAGTCTTAATCACTGGACCACCAAAGAATTCCAAGACAGGCTTTTTCTATTCTGGCCCTGCTGACCATAGGAATGTAAAATGACATTTGAAAAGCAATACACCCCTACACCCAGCAAGGTGAGGTAAAGTATGTGCCCTGGAGGCATATAATCAATCTAACATTTCTGAAGATTCAAAGTCTCAGAGAAATCTTGTGAAGCTTAAAAACAGTCAAGCTGACATAAACCATTTTACCAAATTTTATAGTGTATACATTATAACTTAAAAAATATTTTTCTCCCACCAAATTTAAAAAAGGAATGCCTTTTACCTGTGCCAGGGATTATCTGTGTGGGCATGAGATTCTCTGGTTCATGGGACTGCCCCTTTGCACACTTCAACCAGGAGAAAACCTCTTCATCACCCATCTCTTCTGTCTCTGAAACGGAAATGACTTTCCTATTTATGAGGGTCAGAAGATGTATCTCTCTCAGTGAATGAGAGTTTCAGACTCTAAAGGCCAATTTTCTCATGGGTCAAAGAAGATCACAGCTAACTTTTATTTATTTTTGGTTATACAGTTTGTGGGACCTTAGTTCCCCAACCAGGGATAAAAACCATGCCCCCTACCGTGAAAGCAGAGTCTTAACCACTGGACCACCAGGGAAGTCCTTCACTTTTAAAAATACTGCTTCACTGAGGTATAATTTACATAAAATTAGTTCAACAATTTAAAGTGTACACTTCAAATTCAAATATATTTGAATTTCGACAAAGGTATCTAGTTGTAGAAAACAGTGTGACATTCAGAATTTAGAACATTACTATTCCTTCCCAAAGTTTCCTTTAGCCCTTTGCAGTCAATACCCTTTCCTCAAACCCTGGCCACTAATGATCAAATTTCTAACACGAAAGTTTTGCTTCTTTTAGAATTTCATATTACTGGAAACATATGGTATGTCATCTGTCATTTGTGTTGAGATATTTTCATCTGGCATAATGATTTTGAGATTTATCCATATTGTTCCATGTATAAATAATTCATTCCTTTTTATGTCTGAGTGCTGTTCCACAGTTTGGATGTACCACATTTTGTTTACCCACTCATGAATAGTTGGACTGCTTTCAATTATTGGTGAATAGTTGGACTGTTTCCAATTATTGGCTACTATGATCCAACCAGTCCATCCTAAAGGAGATCAGTCCGGGGTGTTCATTGGAAGGACTGATGCTGAAGCTGAAACTCCAATACTTTGGCCACCTCATGTGAAGAGTTGACTCAATGGAAAAGACCCTGATGCTGGGAGGGATTGGGGGCAGGAGGAGAAGGGGACGACAGAGGATGAAGATGGCTGGATGGCATCACCGACTCGATGGACACGAGTTTGAGTAAACTCCAGGAGTTGGTGATGGACAGGGAGGCCTGGTGTGCTGCGATTCATGGGGTCGCAAAGAGTCGGACATGACTGAGCGACTGAACTGAACTGATGAATAAAGTGCTACATTCAAGCACAAGACTTTGTGTGGACATATTTTCATTTTCCTTATACATACTAGTAGAATGCTAGTTGATGTTTAAATTTATAAAGAAATAGATATACTGTTTTCCAAAGTGATGGTACCAAATTGCATCCCTACCAGCAATGTTTAGTAAGTTTTAGTTGCTCCATATCCTTGACAGCACTTTGCACTCTCAGTTTTAAAAATGTTATCCACCCTAGTGGGGATAGTGGTTTCTCATTATGGTTTTAATTTGCATTTCCCTAGTAAGTAATGACAGTTTTTTCCATGTGTTTATTTTTCATTGACCTATCTTCTTTGATGATGTATCTGTTCAAATATTTTTCCCATTTAAAAACTGGGTTGTGGGGACTTCCCTGGTGGCACACTTCCAGTGCAAGGAACTTGGGTTTGATCCCTGGTCCAGGAAGATTCCAGATGCTTTTCCTTGTCTTTTTAATGTTCTAATTTTTTGGCTGTGCTGGGTCTTAGTTGCTGTGTGGGCTTTTCTCTAGTTGCAGACAGTGGAGGCTACTCTCTAGCTGCAGTGTGCGGGCTTCTCATTGCACTGGTTTCTCTTGTTGCAGAGCATGGGCTTTAGGGCACTCGGGCTTCAGCAGCTGCGGCACACAGGCTCAGCAGTTGTGGCTCCCGGGCTCGAGGGCACAGGCTCAATCAGCTGTGGCGCACAGGCTTAGTTGCTCCACAGTATGTGGGATCTTCCCTGACCAGAGATTGAACCCATGTCTCCTGCATTGGCTGGCAGATTCTTTCTAACGGAGCCACCAGGGAAGCCCTTCCTTGTCTTTTTTTGAAACTATTTATCTATCTAGTCAGTTATTTTTGGCTGTACTGGGTCTACTGTAGCAGGGGCTAGTCTTCCCTGTGGTATGCGGGCTTCTCGTTGCAGTGGCGTCTCTAGTTGCAGAGCACAGGTTCTACACACATGGGCTTCAGCAGCTGTAGCACTTGGGCTCAGTCTTGAGGCTCACAGGCTCTAGAGTGTGGGTTCAGTAGTTGTGGCGTATGGGCTTGGCTGCTCCACAGCATGTGGAATCTTCCTGGACCAGGGATCGAACCCATGTTGGTAGGTGGATTCCTATCTACTGTACCACCAAGGAAGTCCTATATTGCTATTACTTTTGCTTTAAACAATTATTATTTTAAAAAGATTAAAAATAAGAAAAAAAGTCTTTTATATGTACCCACATATTTACCATGTAGCCCATTCTTCATTCCTTTGTATAAATCCAAATTTCCACATTGTATCATTTTCTTCTGCCTGAGTCACTACCTTTAACTTTGCAGCATGGGTCTGCTGCTGATAGAATGATGAATTCTATCACTTTTTCCATTCCTGGAAAACTATTTCACCCTAGAAAGATATTTCCACTAGGTATGAATTCTAGACTAACAGGTTTGTTTTCAGCACTTTAAAATGCTGTTCCATTGCCTCTAGAGTATAGTTTTCTGACAAGTTAGCTATCATTCTTATCTTTGTTACATAATGTGCTTTTCCTCTTGTGCTTTTCAGCTTTTCTCTTTACCACACTGTTTTTCAGTAAGTAATTAGGATGTGCTTTGGTGTGTTTTTCTTAATGTCTTTTTCATTTGAGGATTATTGTTGGACTTGTAATATTATAGCTTTTTCATCAAATTTGGAAAATTTTTGGCTTTATTTGTTCGAATACTTTTTCTGTCTCTGCTCTCCTGCCCTTTCTCTTTCTGGAACTCCACTTACTTGTTTGGGAGACTACCTAATGTATCTGGCAGTTCAACAAGGCACTCTTCAACTTATAAATTTAAGTCCTCTGTCTGTACTTAGTTTTTTATAGTTTTTATTTTATGTCTTCAAGTTCACTGTTTCTTCTGCAGTATCTAATATGCCACTAATCCTACCTAGTGTAATTTTTTCTGAGATACTTTTCATCTCTAGAAGTTTCATCTGGGTCTTTTACATGTCTTCTATGTTACTCATTATGTTTTCCTTTATGTCCAAGCATATTAAAAGTTATTTTAATAGCTGTTTTAAGGTCCATTTACAATAACTCCATCATCACTGTCATTTCTGGATTTGTTCTATCAATTGTTTTCTTCCTCCCAGATTACTGGTTGTATTATACTGGTTGCATTATTCTTTTCTGTACACCAGATCTTTCTTTACCAAATGCAGAGCTTTGTGAGTTTTACGTTTCAGAGTACTGGATTTTGTGTAATCCTTTAAAGAATGTTTGGTTTTACTGTAGCGTATAACTAAGCAATTTGCAGATGAATTTGATCCTTCCAAGTCGTGCTCTATACTTCATTATGGCAGCTCCAGAGCAACCTTATTCTGGGACCATGTTAGTTCTACTACAAAGGGTGTGACCCCTTTGGACTCTATCCAATGTCTCTCCACTCTGGCTGGTGGGAATACAAATTGTGAGTTCTGTATACTATTCAGTTGAATGGCTTGAGGACACTTTCCTCTGATGCATGTGCAGACCACTATATAATAAAAAAAAATTGAGATGATTTCTCTAGATCTGGTGTTCTTTCTGTAGCACTTCAGTACACTGCCTCACTCTTCTCAGATTTTAATCTTGGTCTGAACTTGTGAGATTGCCAAACTTTATTTTAATTGCCTTTCCTTGTGGTAAGGCTAGAAACTGCCTCCAGGCAGTAAACTGGGGCAACTGTAGGACTCACCTTGTTTCTTCATTTTTCTGAGGGAATACAGACTCAAGCTGCCTGTTGTCCAATATCTGAAACTGTGAAAGTGTGAAAGTGAAAATTGCTCAGTTGTGTCTGACTCTTTGAGACCCCACAGTCCATGGAATTCTCCAGGCCAGAATACTGGAATAGGTAGCCTTTCCCTTCTCCAGGGGATCTTCCCAACCCAAGGATCGAACCCAGGGCTCCCACACTGCAGGCAGATTCTTTACCAGCTGAGCCACAAGGGAAGCCCAAGAATACTGGACTGGGGAGTCTATCCCTTTTCCAGTGGATCTTCCCGACCCAGGAATTGAACCTAGGTCTCCTGCATTGCATTGCAGGCGGATTATTTACCAACTGAGCTATCAGGGAAGCCCTCTGAAACTGTGGTTTTGTATATTTTGTCTGATTTTCTTATTGTTTATGATAGGAGGGCAACTTCTGCAGAAGTTTATCTTTCATGGGCAAAAGTGGAAGATCTTAGCTGTGTAACATGCAGTACCTAGTGAATGTGTTAACCACTTGACATACACTATCTCATTTAATCCTCAAACAATGCTGTGAGGGACATACTTGTATTATCTTTGTTTTACAGACAAGGAAACGAGTCTGAGGGGTTAAGTAACTAGCCCAAGATACCACAGGTGGTATGATAAGATACAGAAGTAGGATTCAGATCCCAGTAGTCTAAGCGCTAAATCACTGTTACAATGGTTACACTGTATCATAGAAGAGGGAAGAATGATGAAGTCAAGGGGCAAGGAAGATTCTTGGCAGGTAATAAGATAAAGCAAAAAGAAAGTGAAGCAAAGGATTTGAGTAGACATTTTCCCAGGGAAGATAAACATAGGGCCAAAAAACACATGAAAAGATTCTCAACATTAGTAGTCATCTGGGAAATGCAAGTTAAAATCACACTATATACTACTTCACAGTCACTATGATGGCTATAATCAGACAGATAATAACAAGCGTTGACAAGGATGTGGAAAGTTTGCAATCCTCATACATTGTTGGTGGAATTATAAAATGGTGCATCTACTTGGGAATACAGTTTGGCAGTTTCTGAAATGGTTAAACATAGAACTGCCATATGCCCCATCAATTCTACCACAAGGTATATATTCTCAAAAAAATGAAAACACACATCCGCACAAAAACTTGTAACAAATGTTCCACTATTCATAACAGCCAAAAGCAGAAACAACCCAAATGTCCATCAACTAAAGAATGGATGAAGAAAATGTAGTATATCTATACAATGGAATATTACCTGGCAATACAAGGAATGAAATACGTGCTATAACACGGATGAAAGTTTGAAAGAGAATGCTAAGTTTAAGAGGCCAGTCACAGAAGGCCATATATTGTATGATTCCATTTATATGACATGTACAGAATAGGCAAGTTGATAGACACAGTAAGCAGACTGATGGTTACCAAGGTTTAAGAGGGGAAGGAATAGGGAGTGAGTGCTATTGAACGCAAGATTCATTTTTGGAGCAATGAAAATGAAATTAGATAGTGGTGATAACTATATAAACTTGGGAATATACTAAAAACATTTGAAGTGTATACTTTAAAAGTTTTAACCTTCTCAGTTAGGCTGGAGTATTGGCAATTTTAAGACCTCCCAAAGTGACAAAACATAAGCTAAAGAAGGGGCCCATAGCTATTTCTGCTTCAGTTTCCAAGTCCACACCTCCACTGACAGTTCACCTTCAGCTGTATAGGACAACATTTGCTCACCACTGCGTGGTCGGCTTTTCCTGAGCCTGTAACAGTCAAGGCAGACCCCAAATCCGCATTTGCGACAAACCCAGTGGATGTTGAAGAGGGTTGTTTCACACACATCACACATCTCCCGTACACCTCGGACTGCTCGCTTCCATGCCACTTTCTCTGGTGGAAAAAGGAAGAGGAATACTGTTGGCACTGATCATCCTGAGCGAGAGCAAAAGATCCCAGATCCACTGATTCCCATTCAAGCATTTTGTCTAGCAATTAAACTCAAAGATTCATGAAGTTCGTATTTCTATAATTGTTAAGAGAAACAAAAACATGGAATTTCTAATATTTCTGAACAAGTGTCAGTGAGAATGAATGCCATATGTTGTCACTTAATAGATACTATAAAATTTTCAAATTGGGGAAGCTTGAAATAAGAGGATTTTTCTCTTTAAGTATAGGGCATAATTTTATAGTACAATATTCCTTGGTCTAGAAATAGGGTATAGTATCTCATAGACATGGAAATACCATAAATGTATGAATAATATGGGTTTAAGGTATGAAACACAACAAACAGTAGCACTTAATCTATTCACAAACCATCAAGTATTACTACTTACTGACACAAATTAGTTCAAAGCGAAGAAAATATTCAGAGTGAACCAAACCCAAATAGGGATCAAAATGCAAATTATGGCAACTGTGCTACAAAAATGAAAGACAAACAGGGAACGAAATTTTAGTCTGTTAAATGCCAAAGATGAAAAGACTGAGGACTGCTAGGCATAGGTATTGCTTTAGCTATTCAATTTACTTCATATAGAAGTTTTAGCAGCCTTAATTCATCCATAGAAAATGCTATCTGCCACTCATTCCACACTTCACTTTAAGCAAAAGAAAATGAGTTTCCAACTAGAACTGCCTAGAAGACAAGCAAGAGGGTGCCTTACGGTGTGGCTCCACCATCATCATGGCCTCCTTCTCAGACATCACAAGTTGGCAGAACTGGTCTCCAACATTGGCCAGAATGTATTTTGAGGTTTCTAGGTCTATTCCTTCTGCTAGGGAGGAAGAGGGAATCCACAGGTTCATGGCATCAGGGTCACTTTGCTGGGGACTCAGAAACCCTTCCACTCGGAGTACACCTTTTCGAGTGAAGATCAACCTGAGATAGGAAATACACAGTCAAATACACAGTAAATAGCAGCAACCATGCAAACCAACACCCACTTAAAAATCCTACGACCTAAAAGAAATTAAGTGAGACTTAATAGGAATCAGGCAGAGTTAAGAACTTGTACCATATTTGACCAACACAGTATGCACTAATAGAAAGGCTTATTTTTAACACGTATTAGGTCCAGGTTCTTTAAAGAGCTGTCTACCAGTTTCTCTAACCACTTATTCCATACCAACAACCACACCAGTAAATGTGACCAGAGAAAAATACAGATCTGTGCTCACTGTCACACTTGAAATGCCTGTCTGCTTACATCAGGTGAGCCTTTAATGCTTGTTTAACATCTTCTTTCTTTTCAAAACTCCAGTATTATTTTCCCCACGAGGACCTTGCTAATTATTTCACTCAAAAATTTCTGCAAGGAGCCAGAAGAGAGAATTCCCACAAGCTCCCACCACACTATCACACATTGCTATACCTGCCCCCATGTACTCCATCTCGTCTTCTGCTACTATGGATGAACTAGTTCCTAGTGAAGACCAATCTCCCCACCTCTGCTCTACACCTTATTCTCTTGCATAGGCATCGCTTCACTAATTCTCTGTTCTACATCTCTTTTCCTTTCTTTTTGTCGTTGTTCAGTTGCTCAGGCGTGTCCGACTCTTTGTGACCTGATGGACTGCAGCACGCCAGGCTTCCCTGTCCTTCACTGTCTTCCTGGAGTTTGCTCAAAGTCATGTCCATTGAATCGGGGATTTTCCTTTCTACTGAATCACTCTTGTCAGTATTTGAATGTGCTATCTCAGTCCCCTTGATCCCACATCCTCCTTCATTTATCTGTTTGTAAGAGCAAAGTTTCTTAAGAGATTTGTCTATACTGATAGTTACCAGTTCCTTTCTCTTTTATTTTCTCTTAAACCACAACATTCAGATGTCCTCTCATCAATCTACCAAAACTTTATTTTGGCTGCACTGTGTGGCATATGACATCTTGACTTCCTGACCAGGGATGGAACCCACATCCCCTGCAGTGGAAGCACGAGTCTTCCACTGTGGGAAGTCCTAAAACTGTTTTTGACAAGGTCATTCCCCCCTGTTAAATCCAAAGGTCATTTTTTGTCCTTAACTGACCACACCCAATCACCAGCATTTGCCAGAGTTCATTATTCCTTCCTAGAAACACATTCTTTAGTTGTCTTCCAGAATACCTCACTGGCTGTTCCTTCTCAGTCTCCTTTACTAGTTCCTCCTCATCCTGAAACAGGAGGGAAGAGGGAGGGCACAGACTTTAAAAGAACGACATAGCCCAAGGAACACGACATAAACTGATTAGAACAAACAGGTCCAAGATGTCAGAGTGACTTCCACTAGACCTTTGAGCCTCAGTATACACTCATTAGAACACATCAGCAAAGTAAACTGACACACCCACCAGTGCCATCACAGTTCTGAGGCCAACCATCAAAGACCCAAAAGTGGGCGACGGCCCAACTCCTGGAAATCCTTGCCCTTTCCCAGGATGACAGAGGATGAGATGGTTGGATGGCATCACAGACTCAATGGACATGAATTTAAGCAAGCTCTGGGAGTTGGTGATGGACAGGGAAGCCTGGCATGCTGTAGTCCCTGGGGTTGCAAAGAGTCAGACACGACTGAGTGACTGAACTGAACTGAATTTCCCAAAATAGTTGGAATAATCCCCCCATCATTGTTGTTGGTCAGTTGCTAAGTCATGTCCAACTCTTTAGGACCCCATGGCATCACCACATGTGGGATCTTAGTTTCCCAAGCAGGGATTGAACCTGTGCCCCCTGCAGGGGAAGTGCAGAGTCCTAAACACTGGACTGCCAAGGAAGTCCCCCATCAAGGAGCTTCTCTAGCCTCCCCACATATCAATCCTCTTTCCCTTCTTTATCTTCCTCATAGTTAAACTTGTTTTTTTTTTTATTTATTATCTGCATCCCTAACAAGCCTCCGGAGGGCTGGAATTTGATGGTTTTGTGTACTGTTTAATCCTCAATGCCCACAACAATGGCTGGCACACATTAAATGCTCAATACACATTTGCTGAATAAGTGAATCCATGCCACATGGATAAACCACTTGGATTTTTTTTATTTAAAAAACTAAGGACTCTTGAATGATTTCTTAGAAGAAATTCCTCTTCTAAGTTTATCAAGCAGAAGCAAAGTGAGTAAATAGCTATTGTTTGGTAAAAGCAAGGGACATTTCAAGGATTTTCAACAGTTATCCCTATTTTAAAGAAGGTTCACGTTATCTCCTAATCTTACTTCCCCTTCTTTCTTAGGGGATGCAAATTACTCTAGCACTAAAGAGGAGTAACTGGTTAAGCAAATCTATAATACAAAATGGCATCCTTCTGCTCACATCACTGGTTTCAAATGGAACTCAAGTTAGGAATAAGAACACAGTTCAGGGGGCAGAAGGTGAGACTGTTAAATTTCAGTTCTCTTAAGGGCAAAGTCATGTATCATTTCACAACCTAAATAACTAATGGGATGGCAGAACCTTAGCACAGACTCTGAGAGCAACGGAGTTTAGGAAAACAAGAAAAAGATGCTGAAATATGTTGACCAATTCAGAGAAAGAGTGGAAGTTATGTATCACTAAGGAAACTGGGAAGGAGATGAAGAGAGGAGTTTGGGTACCTCCGGAAGTGAAAGAAGCGGCAGGCCACAGTGGAATCATCTTGCTCCTGTTCCTTAAACTTCCGATACCGCTCCAGGCGGCACTCACGACACTTATGCAGGTGAGGGGCTACATTGATGCACGACCCATCCTGCAGGAAGGGCTCTCCGGACTGCTTCAGCTTCTTTACTTTGCTCACATCTTTCAGCACTGACTGGCCCACTGGGAGAAGGCAGAGAGAGAAATGGTTGGTCATGAAAGGTTTAAAAGAGATGCAAAAACATAATCCTCCTGAGGACAGACATTGTCCTGACCTGAGTCACTCCTTGCACTGGATGGGCATGAGCCCATCAGGTCCATCCTTGGCAGAAAGGAGCAGAGGGAACAAAGAGGCTTCAACTGGGAAATAAAAACCATGGAGAATTTGTGGGAAGTACCCCATGACAATGAAACAACTCTGAGTATGGGTGAGGAAAACTCAAGAAGGCAGAAGGTAGCTTCTTGCCACCAGCCCCTCAGGATACAACTGTTCTACTAATCAGGAACTCTTGGGGTTTCTATGGGAAACCAAATCTTAATGAGAATGGTAACTTGCCATTTTCTTAGACACTTGTCTTTACACAATTTCAGACCATAACCTCACTCCACAGGAGTTAATTGCTTTTGAAAGAGGTTTAAAACCATAAATATGTGACAGAGAGGAGCAAACTGAGGAGCAGTTCTCTTGCTTCATCAACTCTACTAAAGGCTGCTATGTGAGAATAAAGACTAGTACTGAGTAACTCCCCTAAGTTCATTAAAGGGGAAGGACCAAAGGCAGGAGAAATACACTAAGGGAGGAAAGAGCTCCTGACCAAAATTAACAAGACTATCAAGACTTTGTGGGATTATCATTAACAGGACAGATATCCCTCTTACAGTGCTGGTTTAAATCAACCCTGCCTTGAACCAGATGATCTGATGAGGGATCCCTACTGCACCCTTTGGACTATGTAATTCTATGAGATTATAGGACTTTCCATCAAAAAGAGGGCCTCTGCTGCCCAAGAGCACAGCAAGCATTTGAGGCAAGTGCCAGAGCCAGGCCCATGGATAATCTCAGCAGGATCACCTTTCAAGGGAGCAGTCCGAGGCCGGCCCTTGGGGGCCTGCTTCCCTTTGCCTTTTCCCAGCAACAGCTCAGCACTGCGTTCCCCATTGGGGCCCAGCTTCCCCATCAGGTGCTCCGGAATCCCCTTCAGGCCAGTCTTGGCTTGCAGCTGCTCCTCAGAGTCGCTTAAATCTGACAGGTCACTATTGGTACTGGAGTCTGAGTCCTGTCTGCAAGCCAAGCTTCGCTCATCCAGTGAGAACCTTTTCACAGCTTCAAAAGGAGCTTTGTTCTCCTGTGAAAAATCTGCTGGGGAGGACAGAAAGCTGCCTGAGTGCCTGCCAAAGACGTTACTAAAGGTTTTAAGGAGAGGATTGTCCTGCTGCCCAGGCCCCACAGTTGGCCTCTCCTCTGTGGGGCTGGAGGAGAGAGTAGGCATCTCAATGGGCTGGGTGAGGCTGCTGGTGGGGGAACTGGAGCGGCCATTCCCCATGGCAGAGAGGCTTGGCCCCCCAGTGGTAAGAGCTGAGCCCAGAACACCAGACACCAGTTTGGAGGAGTCAGTTGTGATGAAGAGGGTTTTCTTCTTTGCTAAAGATGCCGAATCAGTAGAGGAGTGAGACTCGGGCCAGCTGGGTGCTGCCTTGGAGGTGACAGTGGTAGCAGAGGAAGAGCCACCTGAGGCCTGAGATGCAAAGCTGCTGAAAGGGCTATGTTCAACTTTCTCCACAAATGCCAAGAAAGGGTTAGAAGGCTCTTCTCGGGACAGTTTCGGGGGCTGTAAAAATAGATTTTCATGACTGTCTGGGGTGCGGGCATTTAGGAGGCTCCGTGGGAAGGCTGGCGTGAGGGTGGGCATGGACTCTGCAGGCACTTTCCGATCCACAGAGCTGCCAGCCTTAGAGCCTGATTTAGTGTCTGCTCCGAGAGTGGATCTTCCTTTACAGAGGCTCTCAAGGCTTTGTTTAAATGAGTCTCGACTGGAGGAATCATCAGCCAAATTCTCTGAAACGGTAGTGAAGTAGTTACTGGTGGGTAAAGTTTGGGACATGCATTGAAAAAACAAGTTTTTTGAGATATCAGAGTCTTTCTGAGACTCTGGTGCTGGGCTACAGCCAAATGAGAAGCCCAAAGGTTTGTTCTCTGTGGCAAGAACCCCATTGGACTGGCTCCTTCCACTTCCAAAAGTCAAAGCTTGTGATGAACCCGGGAGAGATGCTCCAAATCCAGAAGAGGCCAGGATAGAATTCCTTGAATTCTGAAAAGAAGATAGCCAGAGTTAGTGATGCTGGCTTCTCTTGACAATCTTATGATATCTTCTTGGACCTAGGCCAACATTTCTTATGGGTCAATCAACTTTTCTCTCCTACAATTCCAGGGAAACTGCTCTTATAACTGTTACTTCACCAGGAAAGAAAACTGCCACAGACAACACAGAGGGGTCTTTAGCAAGGTGAGACAGAGATGGCAGGATGAAATGATACCCTTGGCTGTCAGCCAACTGACGGTCAAAGCACCAGGAGGCTGTGTAGGCTTCTAAGTTATCTATTTAGAAATGAAGACTCTGCCAGGGAACTGAAGAAAGGGGTTCCCGAATATATATGAGCTTTTAGTTTGAAATAGAGTGAAATATTACTAGTGACCCTGTAATATTAATCTACCTCAAAGACCTTAGGGGCTATGGTTAAAGTTTTGGTTGATTTAAGTCATTGCAAATTGCCCACTCTTACAAAAGTGACTTCAGCCCTATGAAAAGCTCATTGTACATTAAGGAAAATCACTTGTCTGAAATTGTCTGAAAATCGCTAAGATGGACCCAAGTCAACGTAAAAGCTGAATTATCTGTTTCTCTTAAAAGTTAGACCTAAAGGTGCTAAATTAAAGAGACATACCAGTTACTGAACACTTCTGTTATCATTATGATTTAACAACTCTCCAAAGTGGAAAACTGTAGATACTGATAACATCCACCAACAAAAGCATTCAGCATAACAAACTGGAGAATGACAAAAAAATTCTTTTTTTTATACCTTAAAAATGCTAACTTCCGCATTTGGATAAAGAAGGATGTGTACATAAAGAGGGGTTAGAATCACTTTCATGTAGTTTATCACACACTCATATACATGGATAATACAGAGAAATATCCATAGGCAGGTAGGTACAAGTACTCACAGAATACTTATATTCACTTTAAAGTATTAGAAATAAAAATTATTTCATGACTGCTTAATAGATATGGAGTTTCTCTTGGGGGAGAAGAAAATTTCTTTATGTAGTAGTGATGGTTGCATAACATTGTGAATATATAAATGCCGTGATACTGTACACTTCAAATGGTATAAATGGTAAATTTTATGTGTTAACTTAATTTTTAGAAAATTAACATATACCAAGTAAATGAAAGGGTGTTGTTCAGAAAAAAGCGGGATTAGGGGGGAGTTTCTTCTTTAACTACGTAAGAGGAGTCTACATTAGGACTTTCTTTGAGGGTGGCAAAGAAGCATGAGAACCAGGCAGGCCCTCTACGGCTTGCCTCCAGGTAACATCTGCTACAGAGACCAGTTCATGGCATTTCAATAACTTAGTTCATGCTCCTTTTTTCTTTTCCTTCCCACTAACCAAAAACCACTGACTTAAAACTCCTCCAAATAAAAAGAGAATAGACAGACACAGCACTGATGCTATGCTGTTGTTTCACTGGCTGGATCTGGCCAGGTCCCTTGACACCTGCGTGACTGCAAGGAATGAGCATAAGGATCTCAGGTTTCACTACTAAAGTTACTCTCTAAAAACAAACACACACATGGACTTCCCTGGTGGCTCAGTGGTAAAGAATCCTCCTGCCAGTGCAGGAGACATGGGTTCCATCCCTAATACAGGAGGATCCCACATGGTCGTGGAGCAACTAAGCCTGTGCATCACAACTGAGCCTGTGTTCTAGACCCTATGAGCAGAAACTACTGAGCCCATGTGCTTCAACTACTGAAGTCTGAGCACCTAGAACCCATGCTCTGCAACCAGAGAAGTCACCACAGTAAAAAGCCCTTTCACTGCAACTAGAGGAAAAGACAGTGCAGCAATGAAGACCCAGCATAGCCAAAAATATTAAATAATAAATAAAATTATATAAAAAAATACACACATGAATGAAAAATAGTTGGATGCTCTTTCATTTTCCTACAACTGATTAAATTTCAAATCCTTTTCTTATAAGAAAGTGATGACAAACTGATTTCAACACAATTTTTAGGGCAGGAAGTTTCCTGATGGGCTGTGTCCCTGGTTCATGATGGAAACATCCATTTCTGGACTTTTAAATCATATCCCGCACCCCCCCCCCCCAAAAAAAAAAGAAAAAAAAATCATATCCCAAGAGAATACCTAGGCTAACCCACTAGTAAAGTTACTGATACAGTCACAGAAATTTCTCAGACCTGCTTGGAAAATGCCCTCTGAATCTGCACTTCATCTATTCAGATTTGCTACTCTAAGAACAACAGTATTCAGTGGATCTCTTCATGAAGCATGTAATATTTGCTCTGTTTTGTAATCCCCATTTACATCTATTCTGCCTTTGACATGGATCTAATTTTAATCAATGTGGGCAATATGATGACTTAAAAAGAGGAGAAATCCACATAAGATCCCCACCTAGTTCTCTTGGGAATGCTGGTAAACTAACAGAGAACAAATCATGAAGAGTGTAAACTTTGCATTTACAGGCCTTCTCTTCTTCTGCCTTGGCACTTCACCTCCCTCCCCATCCCTGCACACTAAAGATTAAAAAACTGGATCTGCTATGGAGGGGAAGAAGTCAGATGAAATGTATACGCCATGTTTTATATGACACTGTTATAAAAGGATTCCATTTTAGGATGTGAGCTCCTTTAAATAGGATTTCAATTCTTTGTTTATAATATACAGTACTTAGCACACAGTAGTTTCTTATACATAATTTATAAAAGTCATTTAGTATTTTATTTGTAGTTCATATTCCAGTTTGAATTAATAGCCAATTTGAAAAGAAAATATGGCCAGCATCATTAATCATACTTTGGTGACCAAAATAAGAGCCAAAAGAATATAAGAACTGATTTTGATACTTTTCAAATTTGATTGGGGAGCCAACTTGATGTTAACTTTATTTAACAAAAGTTCCATTTCAGCAACAATATATGCATATCAGATGAAGAACCTAGCAAGCTGGATACTACCACAATTAATTTCATCAAAATTTCCAAGTAAGGCTTAAAAGATTAAGTTAAGAGGGGAAAAAAACCTTCTATGGTCATATCAAAGTGGCCCAGCCTCAAAGGAAAATATAGAAAATGATGAACTGAAAATGGGTTGGTAATAGTAGCTTTCACATAGCCCTAATTATAGTGTTCACTGTTTCCAACACTATAATTCATTAACCTTGCCTCTCAAAGGCCTGGTGGAGGCTAAACCACTACATGAACTAAATAGATAACTGAATTTAAAAGATTCCCCATTAGATCTATTTTAACGACACATTAAATTGGATTGTATAATCAAGTTTTGATTAGCCCAACTGTTTAGGTGACTTTTAAGAGCTGAGAAAGTTTTAAGAATATACACATTTGTCCAACAAGCAGTAAAGGACTATCCACAGAATACAATTTAAACACATCTCAGAAATACTCCTTCCCTATGGCATCTGAGATGCTTTTTAATGTGTTAAGAACAAAGTAGGGTGAAAGGTTGAACCCACATCTTGGAAATCTGCCCCTGAAACAACTCACCTCTCCTGGGGCCTGCGACCAGCTGCCTTTCTGTTTTTCCGGCCCAGTCCCTGTTGCAAGGCCAGTGTCTGAGATCCTCACCGTGGTTGGGGTGGAGCTGGCGGTAGTGACCACAGCTGCTGAAGCCACCATACACTGGCCAACTTGATCCAGTGTTTTTCCTGCCTCTTTATTTTCGGCTCCACCCACCTCTGGGGCCAAAGGTGTCTGACCTGTGGCTGTAGAATACGGAGTGAAAGGTAGAGGTGTGTCCCCACCCACAGGCTCATCCTGCACCACCAGAGTCCTGCCGTTTTCTTTGGTGTAAGTGGCAAAGCGAATGTTGCGGTTAATCTGGGGGACAAATGTAGTCGGTGGCTGCTTGGTTCTCTGATCCAGCCCTGGCTCTCCACTGGCATTCCCTCCTTTCCAGGGCCCTCGGCTTGCCTCGCCTCCATCGCTCCCATTACTGTCTACTTCACCCCTGTCTCCTTTCAATTTCTTTGATGCAGGGTCACACCCAGAGTCCGAAGCACTTTTCCTCCTCCGGCCATCTTTCCCCTCTATGCTCTCTCTTTTCTTCTTTCCTTTGGAAGATTTTACTGCTTTTAACGTACCCCCCTACAAAACAAAATTCAAAAAAGATTTATTACAAGGGACTTTCCATCCTGTGAAAACCATAAACCATTAGCTCTTTCCCATCTCTAGAAGCAGACAATCAAAGCTGGGACAGATTGCCAAATTTCAATGCCAGCTCTAAGACATCCCCTTTGTTAAAAAGTTCCAATCTTCCTGTGGTTCAATTGACACACACATATTCAAGATAATAGTTACTAGAGGTTAACTCACTTGGCAAAACTTCCCTTAAATGAAATGTACTCCTTTCTTAAATGGACTTTTTTCAGGATTTTAAAAATTTGTGGAATTTCTTTTACAAAAACGGACTGATAAAGCTAGTCTGGGAACTTATTTGCCCCTTGGTGGAAAAAAAAAATCTGCTTTATATTTATCTCCTTGTTTGACAGAAACTGCAAAGTATTGAAATATAAAATCTCCTCTATCCAGAAGTCACTAAAAACTGGTGACAACTTAACAATAGGAAAAGGAACACTTATGAGTCTGTGACCAGAGGAAAAGTGAGCCCAACAGAGACGGGTTTGAGTTGCTCTTATGGACACTATAAAGAACACAAACAATTTCCAGATCTTATTTCAAAGCATTAGATACAAACAGGGGGAAAACTAAAAAGGCAGGCGACCATAACCAAAAACTCAAATCTCTTAGCTCTTTTAGTAATATCATCCTATCTCATGAAATCTTATTTAGCCTTATTTGAAAGGTCAGTAACCTTAAAAGTCACAGAATTAGAAGGGGGCAATTCCTATCTCTGAGTGAAAACTATTTCCCTGAGAAGGACAAGAGGACAGGGGCTTGGGACACAGTTAACACTCTCTCAGGCAACGTATACCTGGAACATTCTTAGATTGATATCCTATTATTTCTTTTTAGCTGCATTTAGCTAACTTTCAGATAGTTTCATTTAGATAATGTGCTGGGGTGGCAATAAGCTAGTGACATAGTTATTTGGCTGTTATTATTTACCAGCTTGATTAATCGACTCTCATTGCCCTTGAATACATACAGATTCTTTGTGCAGATCTGTATCTTTGTTGTAATCAATCATTATTATAGCTCTTATAACTGAATTTTTTTTCAAATTTTTCATTTCTTCTTGCTAGTTTTCTCTTCTTTTTTTTCTGTCTTCATTTTTTCCCCCTTAAATTCCTTCTGAAAACATTAACCAAAGCTCAAGATTTACATGTTTCTCCCATACTTTTGGTAATATTAATCTAAGTTTCTAAATCTTTCATTTAAGAACTGTTTCTGTTTGTTAAGAATTATTTTCATTTGATCATTTAAAAATCTTTTTACCCGTTCTTCAACCTCTATCATCACTCAGTTTTCAGTGCTGTGAAGTATTTAAGTACAATCACTGAAATCTCTCCTTTCTTGCTCACTCTTTCCAAGAAAATGAGGTGACCATGGATCTCTAAGAAGCGTTACTGTAAAACTTGGCAGATTTGTCAATAATTGTATTTTGCTAGCTAAGAAGATAGTCACACCATGGCAAAGCTGAAAACAGAAGAATCAACGTCTGTTGCTGAAAACCAAAGATCTCACCTTTAACTCATTCAGCCAACTTACAGAGCCTGGCTCACAGCAATTTCCCTGAGCAACAACTTGTATGTATGTCCTACTAATGGTGAGCTACTCACATGTGAGTAGATTAGAACACTCAGACCAGTACTCCCTAGCTATACGTGGCACAATCTAAATGTACCTAGCATATAATAGGTGCTTAAAGAACAAATGAAATGAGGAAGGAAATAAAAAAGGGACCCAATACAGCATCAAAGTAACAAGTGTTTTTCAGCCATGTAAGCACAGTCAAGAGACTTATCCTATTTGTAATAATATAATATGTAGTAAAGAACTATTAAATTTTACCGATTCTACTTTTCCTACCCTAATCTTGTTTTATCAACCAAAATGACTGGATAAAGAATAGGAAGAACTGTATACCCAGCAGGAGCAGCCAAGAGAGCAATACAAACACAGGTGCTAAGAAAACTATGAAGAATATATGGACAGATGGCTGTCCAAGTCAATGTCCTACTGAAGGAAATTCATACAGGATTCCTTGATTATTTCAGGCACTGATTTACAATGCGTCTTTTAACGGGTTATGATAATTCTGAATGAACCAAGAGTTGGTCTGATTCAGAAACTATGGAGTAATCCACTGTGTGCTGAGCACTGAACTAGGCACTAGTTTAGTTTGAACTCTTCTTGGGATATGAAATTTCAGATTTCATATGGAGCTCACTACCACCTAATGGAAAGAAAAAAGGATGTAGCTTCTTCTCCATTTCTTATTACTGGGTAGGTCATGAATACTACTACTGCTTATTATTACAGCTTTGTCTATTGTATCTTTTAAATATACCTGTCCTAAAAAAATGTAAGAAAAAGGTAGGCCATTTTAAAACAGTTAGGCAACATAGCCATAATGAAAAGGGTTTGCTCAGACTAGGTCTCTTTCTCGAGATTATCCTCCCTCAACTAGACAAGACTGTGGTGAGAGCAAGAACTGTACAGTGGTCAGAGCCTGAAACCCAAACCTATTAACATGGATAACACACACATAATGAAGTCTATGTAACAAGATAATGCAAGCTCATGAGTCTGCTCAGAGACTCACTCCATTACTGTACCTCGCTCTGAGGCGCTGAATTATCCACGAGCATCACATGGATCAATCTGGGATCTACGGACTTGATCTCACCACTCTATAGAAGGAGGGGGATAGAAATAAGAAAAGAGGAGAAAGATTTAATGCCTGCCCACCAAAGACATAATTATGTATTTTTTCTTACATAATCTATGCAATTATCTCTATTTGTTTCTACTTCCCTGCTAGAATGAAAGCTCCATGAATAGGGATCTCTATTATTTAATTCACTGCTGGAATAACAACATTTGAAACAAGGTCTAGAATATGGTAAGCACTCAAATATTTGTTAAATGAATGAATGAAAAAATTGAGTTCAATGCCCAATTGTCTCTTTTAGGGTTACTAATTTCAAATACTGCATCTCTAAAACCTTCCTATTCTGTAATTAAAAAAACAAACAAACAAAAATGGACTTTCCTGGTGGCTCACTGGTGAAGAATCCACCTGCCAATGCAGGAGACATGGGTTTGATCCCTGGTCCAGGAAGATCCTACACGCTGTGGTAACTAAGTCTGTGAGCCACAACTGCTGAGCCTGTGCTCTAGAGCCCAGGAGCCACAACTGCTGAGCCCATGTGTTAAATTACTGAAGCCCTGCCAGAGTCAGAGCCAGAGCTCTGTAACCAGAGAAGCCCCCACAATGAGAAGCCTGCATACCGCAACTAGAGAGTAGCCCACAGACCCTGCAGAGCCAAAAATAAATATAAATAAATAATAAAATTTAAAAGAAAAAAGAAACCTTCAGAAAAAAAACTAAAGGTTTTGGCAGGGGCCAATTTGACGGATACTGTCAGATTTAATGTGTATATCCTTTGACCTGGCAATTACACACTTGGGAATTTATTTCAATAAATAAATAATGTGAAAAATGTATGATGATATATGCTCAAGGATATTCACTGAGGCATTATTTGTATTAGTAAAATAGTGGAAATGATTTTTAAATGTCCATCAATTTTAAATTAAATTAGTTATAATATACATCAATTCAGGGGATAGTATGTATCTGTTTTTAAAGAATTAAGTAGATTTCTATATATATTTACAGAGAAAGATGCTAATAATTTAAAATTAAGTTAAAAACATATATCAAAGAACTACGTGTATCATATGATCCCATTTGTTAGTACAGTATGATTTACACAGTTCTTACCTAAATAGACAGTATAAAAATATCATATACACACATAGAGAGAAGGTATTTGGAAGAATATGGAATATATACCAAACTGTTAATGGTGGATACCACTGTCAGGAGTAATATTTGCCTATGGGAAGGGATGGCTTTCACGTTCTATTTTATATATATGTGTATCATTTGAAATTTGTAAATGAAGATTGAATAATTTAATAAATTAAATAAATAAATAACTAAAATCATTATGCTCATATTACATGTGACTGCTGAGGGCAAGTCTGAAACCAATTCAAAGGTGTTATAAATACATATGTGTTTGCCTCAAAATACTCTTGTTTTTGATAGATAATTCTCCAGGTAGTTATAGATGCTATGTTTTTTCTACTTATTTCCTTAGAAAACAATTTATTTTATCAGCATCTAAGGGAGAGTGGCATAAGTATTATAGAAGCAAATGCTAATTGATTAGATTTGTAAATAATAAACATTATGAATATGATAAAATAATGATAATAGCACTTCACGTCTGTCTACTGTTCTATAGATTTCAAAGCACTTTTGAATACATCATCTCAGTTCCCAAAACACATACTGTGAGGCCAAGGGTGGTTACCTAATTACATCTAATTTACAGATGAGAACACTGAGGTTGAAAAAGTAGAACAGCCTTTCTCAAGGTGATAGAATCAAAAGTGATAAAGCCAGATATGGAACCCAACTCTTCTTACATGTAATGAAGCGCTCCCTTACTCCATACCACCCATGGTAAGGGGATGGATGGACCGCAGACAAAATAACACAGAGCCTCACCTCAGTTACAGACACCTCCATAAGACGGGTGATGGAGTCTTGATGGCTTACAACACCACAGAGCCAACTTTCTTCTCCCTCTGGCTGGTATACTTTGACCCTGTGACCTTGAACACTGTAGGGACCTAAAGAAGAGATCAGTCAGTACTGAATATTTTTGGCTAAGCTGTATTTCATGATTGTTCCTAAAAATCAGAAACAGAAAGAAGACTTATTGGCATTTTCAATCCTCTTGTATGGAGTTGAATAAATGAGCAATTTCAGATTTACTATACACAGCAATTTAAAAATAAAACATAGTTTTTCCCAGTGACTTTTGTAAATTTTATTTGGAGATTTCTTAGACTATCCTAAGTTCTGATACCTTATCTCAATCTTCCAATTCTAGAAGTAATATAGGAAAGAGAAAGGGAACTTACAAGTCAAAAACTATAGATAATATGAAAATATACACAGATCTATCTGACATATACTTAAAAAAAGTAGGCTAGTAAGTTGAATGTATTATTTTGTTATGTTAGCATAGGAATGACACATAACCATTTGCCCTTTGCAATCTTACTTTCAATACAGTAGGTGGAGAATTCAATTGATGAGGTTTCCAGCCTCTGCTCTAATAACAATCTGAACAAATATAGCACCTGTCTTCCTAAGAACATAGAGTTTCAAAGATATTACTTTATCAGCAGGTAATGTTACCCTACAATTTCAGCTGGCCCTCCAAGAACAACAGTTTCTCTCTCCTACATATCTTATACATTTGAGACTATATAGTTAAATCACTGCTTATTTTAATTATCTTTCAGAGCTATAATTAAGCTTAATTTTTCTATACACATTCATATATATGTCTACATCTTATCCTGTCCCTTGATTTCCTTCTCACTGCTATTTTTCCTCACTATCTTTCCTCTCTCATACCTTTCCTTGATCATTAAACATCATTTCACACTGATACGTTCCTTCTTCAAAGAGGCCAGTTTTCCTACCTTTACCTATTTAGATTTAGTTTGACAAAAGAGAACCAAGAGCCCTATTTCACTGAAAATTATTATTATCATGAGGTCAGGAAGGACAAAGAGCAGATGTACAACATGAAGGGAAGGATAAATGAAGCCAGAGTCTACCCTTTGTGTAGAATCTTGGGCAAAATCTGTATGTAAAATGAAAAAGTTAATAAATCTCTTTTCTTTTCATTCTTTTTTTTTTTCTTTTTTTTTTCTTTTCATTCTTAAAAGTTAACATGCTCTTAATGCGAATGAGTCTGTGGACACCTTCCTTTATGAACATACCTTACACTCTAAGTTGTTATTTGTTGGTGTTAATAGTCTTTGGTCCACTGAACCTTACAAGACAGTATGCTCAACAAGGGCAGAGATTTTCTAGCTTGTCGTTAAATCCCAGTACCTTAACACTGTGTCGACTGCAAGGTTAGTCCTTACTAAATATTTAAGAAATAAAGAAATTTTAAAAAAGACAAAATTGCATATTATGAAAGATAATACAAAAAGGAAATTGGTTTGAGGGAGATCCTATTTTTCCAATCCATTCTAGAGATCCAGCTAACTAGAGTTACTTGTGACACTACCCACAAAAAGAAGATAAGCACAGATGTTTTAAGAGTTGCATGGTGTTTTCCCCATTCTATCACTTTCAACATTGGCCATACACCCGATTCAGAATTCAAGGACAGAAGACTATTCTTACCTCGGCTGAATATCTCTTGTAGCTTTTGGTCACTGATCAAAGCATTAACTGTGTCTCTCAGAGCAGCATGTTCCAAAAGAATCTGGTTTTGGCTATCTGTTCCCATCTAGTAAAGATAAAAGAAGAAACAACTGAATACTGAAATAAATAGCAATAATATCTAACCAGAAGAGAAAAATTATACCCTTGAGGAGCTCTACATCAGCATATATCAAAATGTTCCAAAGAACCCTAGTCTGACTACAAGATGTTCTACAAAAGTTAAAGATGCTACGATCATTTAGGTTTAGGAAATATTATACCTCCCTTGAACAAGGTGGGAAGGGGGCAGGACATCAACTGCTTCCCCAACCCATCCAGTCAAAAATCTGTGTATGTCTGACTCACCCAAAACTTAACTCCTAATAGCTTACTGTTGATTGGAAGCCTTACTGATACATAGTTGATTGACATCTATTGTGTACATCCTATATATTTTTCTGTATTCTTAAAATAAAGTAAGCAAGAGAAAAGAAAATATTGAAATCTTGAGGAAGAGAGTACTATACTGTATTTATTGATACCCTATGTTCATGATGTCTGTTTACAAGATGAAATATCTGTCAATGCACTACATCAAGACTGCCTTATTCAGGGCTTCCCTGGTAGCTCAGTGGTAAAGAATCTATCTGCCAATGCAGAAGATATGGGTTTGGCCCTTGATCTGGAAATATCCTACATGTCACCACAACTATTGAGCCTGTGCTCTAGAGCCTGTGGTCTGCAACTACTGAAGCCTGTGCGCCCTAGAGCCCATGCTCTGCAACAAGAGAAGCCACCACAATGAGAAGCCCACACACTGCAACTAAAGAGTAGCCCCCACTTGCTGCAATTAAAGAAAAGCCTGTACAGCAACAAAGACCCAGCATAGCCAGAAAAAAAAAGACTGCCTTGTATAAAACAAAACACTACAGATATTAAAAGTATTACTAACATTAGACATCTAAATGAAAAGACACAGTGAAAAAAAGTCATCTTAATTTATAGGTACTATATTTATTGAAGAACATCCATACACTAAGTGGACCAATGTAGTTAAAACTTGTGTTGTTAAAGGGACAACAGCATACTATATCTTTCTACAAACTTGTGTTGTTAAAGGGACAACAGCATACTATATCTTTCTACATACAATAGTACATTTAAAGGCTCTGAGAAGACATGTAGGAAAAAAGCATGTTTAGGTAAATGTTCTTCATACTTATTTGACTGTAAAACATTTTATTCCCTGTAAATCTTGTTATTTTGATACTTATCCACAATTCACTGAGTGCCTATTCATACAAGCACTAGGATTACAAAGATGAATAAAACAAGACTGATGAGAGGGAGTGAGGCCTAGTAAGGCAGGAAGACATTTCGACAAAAAAAAAAAATCATCATTAATATTTCACAAAACACAGTTTAGTAAACATTGCTCTTGGCTGCCTCAATAAGACAGCAAAACTCTTGGAAGTCTCCTAAATTTTAACGTTCAGACAATAACTCTTGTGAGAAATAAATATTATCATCCATATATTCTGAAACTCTAACTCAGATACTAGCTTGTTTAAACTACTAACCTATCCCTTTTTTGTAACTAAAAATATATCTAAGCTCTTCAATATTTAATGTTGGTTGGAACCAGCCCAAATTCCCAGCCTCCTTGCCACTGGCAAAGGTATAGGCCCTTCTCGACAAGTTACAGAAGCAGACACCTCTGGAAAGTCACTGCTTCTCTGGAACTGTGGTCTTAAGTGTAAAGTGGTTTTAGGGTAAGGTGGGGGTGTGGAGGGGAGAAAAGAAGCCTCAGTCACCAAATGTACTTTTCAAGGGAGCAAAGAAACTTTAAAAGGCACATGGATTAAAAAAAAAAAGGCACATGGAATTACTGGGAGAAAGTACTTGCTTCAACATTAAAAGAGAAGAGGAAACACTCTATTTACAATCAACAGAGAAATTAGCAGGGAGAGAAATAAATTCAGGGCTAGACCAACTGATAAGTACCTGGAACAAATGCAACCCATTAGCATCTGACAGGAAACGAAGCTCCCGATCCAGAAGGTATTCAACTGGAACCACAGAACCCAAACCGAGTTTATCTACCAGGGGAGTGAAAGTCTGTGAAATACAATGACAAGAAATAGATTAGTACTTGGGAGAGAAAATAAATGACAATTAAACTGAATATCTAGTTGCAAAGAAAATGTCCATTATTAATATATATCTTTCACTTCAGTAAATTCAGATAAGCTAAAGCATAAGTTCTGAGAGTCATTCCTAACCCACCATCTGTCCTCAAATAATCATATGAAGCAAACTAGAGCATAAAGTCAGCTCAATAGCCTTATTAACAGCTAAAAAGGATAAGAAGAATAAGAAATTCCTCATTCTCTTTTGCAATTTAACTAATCTTGTCAGGCTTAAAGAAGGTTACATTACAGTAAGCTCTCAGAATAAAGAGTTATACCATTATCATCTCTAGAACTCTTGAAACCTTTGTGAGATTTCTAAACTGATCAGTGATATAAAAATGCATGGGTAAATTCATATTTAGTGTTTCTTAAATAATCTGCCTACAAAAGTCACCCAGGGACCAAGATCAATTTGAGCTTCTTCTAAAAGTTCAACTGGAAAATAAATAAATAAATAAAAGTTCAACTGGAAAGTGGCTTTAAAAACAAATGAAAAGAGTTCAGTAGGTGATGATATGTAAAATCAATAGGTTAAAAATGTTTGTTTTGAGCATTATTTAATTTGGTTAGTCATAGGAGAACTAGATTTTTGCCTTGTGAGAGTCTGAGCTAAGAAGTAGTACACAAAATGTCTATGCTTCTAACTTATCCAACTAATAAATGGGTGATTCAAAATGCTAAAAACAAAAAATTCCTCACAAACAGTCTGATTTAAAAATGGGCATATCACCTGAATAGATATTTTTCTAAAAACAGACAAATGGGCAACAGGTACATGAAAAGGGGCTCAACCTCACTAACTTCAGGGAAATGCAGATCAAAACCACAATGAGTAATCACCTCATACCTAAATGAAAGACAAAGAGGAGGGGACCCTTGTGCCATCAGTGGGGATGTGAAAAGACAAACACACCAAGTACTGGAAAGGACGTAGAGAAGGGGGGACCCTTGCACCATCAGTGGGAATGTAAACTCGTGCAGCCACTACAGAGAACAGTACAGAGGTTCCTCAGAAAAGTTAAAAACAGAAACTACCATGTGACTCAACATCCCACTTCTGAGTATTTATCCAAAGAAATGAAATCACTGTCTTGAAGAGATCTCTGTACCCTCATGTTCACTGCAGCGATATTTACAACAGCCAAGACAAGGAAACAACCTACGTGTCCAGTGATGAATGAATGGATAAAAAAATGCAGTGCATATACACACACACAAATATTATACACAATGAAACATTATTTAGCCATAAAAAAGGAGGAAATCCTGCCATTTACAACAACACAGCTGAATCTCCAGGGCACTATGCTAAGTCAAATAAGTCAGACAGAGAAAGACAGATATGGTATGATTTCAATTACATGCGGAATATAAAACAACTGAACTCATAGACACAGAATATATTGGTGGCTGCCAGGGGTAGGAGGAATGTGGGAAATGGGTAAAAGTGGTCAAAGGGTATAAGCTACAGTAATAAGAAGAGTAAATTCTGAGGATCTAATGTACAGCACCGTGACTATAGTTAATAATGCTGTACTGTATACTTGAAAGTTGCTAAGAGAGCAAATCTTAAAAGTTCTTACCATGTATGTGTTGTGAGAAGCAAATTAGATAATATGTAGGAAGGTACTCTATAAAACAATGAGATTATTATACTTTACTGAGATTTTTAAAATGTTCTTGTTCTGCAAAGCTAAAAAAGGAAAGTTCTTACCACACACACAAAAATGTAACTATGTGAGACACAGAACTGTTAACCTTACTGTAATCATTATTTCACTATAAATATAAAATCATCACCTTGTACACAGACTTATACAATGTTATATGTCAATTCTACCTCACTAAAGCTGGAAACAAAACAGTTTCTATGGGAAAAAACGGACTTTAAGAACTACATTGTTTCATAATATTATGATGAGAAAAGAAAGGTGAAAAATTATTTAGAAACAAAGTATCAAATGTTACTTAATATAAAACATTCCAGAAAGCACAGGAAAAGAGATCTCTCCCAATTTTTGCTTTAGTAACTTCAGAATAAAAGCCTGTTAAGGACAAAGCATTAGAGTTTGGGGAATTCTAAAGAGTTCAGCTAGTGCATAAATACCACATAGAATAGGAATAAAGCCCAAATATGTTTCTAGCCAATAAAAGCCACTCACCAGGGCTGGCCACTGTGCAATTGAGACTCGAGTGCCCTGGATAAGGACTGGGTCCTTCCGAGGTGCCCATACTAGAGACCCTTCCAGCAAAAGTACAATAACTTCTTCAGCGTGAACTTTAACCCAGGAGTGCTGCTTCCAGTTACAGCCATCAAACTCTACAAAGATCTGGAAAAAAAGACAACAAGTCATCTTGGGGTTACATTGGAAAAAATCCCACACTATAACATAAAAACAAACACAAACTTCCTGTTTTGAAAACTTTTAACTTGTTTTTAACTTCTTTCAATGGATTTCAATAAAAACCAATCTTACTTTAGAGCCAGGAAGTTGGTCTCATCCTCACTCTGAGAAGAGGGTACAGAGTTAAGGGGGCATTAGTTATTTACAGTTAATAATTTCTAGCCAAGATCCTACTGAGATTTATAACTCTTAGTTTCCAATTTACATCTAAGCACACTAACTGGGGGCTATGCTAGGTTCATGAATACGGAAAAGAATCTAGAACACTGATCTCAAGGAGTTCATAGTCTAATAGGTAGAATGACAAATTTTTTACACTTCTATTGTGAACTTTTAAAATTAATAAAGGCTAGAGTACTTATAACCCACTTCAAAGAATTTTAGTTGGCTTTTGGGAAAGATGCAAGAAAATGATGAAATGTAAATTTGCAATCAGGACTATGCAAACTACAACAGGAAGTCACTATTAAAGTATAAAAAGAGGGAAAACTTATGATGAGAATAAGGATCTATATAGCTGTATGACTGAGGGATATATGATGAATGATGGATTACTGATTTGGCTCTGAGCTTCCTAAAGGCCAATCTGAAAATGGAGAGGTCAGTTGCATTGTCTTCACTGTCTAAAAAGAGAACACAAAGCAATGTCTCATGGAAGCAACACTTTTCCAACCACTTGGCTCTACAAGAAATTTCTCATATGACACTTCCAAAGGCAACAATGTAGGGCAATTAAATTCATTACATAAAGCTCTAGGTTTATTACTTGTAATATATTAAGTAAGTTTCACATCTACTTTAAAAAAAAATGATGGGAAAATAAGGCTCAAAAGGGGAAGCATGATTTTTACAGAGAAAGAACATTAAACTGCATTACATTTAAAATATGAAGGGGATCATTCATATATTAATATGTGTTCTGGGGGAATCATATACAACTTTAAGTAACTTGCTGACAATTTGGAAAGAGATGTATTCAAACTTGTATTTAAGTACAGACTCAGGCAACAAGAGAGGCAGTAATGAACAAAGCTTGGGGCTTATGTTCCTGAAGGCTTGGATTTCTGTCTTAACCTTAAGATGCTAGTTTTAATTGAAAACTTGAGCAAGTCACTCTTTGCTTCTCAAGTATTGGTTTCATCCTTTGTGATAAGACATACCTCATGGACTGGTTGTGAAGACTAAATAAAGTCATAGATTCAAAAGTACTTTGGTCAATTGTAAAGCACTACTTGGGCAATAACATGCCATAAGATAAAACAAATAAAATAAAGTATAGGGAGCGTTTAGAAGCAGGAGAGATCACTTCAGGTGTGCAAAGGGACTGATATGGGCTGAGGTTAAAAAAAAAGTCCCAATCAAGTTCTAGGATGGCCAGGAGCTATAGTACACTGTGGGGGAAGGAGTGGGCAATGAGACTAAAAAGATTAACAGTCAATGTGGAAGACACCAAATATTGGGATAAAACTTGGGTTCATCCATCTGCCAATGGGAGATATATATGTGTATGTGTGTGTGTGTGTGAATGTGTATACATGCAATTGCCAGTAAAAGGTTTCTGAGGTAAAAACATAAGCAGAACAGTTTGTTTCAGGACAATTCAGCTACTCAGTGGATGAAGATGGTTTAAAGTGGGAGTGGGGTGGGGAACAGGGGGTGTTCTTACATGACCTAGAGTGGGAGCAGTGAGACAAGGAAGGAAGTGACCAGGGCTCATGAGAGTGGATGAGTCATATCAACAAGCTAGATGACTGGCTGGAATAAGAGTAAGGGAAAACTCAAAAATGACTTTGATTTTGAACCAAAGACTAGGAGAACAGCAGCCACATTACTGTTCAGTGGTGTCATAACTGATGTCCAGAGGAGGCAATGGCTGAAGGACAGACAAGGCCTTCCAAGCCATGAAAAGGAACAGAGGCTGTCGAAACCCTAGGTGGAGTCTGACCTTGAGTGACAGTGCTCTCCTGGGCATAGCTTAGAAAACCAGAGGTTGAGGCTCTCTGGTGCCTGACAGCTAGGTGCCATGTACAGTGGTAATCTGCCAACTACTTTAAAAATCAACATGGTGCTGGCGCTGGTGCTAATTGCTTCAGTCGTGTCTCACTCTGCGCGACTCCATGGACTGTAGCCTGCCAGGCTCTTCTGTCCATGGGATTCTCCAGGCAAGGATACTAGAGTGGGTTGCCATTTCCTCCTCCAGGGGATCTTCCCAACCTAGGGATCGAACCGGCGGCTCTTATGTCTCCTGCATTGGCAGGCAGGTTCATTAGTGCCACCTGGGAAGCCAACATATGAGTCACAAAATTCTAAGTCATACCAACATACAAATACAAGGACAACACTAAAAGAAGTCATTGTATCAAAGCTGTAGTGATTTTAATTCTTTATATAGGAATTTGAACATTTAAAAAGTTAGTATTCAGGAATTCTATCATAACACATCTGAAAACACCATGGAAGAGCTGAAATATTTGAAAGCCATATTTTACCAAATTTAAGGGCAATTATTTCCTAACCTGCCTGGGCAAAGGAATAAAGTGTTGTACTTGGCAACCACAGTGCTGTACGTTCTAGGATCAAACAACTGCTCTAGGCTAACAATATAAATTTGTTTTGAGAGCAATATGAAATGTGGATATATGTAAACATGTTCTACCAGTATTATGGCTTATTTCTCATCCTAGCACTCTCTGTTCCACTTCCTAGCTAGAGATGGAAGGAGTTAGAATATATAAATGAGGTGAAGAATCATTTCAGGTCAAAGTACACAGAACATGAACTCTTAAAATGGTAATGGCCAGGGACTTCTCTGGTGGTCCAGTGGTTAAGATTCCATGCTCCCGATGCAGGGTGCCCAGGTTCTATCCCTGACCAGGGAACTAGATTCTACATGCTGCACCTAAGACCCAGTGCAGCCAAACAAACAAATATTTTTTTTTAAATGGTAGTGGCTATGTCACAAAACAGGAAGAAGGGATATAAGCCAACAAAAATCAATGGTAGTGCTTGGACCGAGTTAGAGATGGCCAACGCAGGTTGATAATCTGGACAGAACAGAACTAAAACAGTTTTGAGTTGATTTTTAAGTATTTTTAAAATTTCTACTATTAGAGTAAAAGTAGCAAAAAGTATTATTGTGCAGCTAGAGCCTAAGGACTAGATGTGTAAAATATTTCTTTAGTTAAGGAGAGTTAGTAGTAAAACACTTACTTTCATTTCAAAATCCCTTTTATGGTCTATATGTAATGCACATTCATTTCAGTGACATTAAAATGAAATAATTTTTTAAAAAAATCAAGTAAGTTAACCTAAGTTTGATAAAATCAGACAGTAGTAGTCTGAGTAATACAAACTTTCATGCTAACCACATAATTATGTAGTAATCAGTTTGGATTCTGGTCCTCCCTATGGCCATTCTTACTACAATTAATAAAAGTATTACTCAACAAAAACAGAATGCCTCAAAAATATGTGTGTGTTTGTGTGCATGTGCACAAAACACTTGCCAGGGCCAAGAAGATCAAGGTGAATAAGGTAGCACCTGGCAGGAGGGAATCAAACCCTAGATGAGCCAATAGAGAGGTATAGAAATTATTACTGAGGTATGTAGTAAGAGCAGTAATAAAGACTGAACATATTAGAGAAGGTATATGTTTTGGGAAAAAAGAAAGGTTTCATGGAAGAGGTAGTGGTATACAAACTGGATCTCAAAGGACAAACTGTATTCTTCTGGCAGAGAAGGGAGAGAAAGACTGCAGCAGGTGCAAAATCAGAGAAACCTAAGAGCAGATTCGGTGTTCTAGGAGGAGGATGTAGCAGCTAGTAAGTTAGCTGTAAAGTGTTTTGTTGGCCTGTTAACGGATGATAAATTGAAACCCAGTGGCAAAGGTTCTTGTTTGGTCAGCAGAGTGGGGGTTCTGTTGGTATGTCTGAACTCTCCAGTAGTCAATCCCCTCATACCCTTCAGTCTGTTGCCCAGCTATTTCTACAAGCCTAGCCATGTACACATTCGAATTTATGCTGTCTTCTATAGGCCTTGGGGGAGCGTTTGATTGTTTTAAGGTGGGTGGGAGAAATGACAATATACACAGACATCTTTCATGTGCATTTTATAAAGATAATGCCATCTAAGGGGAAAAATGTCTCAATATTCAGTTTAAATAGGAAATCAAAATAGAAATTACAAAAAGTATTAAACATCCTTTATTCAAATTATGGAATAACATAAGGAAGTTTTAAAAATGAGATATATCTAATAGATGAACATAGGTCTCTAAGATATACTATATGGAAAAAAGCAAGCTGCAGATTTTTCAGGGAGTTGGGAGGATAGGAGAAGGGTTGGGATAGGAGCAGTAATAGTATTATCTGATAATAAGGTAATACTTTATCAGTAAATGTTCCTTTTTTGTCCTTAGACATATTATTTATATAATTAACTTTTTTTTTTTTAAAGGAAAGAATTAACTTTTGGATCAGGTTTGAAAGGAACTCATAGAGGCAAGAAACTGGAGGCAAGGAGACTAATTATAAAGGGATGAAAACCCAGGTAAGAGATGTAAAAGGCCTAAACCAAGGTCTAGATCAAGACTGTATGAATGAAAAGCATATTTGAGAAATTAGAGATAAAAATAACAGGATATAGTAATGACTGTGAGAAGGTAAGGAAAATGTAACTAATTTCCAAGGCTCCTAACTTTTCCAGTTTTCCTAACTACATTCTAAATGAAATATGAACTCTGTTACAAATGATATTAGAATCCCAGCAGGCATAGTGGTAAAGAATCTGCCTGCCAATGTAGGAGGTGCAAGAGACAAGGGTTAGATCCCTGGGTCAAGACGATCCCCTAGAGTAGGAAATGGCAACCTGCTCCAGTATTCTTGCCTGGAAAATTCCATGGACAGAGGAGCCTGGTAGGCTACAGTTCACGCGGCTGCAAACAGTCAAATGCAACTGAGCACAGAAATAACCTGAATACAAACTCAAGTGTGTGTATATACATATACATATATATAAATGGTTTTAGGTGCAGAGGAATCACAAAGATGTGGATTTGCATCCCAACTTGCCCATTTCTTAGCTGTGGGAGCAAGTTACTTTAGCCTCTTTGAGACTTACTTCCTTTGTCTATTAATAGGGACAGTAAGTGCCTCACAGAACTGTGGTAGAATTAAATAAAATAATGTGAAATGCCTAGTGGATCTTGGGCTTCTGATAAATATGCATTTCTTAAGCAAATTCATAACTGGTTAGACTATAAACTGGAATGACTTAAAAGGAAAAAAAAACTGTCATATATCAAGAATCTTAAGTATGTGTATACCCATAATAGCATTTTTGGCAATAATCCTAGGAAATCATAGTAAACACAGAACAGGCTTTATTCACAAAAATATTCATCACAGAAATATTAATAAACCATAAAATCTGAAACAATTTCAGTATCCAATGAAAGAGGAACAGTTAAATAAATTAGCCAGTCAACAAAAACTATGAGATTTTCTTTGAGAGCATTTATTGTTTCCCTTTCAGTTATGAAAGCAACACAAGTTATCTGTGGAAAATACAAAAAATGACAAAAAATTAAAATCACCTATAATACAAAATTTTTTGGTAATACATGAAAATAACTGACATATTAAGTTAAAAGAAAAACTCAAAACTGAAAATACAGTATGAAATCAACTTAAAAAAAAGATTAGAATATGTACCAAACACAGCAGTTTTTAATAGGTTGTGATTCTACGGGGGCTTTTTTTTTTACTTATTATTTTTATTAAAATAACTTCTACATTTTGTATACTAGACATGTACTATTTGAGAATCAGAAAAACAAAACACATCTAACAACTCTGATGTAAATCACAAAAACCAACGGACAATGTACCTTGGATGGGGGTCCCAAATATAAATCCAATCATGTAAAGGAGAAAATTTGTGAGTCAATATCAGTAAAAATATACAAAAGAAAAAACCTTAAAGATCAAGTTAAATACAGGGGGCCACAGAGTAGAAAATCCATAATAAATAAAATAAAAAATCAGAAATAAAAGTTAACATAATACTGGCTTCTAAATATTCTACTTAAGGTGAGTAATAGTAAAAATGCACATGTTCCCTGTTCTTGATGAACTTACAATCTAGAAGGTCAGATAAGCTATATATCTTGTTATGTATCTACACCAAGAAAAATAAATAAATATTACAAAAGTAGTATCTCACCAAGTGATAAAGGAAAACACTGGGATTTAGAAAGACTTGATAGAGGTGTTCTTTTCTCTTCACAGGATTTCAATGGACGACAAAATCAAAAGCAAAGGGTAGAGGGGGTATAAAACACAGAAGCCAGAAAGTACTAGGAAAGCAGAGGATCAGCAAGAGTGCATATTGTAAATATCCCTTTGGCAAAGCCCAGCTTTCCTTGTCTGATTCTTTGCAGGACAAGCATCCCTCTTATCTGTAATTTGGTCTCCTGAGTAGACCAGGAGGGGGCTCTGTGCAGATCTCTGGATAGGTTTATCTCCCATTGTAAATTAATAACTTTACATGCGGATTTACAAATCAGTCTCAAGAGTCTGGCTAGTGAGAATCAGTTCCCTAGAGCCTGATTACCCCTGAAGACACACAACTCCCCCACCACTGCCCCCTCCTAGAGGGGGCGGTGCCCTTGCAAAACTAAGCGAGGTCACTGTTCAATCAGGAAGGTTTTATCCAACTGCAGAAAGACACTTTAGCGGTAGGAAAAGTGGGATACGGAGGGCTTAAAAACCACCAACCTGTCAAAGGCAGTGGAAAACTGAGAAACAGCAACAGGTGTTGTGTCCCCCAGGCCTTGAGGAAGCAAAGCCTACTGGAACCCACTCCAGCTGTTGCTGAGAAAATCACTAACAGAAAATGCCATGTTAGTTACCCGTGGTTTAGGCGGGTGGAGGGGAAACTAAATCAACAAGAAGAAGGTGGAGAACAGATCTATGCCAGTGAGTACTAAAGGAGGGAATGAGCCCTTGACAGATGGAGAGTTAGTGAAACAACTCTTAGAAACAAATGCATAATTAACAAGAAAAAAATCTGATTGTACAGTAAAGGGAGAGGATGCTGGACAAAATGACCAGTGTACAGTGTGACCACTGGTGGACATATTGTAGTCTTGAAATAAATAGAATGCAAAGACAGTAAGATAGAAGTATCAAAAATGACATACACACATAAACAAAGACAAACTTTAAAAAGCAACTTACACAAAGCACTTGAGTGCCTAAAAAATTCAATAGTGGCTCCATGTTTCAAAAACAGACCTCCTGCTGTAAGAGGAGAGTTAGGATGAAAAGTGTGTGGCCTCACACTTAACCATTATATATTCTTTTGCACCATCTCATTTTTATTTAAAGTTCTCTAAACCATACAGTGATTCACAAAACATACTCTACTGACTTTAATAAATAGCATATTACAATATTATTCGATTTTTATTTAGCTTAGGGATTATAAGCAAAAAAAGAACACTTACGGATAATCATTAAAGGTTGATCTCCTAATTCAATTAGGGCTGAAATTCTATGTGTGAACTTAGGTTGAGAATAAATAATATTAGATTGTACACTGGAAATTATTATATTATCTAGAAACAAACTAGACAGCTATTTTAAAGTCCACCTATCCTGAGACAAAGTGGAGAGGTTGCAGGAAGAGTTTTTTTTTTTTTTTAAAAAAAAAGGAGATATGCTTTCACTCCTCTTCGAAGACTACCAGACGGAAGAAATATGGTATTAGCCTGGACACTCCCACATCTATTACATCAACTCAAATCAAAGAAAAGGAGTACTTTAAGGCCCACCTTTCCTTTAAAGGGTTAAAAAAATTAAGGCAGATATGTTTGTACTCCTGTTGCAAGTTCTGGATAGCTGAGATAGATAAGATAAACATTCAAAACAATTCATGACTACTAAAAGCATAATTTAATTCTATCATATAAAAAAAAAGGATGAATTAGTTAATAAAATTGATGCTGCCACAAGTGGTTCCTACTCAGTAGGAAGTTACATTGTCCATCACACATACCACTTATAAAAATATTCCAGATGGACTAAAGATCTAAAGGTAAAAAAATGAAACATTAGAAAGAAAATCTGAAGAATAGTTATACAGGCTCAAGGTGGCAGAGGTGAGGCTGGGTGTCTTCTTCCCAAGCAGTTAAACCCAGAAGCCGTTAAGAAAGGTCTAATAGACCTGACGATATAAACATTTTATTTTTCTATGTGGCAAAGCAACCCTTAAACAAAGTTAAAAGACAAATGAGAGAAATGATACTCTTGACAGGTAAAGGGGTTAATGTGACAAATACAGAACTTGAACAGAATAAAAAAACTTCCATTTTTTCAAACAGGAAAAACTTGGCATAAATAACTCATAAAAGAAATGTAAGAGACTAATAAACACAGAAAAAGATCAGTGGTCATGAAAATGCTAGATACTATTTTTCACTCATCAGATTGCAAAAAATGACAAAGACTGATGACACCAGAGATGGCAAGGATGAAAAGAAACAAGCACTGCCTGCATGTGGGTGAGAGTATGAAATGCTACAATCTCATAGGAAAATAAACTGGGATTACCCAATAAAATAAAAATATATACATGTACTCCTTAACCCAACAATTTCACTCCTGGATGGCTAAACTAGAAATAAAGCCATGATTACATAAAGACATATGTACAAGGATACTAACTGCACTGTAAGTGTCAAAAAATTTAAAATACCTTGAACGCCCATCATAAAGGGAAATGATTGAATAAATCATTGTACATCCATTCTATAATGTAGTTATCTAAAATGATGAGTAAGGTCATGGGTACTGATACTCATGGTCTAATGTTAAATGGAAAGAAAAAAAAAAGACACAGGCTACAGATATTGCACAGTATGATAGCATTTGCTTAAAAAACAAAACGAAAAAAACCCCCACTATTTGTATATAGAGAAATGTTTTTATATTTTTGTACCAGTATTAAGAAGACACACAAGGCTTCTTCAACACGTGGAAGCTGCTAAAGGATGCAGATTGTTGACCTTCTTGTGTATACTCTTGGCATTTTGACATTCTGCAAAATGCAAGTTTTGCTTTTATTATCCCCAAAAGAAAAATCTATGTTTTTGTGTGTGTTACCATGCCTACATATGTGAAGGTCCCAAGGTCTCTGTCACATGGACCAACAACGATCCAGAACACAAAGAGGACAGAGTGTTAGAAAGGCATAAAAATCCATGATACTAATTTTGTAACTAGACTTTTTTTCAAATATAACAAGCCTATTTTGAAATACAAATAAAGTTACTATTACATGGAAGAGGGGAAGGAAAAAAAGATGTTTAATTACTTAATTCAAAATCTCAGTACTTATTTCTCAGCATAGCTTTGGTGAGGAAAATGCCCAGCTATCAAATTCTTTTCAACAAAACTCTTGATCAAGATCCTGATTTATGGCTTTAGTAATGTTTTTTTAAAAAAAAAAGGGGGGGGGTTCATTAATGAATCAGGACTACATTTTGAAAGATTTCTGGATCAAAATTGTTTAGAAAGAGGATATTAATGGAGCCGAAAATTGCAAAGTGTTTGCAATCACTTCAAAAACTCATTCATTCAACCCTCAATTACTCATCCTTAACAGGGGGCGCCCTGCCATGCATTACTCAAAACCAGGCATGCCTGAAAACATCTTAAACATAACTGAATGAAAATCTGTCCAATCACAGGCCAGCTGCTTGCAAACTCCACCCTTGAGTACAGGAAGAACACTTTTGATTGGAAGACAGTTGTGTTTACTACGGTTGTGTGGTGCAAAATTGGAAAGGCACACATGCCAAGGGTCCAAAGGAAATCTCTTTAATGAAAAAGGAAAACAAACGGACAGTTCTGATTCTATATTAGTTGTTGTCATTAACTGAACCTCATCATCACAGCAGCAATTCTTGAGCAATTCTGCAAGCTAGTAAAATATTTTAAAGGCTGAGTTTTGTTGTCGCTTTTTTCTCATCTATGTTCCTTGATTATACATACGAGACAAGCATAAGCCTATTCTTAAAACCCCAAACTGCCTTTGCTTCTAAATGCATACAGCTCCATCCAAGACCTCAACACAGTTGTAACACTTTGTTTTGAATCACTGAAACTTTTAACTTGATTTGAGAAACCAGTTCCATGGGCCCAGTGGCACAATTCTTCAGTCTTTAGCTTAGTAGGTGTCCAGCATCTCAGTGAGCTTCAAAAACCACTGCCCTTTGGGAGCTCAGCAAACAACAAAGTGAATGGGTAGCCATTTCAGGTGCAGAGCTCATTAGCAATTCATCTGATGGAGGAAACAACTAGAACAGAAAACTTCGACTGAAACGCTAGGACAGACTAAGTTTTTAGGTCAAAATATGCATTTAATGGTGGATCTTAACCTAAGTTTTGCGTTCAAGGTGGTAAATTACTGGATCTAAGAGGGACACCTTCCCCCCCACCCCCGCCACCCCCGTCTTAACCTAAAAAGCAATCTTCTAAAGAAATCGCAAAGGAATTTAACTCCAAATCTCCTTGCTTAATCATCCTCCTCACCTCATTATATTCCTGATACCTCTTTAAAAATTCGCCCCACTAAAGCCTCATAAATGTCCAAGCAGCCTTTTTCTTAAAGCCAAAGCCAGCCACAAGCAAAACAACCCAGAAGACTAATATATGGGGCGGGACGGGGAGTCCAAAACCACTGATCGATAGGTAGAAAAATGAGTATCAAAACCTTGCAATGTTAACATCAAATCTTACAAAATGAATTCCCGTTTACAGCGAAAAAAATAATCTGCAAAAGCAAGTTCATTAAGAAAATTTTCCTTCTGCCTGCGGATCTACCACAATCTAAAAGAATCCCCCTATTTTTCACAGCCTTATCTCAACACAGAACCTAGGGCCGCTATCAGAATGAGGAACTAAAGAGGCTTGCCAAAGTTCAAAGACAACATTTCGTCGCTACATTAACAAAAATAACACATCACGGACACGAATGCTAGTTAAGTTCTACTACTGAACAACTTTATCCACAAAATACACCAAGACAAGTATTCAAAAGTGGCCAAGCCCCAACATAAAGTTTCAAAACAAAACCTCTCCCAAGGTTTGGGGGAGTTGCCCAGCTCGGAGATAAAAAGCACCACCCAACAGCCCCATTTGTCTGCTAAGACAGATCTCAAACTTATCAAAAGCAGCCACTACGGCAGCTCCTGTCACCCAGAAGCGCAAAGAGAGAGGAGCCTGAAGAGAGCTGGCCTTTCTGGAGACAGCCTGGCCGAGTCTGGCTCAGACAAGGAGGAAGTAACTGCCAAATAAAAAAGCCCTGAGCAGCTCCAACTGCAGCCTCTCGATCTCCCACAAGTGCCCACATTCCCGCCCCATTCGGGGCTCGGGGAAGAAGGGAACAGGGCGCAGGTCTCCCACGAGAGGCTGGAGACTACAGGTCCGCTTCTTCCAGGAGGCAGCGGCACACGGGCAGAACTCTAAGGGGCCCCGGAACCCAGGGTGCTAGAGCCTGCTCCGTAGGAGTGTTGGGGGGGAACGCTGAGAAAGGGGTCGCTCAGGAGGCGGGGCCTGCCGGGTGGAGGCAGCATTTCCTAGCGCCCTGGCTGCCCCCCGAGGTAAACCGGGGCGCGCACCCCGACGCGGAAGCCATGCTGGTCAGAGCTCGGGGTGCTGAGGAGCCGGCGGGGGGCGCTGAGGAGATCTGGGGGCGCGGAACTGGGTCACCTCCACCCCACCGCCCCCTCACAAAGGCCCCCGGGGAGGCCGCCCGCAGGCCGTGCAACCCCGGCCTCGAGTGCCCGCCTCGGCCGCCACTCACCGCTAGGTCCTGGGGCACCGCCCCGCTCATGGCCCGCACCGTGCCGGCCCGCCAGGCCCGAGTGCGCAGCGCAGGCCCCGGATCTCCGCCCGCCGCCGCCGCCGCCGCCGCGGGGACCGAGGCCGAGGACGAGCCCGCAGTGTCCGCGAACAGAAGCAGCAGCCGCTTGCCCACCGGGGAGGCCGCCGCGTCCGCCATCGCCAGGGCCGGCCGGACCCGTGCTCCCGCCCGCCGCCTCCCACCACCTCCGCCGCCGATCTCCCGATCCGCCCGCAAGGCCTCCCTCCGCACCACCCGCGGCCGCGGCTCCCCCCCACCCCCCCCAACAGCCACCACCAACCACCGGCGCCTCGCAGCGCCCCCCGTGGCCGGGAGCGGAGCCGCAGCCCGGGCCCCGCACAGCGCCCCCCGCGCTTCGGAGCGGGGCTGCAGCTCCGGGCCCCTCGCAGCGCTCCGCCCCAACCTCCCCGGGGCCTGCAGTGCCCCCTGCGGCAGGGAGGGGAATTGCAGTTTCGGCCGGGGTGGGGAAGTGGGCGGGTCCTTCAGTCTCCCTTGGCACCATCCTGGTGCCATATTTCCCTTAGGGGGCCCCTTCATCTGAGAAGGTTTTAGCTTACCCTCCTCGGATACCAAAGACTTTAACTGGGGTGGGTGGCTGAGGGACAAGTTACCTAGAGAATTGATATTCTGAGATAAGAAGTTAGTGCCCCAGTACCTGATTGATTTCCAAGCCTGAAAATAGGCACTACCCTCCCGTCCTTATCTTTTAGGAAACTTCCCATTGGCCCACGGGACATAGTATCTTTCTTCTCACCGGTCCATAACATGGTACCATTTCATTATTTGAAATTATGGTATCATTTCATTACCAATACTTCATAGGTCCCTTTCCAACTGACCAACATTTTATACCCATTGTATGTGATAATGCCACTCTATATTGGCTGAAGGCCAACATGCTTCCAACATCTCGATAGTCTGACATATCCCAGTGGAGCTTCTTCCTGCTTCCAAATCAGCCAATGTTATTAAGTCCAGGTGTTTCTCAATTCAACTTTTAAGGGAACTGGAAAGAGACCAAAGTATCTCTTACCGTGGAAATAAGTGGAGCTGAGGACAAAGAAAACCCCACCACTCCTATCTGAATTCATAGGCATGGAAGACTGATACTCCTGCCAGAAAAGTGGTTGTATAGAAGGGGAGATAAGATATTTTTTGCCTAGATTTTTGTTTACACTGGGCAATGAGAAATCTCAATCATTAACATTGGTTATGTTAGAGACTAGCACAAGCTCCATAATCTTATGGATGCAGAGTATACATGGAAGTAGATACAAACCAGGAAAAGATATGGTATTAATCCATGATTACTGCCCTAAAAGTACCCATTTCTTTCACTGATCTGACCCACAATTAAGAGCAGTAGCATTCTTTCCAGACTTATGTGCCTACCCAGAAATCTGTTCAAAAATCTTCTTTACCCTTGACCTACTTGCCTTGTAGCAAAGGTTGGGGGCCAGAGGGAAGCACCTGTTATTGGCTTCAGTCAAAATACAACATCCAGTGAAGCCATTCTAGAACTAACCCTATGGAGCACCAAGGAAACATTTCTTTGGATTTTTTCTTCTCCCTATTCCTTATAATGTCCATTTCCCATAGCCAACCTGAGGCCTGATTCAATTTTTCTTGATTTTTTCTGGGCCAAGACACCTCTTAAAGCACACACACAAATTGTAGTTGGTAGAAGAGAAAGAGGGATGAATCCATACATGACCTAGCTGCCTTGCAGATTTTCCATTAAAATTCACTGTTGGGATTTTCTCCCACGTGGAGCTCTTATTACTGTCCCACTGTCCAAAGCTGGCTTCTCACAGCACCAGACACAAGTGGTGTCTTTGTGCCTAAGCTCAGGAATGGGAAAGCAAAGATTAAAAAAAAAATTCAACAAATATGGCAACACTTTTCATAAGCCAGTAAGTTTTCAAAGTGTTGGGGCTACAACACTGAATAAAACAAAACCCTCATCAAGTTTATATTCTTTCCTATGCTTCAGCAATGGAAAATGAAATCACACTAGCCTTCAGAGAAAATAAACAGTAGAAAAACCCAACAAAAAAACTGAACAGAAAGGAAAAAAAGCAGAGGGAGGTAAGTTTAGATGTTCAGGCCTTAACCCTGCTCAAACAGTAGGTGAAACGTAACAGCAGTTTTATACAAAGAACGAAGCTTTAATTCTGAGATTCTTTAACCACATGCTATAGCCCTACCCCCTCAAAGCCCTTCTTACTTCGTTTCCAGGATAGGTGACAACTCCCACTCTTTTCAGGGTGTATTTTCATCCCCTCAAAGTTCCTCCTCCAGGTAGTCAAGCCAATCCTGTCTTCTTGCACACTTCATTGGTATTCAGTGATGAGTGCCACCAATTTGAAGCAGGAAACTGGGTCGGAGGCTAAGCAACTTGACTCTTCTTGCCACCTGGCAAGTCAGTGCCACAACTGGTAAAGAAAGGCTATGCCTTAGGGACAAGAGGCTCCTGCCTGGCTCTCTAAGCAACTACACTTCACCCACACACATTGGAAGAATGCTAACAGAGGGAGAAGAAAGGAAGGGTGGAATAGAAAGGTTTAAAGAGAGAGAGTGAGCCACACTGCTTCTTTCAGCAAAAAATGAACATTCCAAATTGAAGCATTAGGGAAAACACCACCTTCTAGAGCAAAAAAGAAGCTCTGCTGCTAGGGTAGTTTTCCAAAATCAGTATTTTCAGGATGGAGAAATTGCTGAGGTCTTTGGACTTTGAATTTTGACAACTTTATCTCCAGCTCTCCACAACATGTGTGAAAACTCTGAAAAGACACTCCTGGACAAGGTCCCTATCATGCCTTCTCCATACTTCCCAAAGCCTACAAACCATTCTAGACAAGTTTCTAATTGCACCAGCTAGCATTTCTCAGGGAGGAAGAATGGATTAATACTTGACTTCACCCTGCTGGAAGTGAGAGTGACAGGAGGTAAGAAGAGATGGGTATAAGTACCAAGGAAACAGGAGACCAAATCAGACTGCCAGAAATAACTGAGGTCTTAGGAGAAGCTGGGTCACAGGATATAACTACTGTGGCTGCAAAGGGCCCAGGGACCAAATACTGTCCTTGAGGGGCAAAAGTTCAGCCATGTCATAGAAGAAGCAGCTGGAAGAGTTGGGTGGCCTTCTCCCCACTTCCTCCTTGCCTTTCTTTGTGAAGAAAGGAAGACGACACTATAGTACACAAGGTTGCTTGGGAAAATGGATTATTCTAATAAAACTTTATTTTTTCAAACACAGCCACAGAGGCAGGACCTCATGTTTAACACACACAGACTTATGGATTTTTTTTTAATATAAAACAAAGTTTACGAAAAAATTTTTTCCACTTTTTATATTTGTAATCCCATTAGCACAGGGACTTTGGCAGCAGGTGGGAGTGAAGGGCAGCTGGAGCTGCCAGTGGGCAGTCACCGGGCACAGGAGGAGAGCACCAGCCTGGGAGTGGCTTCACTCACACACGCAGGAATACTCACCTACTGATCAGCCACACCACACACACAACACAGATGCAGATGTCTACCCAGGGTCAACCACTGCAGAGGTGTGTTCCACTCTGGGTAAGCCCAATATGTGAAAATCCAAATTGTCAAAACAGCTAAAGTAGAGGGAGGTTGCTTGCTTTACAAAAGAAGCAATCACAGGCTGCTTTTAAATGGTCAGCAGTCCAAATGCTTTGAAAAATAGCATTTGGTTTATACAGAACTGTTGGAACAGATCTACCGTGTAAAGCAAAATAAACCACTTCTCGAAAAGGCTTGTCCAAGGACCACAGGTACTTAGATTAGGAAGCAAAACAATAGCTCCAGCTAGTTTAACTTTCCAGATCTTAAAGTAATGGAATTCAAATATGGCATCTATAGACGTTCTCCCTTAGGGATGGTGCCCTAGGGCTTTGAGGAAGCCAGGTTGGAGGCAGAAATTATTGCCCTCACTTCTTCAGCTTTGGGCCTGCAGAGAACCCCCTGACATTACCAGTGGCCTATTGTAAGCTGGCACAATCTGCAGCAGAGAGCCCAGGGATGAGGATGCCCCAGGAGGAAAAGAAGCTGGTACCAGGGAAATTATGGCCTAAAGAGGGAGAACAGCCAAGGGAGGGATAAGACCAAGGAGGGGCAACTCCTGGGCTCACAGTTTCCTTGGATTCTCCACAGAACCTCTCTCAGGCCCCTACAGACCTGGTAGCTCACTGGTAACTCGTGCTAACTAGCAAGTGAAGGGAAGGAGTCCTGCAGGGGTAGAACCTCTAAAGGCAGGAGGCTGAAGAAGACATAGCCATCTCCTCGGGAGTGGAGGCAAGGATGCTAGGGCCTCACTGATGCGCCTATCCAACATGTGGGAGACTCAGAAAACCATAGGTTCAATTCCATAAGGAAAACACATAGGTCCTCTTCCCTAACATGAGCAATTGGTTCCTACAAAACCCTGGGAAAATGCCCTTCTTCCAATAAACAGGAAGGGCAGGTCCAATTTGGTCCTGCAGGGTCTAAGCAAAGCTGGACAAAGCCTCAAAGCCATTATGGCGGCAGCTTCAGTATGTATCTCCCCTGGAGCCAGCTCTATACAGCTTCTGAAATCCTTAAACCCATCAGTGTGGCCACTGAGACCTGTTGCCCGGGCCCAAGTTGTGGGTGTGAAACAATAAAAGAAATTCAATCCAGCAACAACAAACTCCCAGCTGCTTCTCACAGTCTGCTTTACACATCTTCAGCCAATCCCTCAGTGAGCCTCAACCTCTCGGAGGTCTCTAAGGGCCAATTAGAGGCAAATAAACATTTCCTGGCAGGAATGGAAGACAAGCAAACTAGTAAATGCTGACATCCCCTTCCTCTTTCTCAACCAACTCAGAAAAAATGGCTAGGCCTGGATCTTATAATGAGTTTCTCTACAGTCTGCTTCCAAAGGGCAGTGCTGGGGTGCACTCACCTATGCCTGCTGGGGACTGAACACTACTTCTGCTGCAGGTCAGCCTCCATACAGGGGCTTCCTTCCTTCTTCTTGACCCTCAAAGGGCAGAAAGTAAGAGGGAAAAGAGGTCCCATCAGTAGGGAGGGAAAGAAAGAGATGGAGCCCTTCAGCCCTGCCTTAACTGCCCACATGTGCTTGCATCTACTTAGTGAAGGAGACAGGCAAGTTGTACCCAGCCTTGGCAATCTGATGAGAAAAAAAAAGCCAGCTCAGAATCAATATGCAGCACTCTCTCCAGCCAATACTAGATCTATCTGGAGGAGGTGTGGGCCTGAGGAAAAGACCATTAGTTGAGGACCTCCAAATAGAATCCTTTGCAGAGCCACTGTTGCTAACAGATTACAAGCTTGCTTCCAGAGCTCCTTAGAACCCCAACTCCTAGAACAAGCCTGCTGTCCCGTGAAAACCCAAGATCCTGGGAGTACTGTGGTGCTCTGCTGTTAGGGAGCAACTGCCTTCCTTCCCTAAGGCTACCCAAACACACCTTTCCTCGAGCACTCTCATGCACTCACACACTCTCACACAATTTCTCCAAGGAGGCTGAATGAACCCCCCACCCTGGCCAAATTCTAAGACACAAGTGCCCTTTGAAGCAAAGGGGCTAGTGAAATTCCCCGAGCTGGGGTCGGCAGACCCCTTCCGTCCCTGCCCATTGCTTTCTCGGTGGCAGGGATACTCACACTCAGGGCCGCCATGGGAAGGGTCTGCTCTGGGGCTGTCCCTCCCGCCACCAGCTCCGTTTATCTTGTCCCGGCCAGTCTCTCGGCATGGTCGAGCTTCCTGGAGCGAGAAGATTTCCAGCTGCCCTGAGTCGGAGCCCTCCATTCACCCCCATTCCCAGGCTGGGCCCCCGGCCTTGGGACCTCGACACTTGTTAGTAGCCGTAAGAGAGTCAGTCTGTGTAGCCCCAGGAAGTAGCCTCTCAGTTTTAGTTCTCCTCAATCAGATTCAAGTCCAGGTCCCCAAAGTCCTGCTGGCACAGTGTCCGCTTGCTCAGCGCCTGCCGCCCCCACCGCACGGCCCCCTCCTCTTCCTCTTCGCTTTCACTCAGCACCTGGGAGGAACCCCCAATGGGGCTGCAGGAAGCAGAGAGGGGTGGGGGGCTGCAGGCCATGAACCATGGTGGAGAGATACTGCTGCCTTCCCGGGCTGTTTCTTGGAGACAGAGACCTCCTGAGTATGGTTTCTGTCAAACAAACAAACAAACAAAATTAAGGCAAAGAAAGATATTAACTTCCCAGAGAACCTTGCCCAAGCTGTATTTCAAAGTATCCCTCTTGGTTACCCTTGAAGGCAGGAGTCCTATGCATTAGGGTGAGGTCATGAACTCCCAGATAAAATTTTGAAAATTTAGTGTACATGCATATTTTTCTGAGGAAAAGAGCCCATAGTTTCTATCAGATTCAAAATTAGAAGCCTGTTTATAAACTTCATGTGTGTAGGAATACTGACTGATGGCTTGTTTCACTCCTATATTGCCAGTGCCTAGTCGGAGTCTGTTACATAATAGGTATTCAATAACGTTTGTTGACTGCTTGAATGAATGACTATGAATAAGTAAGTTCTCAAAGTGGTTTATGACCCAGTGGTCTAGAAGGAAGAATATGAAAAGAGTGGACAAGTGCCTACAACAACTGTACTCACTACTGGGAAGACAAAAAACATTTGTTGAGCGAATGAATGATGCAGCAGCCTATTTTACTTAAGCCCTCACAGGCCCATGTGAAGCAGTGAAGGGCAAGGGACAAAACCAGCCATGCATGAGAAGGGGCAAGGCACTAATGATTGGGTTTTTCTGAGCCATGCCTAAGGAGGGAAGATGCCTCCGGTAGGACAATCTGGGATCTCTGTTGGAAGGTTTAACATGGGTCCACTAAGTTTCTCTGGAACCCCCAGAACAGGAATTTCACAGGACACAGGACTTTCAATACTAAAACCAGGATAATCCTGGGCAAATTGAGATGGTAGACCACCCTCAGCAAAGGCTCAGGCAGACAGGAGCACCACGGGAGGCCACGTCAGGAGGGCCTGGAGCTAGAGAACACCTCGCAAGTGAAAATGGAACAGTCTTCACTACTCCCATCCTAGCTTCCCTGGTCTTGCCAGTCCCACCTGATTCATCTTGTCGAAGTCCAAGGAAGGCCGCAGCCGCCGAGGGTCCTCCTCGTGGCGCCGCTTGACCCCAGCTTTGCGGGCATCAAGATCACAAGGCTGTGAGCGGCTTCGGGGAAGATTGCGCAGGCCTCGAGGTCGCCAGGGCAGCTCTGGGGAGGATGCAGGGGAGCTCCGGGCAGAGGGCAAGAAGCGGCTTGCCTGTGGGCCCAGGCTGGGTGACAGGGAGAAGCGGCGTTGGGGTGGGCAAGGTGACAGGGACTCAGCATCACTCTCCCAGGAGCCACTTTGCGGGGAGGCGGCAGAGGGCTGAGAGGAATCTTGGGCTAGGGCCAGGCTGAAGAAAGGGGGGCTGTAGGGTCTGTGGGCTGGGGCACATTGAGAAGAGGCACTGGGAGCTTGGAGGAACCTGAGGCTGGAGACCCGCTTCGGGGGGCTCTGGTGAGGCACCTGCGGCCCACCCCCTCCACCACTGCCCCGGTGCTTGATGGGAGTCCACAGCTTGGAGGGGGCAGGCCGCCACACTGGCTGCCAGCGAGACAGGTCCACGGGCACTGAGAGTGAGCGGCAGTGCCTCTTGGATGGAGGGGCAGGGGGTACAGGAAGCTTTTCTGGGTCTGGGGGCTCAGGGCTTAGGACTTGGGAGAGGGACTGCTCCTGTGGGGAACTTCCCGGGCTGGGTGGTCTGAGGTGCAGGCTCAAGCCTGAGGGGTGGTAGCTGAGGTTGAGGCTATCCTGGAACTCGGCACAGGAACAGTGGGGCAGGCCCCTCCAGGAAGCACCTTCTGGAAGGCATTCATAATAAATATAGAATTAATGATAGCTAATATATTTTCAAGAGCTTACTATGTGCTAGAAAACATAGTGAGCACTTTATGTGAGGTTTCCCCTAAACTTCATGAGTTAGGTACTATCACTACCCCCATTTCACAGATGAGAGAAGTTCCGTAACTTGCCAACAGTTATGCAGGAATCAAATGACCAAAGCAGGGTTCAGAACCAGATTTGTCTGATGCTAAAGCTAGGTCTTTTACCCAGTAGACTATAGTGCCTCTGTTATGAGGAACCACCTGAAACTAAAAATATAGAATCATAAACTGCCTGCGAATCCCTCTCAAAGGTAGAATGAGTCAAGAGAAGCGAAGGTGTGTGTGCCATGCTGATCTTTCACTCCACTCCACCCAGCTCTACTTTGCTCCCCTAACCCCCCAGCCCTGAGTTGCGGAAAGCTGGCCTACACTGTCCGTCCTTAGCCTTTACCTTTCCTATGTGTCAAAGCACCAAGACAGGGTGATCAAGCAGGTAAGAGATCATTTGTATTCCTAGTGAAGGCCAAGGGTGGGGAGGGTACACTGAGAAAGGCCTTTGATGGTGCCTGTGTTCCTCTGGGTCTGGCCACCCACAAGGAAACACTCAACATACTTACATGGAAAGATCTTCTAGTCTTATTATGATTAGTTTAAAAACAAAGTTCCAAATATACAGAATGCAACCTTTTGTGTTAAAAGAGTGGGAATAAAAAAAAATTTACATTTATATTTGCTTCTATTTGTAAAAAAGCAAAAACAAAAACTCTGGTTGAATAGACAAGAAACTAATAACAGGAGTTACTTTTAGGGAGGTGATAGAAGCTGGGGAGATAGAAAAGGAAGGGGGACTTTTTTCAGTTTAACACTTTTCCTATTTAAAAAAATTTGAAATGTGACTGTATTGCCTACTCAAAAAATTACATTATAAAAGTTCCCACAAGGCTAGAATAAGAGCAAGGTAAACAGATAACTCCCATACTGGTGCAATAAAATGGAGACAAGCACCAATCTCAGCAGCTGACCCTGGTAAGAAAATTGTGGAGGCAGGCTAGCTAGACCTGGTTACGGACAACCAATAAAAGAAACATGTGGATGGAGGCATGGACATACACACAAATATACACACAATGTCTTACCAGACACAAGCTGGAAAGGGTTCCCACAGTTGGAGATGTCTGCATGATCAGGCAAAGGCTAAGAGACAGAGAATATCCATCATGATTCAAGATCAGGACAGAGTTCCACGAAGCCCTTTCAGCTCACCCCTGCAATTCATGGGCTATAGGGATATTAGGGACACCTAAGTGTTCTCTTCTTGTCCTCCCAGTTAGTGAGTAAAATAATTCACATCTTCCAGTATCTCAAACCCTTCTCCACCCAAATTTTAGTGTCCCTTCTCTTAACAGTAAAGAAATCCCTGCCCTCCTCCTTTTGGGCTGGGTTTTGAGTCTTTAGTGGGCACATCCAGTACAAGTACCATGATTCATACAGCACAGGACAAGGGTGAAGTAGTAACAACAAATAGCCTCAGAAAAAAGGGCAAGGGGCTCCTAAAGAAGTGGGAAGACTGTCTTTACCAGACTGATGCTGAAGCGTGTGCATTTCAGCTCATCCAGAGTCTGCTTCTGTAGCTGCTCAGTGATCAGGGTTATCATGATTCTCCCCGGGATTTGACTTGCACACTTTGGAGCGAATGATGGATGTCTTCCCTGTTGTTCTTCCAGACCTCACTCGTGAGCCGTCTTCTGCCACTGCAGCACCATTCTAGCACCATTAGGACTTCCCTCTCCAGTCATGCCTGCTGAGTCTGCCAATTACAGATGGATCAGCCCCAAGTTATATTAGAGATGTACCTAGTCCAGAGATGGAAAATGCATGGCACACATACCCCAGCATCCCTATGTCAGGCCTCTGGCAGACATCATCAACTGATCACAGCTCTTTCCGGCTAAGCCTAAACATAGCCTCAGAAACATTCTCAACTTGGCACTCCGGATAACCAGTATAATAAAATGGAGTTGGCAAGCAAGTTGAAACCTATTTGCCACTCCTAACCTGGTTCGTGCTCTGCTCTGCCTACCCAAAATACCAGCACCACTTGGAAAACAGCTCAAATGAGAGAAATGCCCACATTGTTATTTCCATCCTGATTAGTTCAATATTTTATCTTCCAGTCAAAAGCAAGGAGAGGTAGCCTTTTCCTAAACTACAGAAATAGTAACAGTGCAGTGGTTGTAGGAATGACTTTCTACTTCAAACCAGAGTAAACAAGGTATTATATTCTCCTTTATCCCGAACAGCTGATATTATATTATTGTTCTCCAACAGATACTGTACGTACTCTCTTATAAGAAGATAAGGAAATGCTACCAGGGTAATTCCATTCACATTTCAACTCTATAGATGTTAAAAACAACAACTCTAACTTCATTCAAAAAGAGTTTTTAGCCTGATTTGACTCAAAGACCATGAATACAATTAATCAAAGACTCTTTCTCATGGTCAATTACAGTAGAAGCAAACTAATTCTATCAGAGAACAGGCTTCAAGCCCACACAATTGCCTGAGGGACCTCGATCAAGGGAGGAGGAGGGGAAGTTAATCTAACATTTCCATACTGTTCTGCCTATTCCCAGAAATGACCAGCAGGCAGACGGCAATCAGATAGTATAAGGAGCATTTGCTAGCAGAGAGAACAAACTATCAAGAAATCAAATCTGATTTGCTGTGATGGTCTTGGCAAATCATCAAACTTTTCTTTCCCTCAGTTTACCCATATGAAAAATGGGCAGAATCATCTTAATCTGTCACAGGGATAATATAATGCAAAATATCAAAACATAAGTATACCACTTGGCCTGTACAAATCAGAAGTCCACACAGACTGCCGTTTCTCACCCTTCCTATTTGTTGCTCTACAAAGCCTCAGGGTGCTACAAGTGATAATATTAAGATGAAGAAGGCAATTGGGTAGATTTATTTGGCTGGGTATCAACCTCCCTCACTCACATGCCAAGAAAAGCCCAAAAGGCTTGACCTTGAGGGCAGATAACTTTCAACTCTGGCCAAAAAAAAAAAAGGGTGGGGGGGGGATCCCTTCTACTCCATTTCCACCTCAGAGGGAGGCAGACCACAAAGAAAAGCAAAGAAACACACTTCGATGTACTTGTGGAGTTTAGGCAAAAAGGAGGCAGGAGAAGTCAACCACCACTGTAGTTAAATAACATTTTCATGCATAATTATTATTACTACCCTGAAGTTCCAGTTTCCTGAGCGCTCCCTTCAGCTGCTTCCCCCATTCTTGTAGGAGAAACTAAAGCTTGTATCACTTCTGCTCTTGGTTTCTTAACTCTGCCCTCAAAGACCAACCAGAGAGGCAGGCTTTTACCCCCAGAGACCCCAGGCCTCAGGCTGACCAGCCATGAGGAGCAGGGAATGCAGCAAACTCTTTCAAGGTTTTCATGAGGCATTTGGCCAAATAGCAAACTTCCAGCCCTCTCTGGGATCAAGAGAGTGATTTTGTGTTTTTCTGCATTTTAATTGTTGGGATGTGACCACACACGGCGGTAATTAGAACAATGCAACTACCACCACGCAACTGATACTTTCAGTCTGAGTTTCCTAAAACAGGCCAGGCTGAGAGGGGGAACAGAACGGAAGCCATAAGGAATCAAATCAGGACACAAAAGAAGGCAAACCAGCTCCGCGAGGGGCCTCCTCTTTCTCAGGCAGGCAGAGAAAAAAGTGTAAGAAGCCCTCTCTTGCCGCCTTCCTTCCCCTTCCATTTTGTGTATCTGAGGGGCACAGACAGCCCTGAACGTTCACTAAACAAGTTAAAACTTCTCAGCTTAACAACTGGCATGGGGCTAAGCCCAACACAGAGCAGCAGGCCGCTAGGCACTCCCTCAAACCCCACCAGGCCCAACTCTCAATTCAAGCTTTCTCTGCACCATCACCTCTCCCTCAAATAAAGGTTGGACCCCCACCCCACTGGGTGGCAGTAACCCCTGACATAAGGGTTTCAGGGATGCTGAGGTTGTGCTGAAACCTGGATAACCTAGGATCAAGTCAGGCCAAGGAAGAAGACAGTCAAAAACCCCTGGAGACCTTCCCCCTAGGTCCCAGTCCCACAGCTCTGGGGGAGACTGAAGAAAAACATGAGGCAGGGAGGCACACGAACAGGTATGTGGGGACCTGACTGCTTTTTCTCCATATGGCACCGGTGGGCATAGGGGTGACAAGTGGGAGCACCCCTCCCCCCACCCCAATGAAGAAGCAAAAGGCTAGGCCCCCCTCTCCAATCCTCAACCTCTCCATCGGTTGCTCTGCCTGTCCCCGCGGGGTGGGGCATGGGGCATCCGCTAGCCCCTTGGGGTCGGGGGGAGGGCGCCGGGGCACGCTCAGGGGGGCTGTCGCTCGCCTGTTCCCAATCAGCTCCCATCATCTGGACGCGGGGAAGCGAACTCAGGACACAGGGGACGGGAGGGTCTGGGACTTAACACTCCGCCACCCCTCCCCCACCGGGTCCCGTGCTCTCCCCGCGGAGGCGGCCAGCGAGGCCGTGCCTCGCGGGCGGACGGGCTGGGGGAGGGGAAAGAGGGAAGGAGGGAGGGACGGTCTAGGCGCCCGCCCCGAGGCCCCAGCGCCACCTGCCCTCCGCCACCTACCGCGGCTCCTCCAGTTCCCAGGGCCGCGGCCGGAGCAGCTCTGAGCGCTCGGTTCGCCCCACGGTGCCCTTAAAAGGCTCCGGCGTGAACCAACGGGCCCCTGAGGAGAGTGGAGAGATTGCTTGGGTTAGGACAACCCCCCTGAACCGTCCGCGGAGGCTGGAGCCCCGCGTCGTTTTTCTCGCAAAGTCTTTCTTGGCTAACGCCGTCGGAAAGAGGCTGGGCTCTTTGATTTAGCGATGAGGGTGGTTTCCTCCCTAGGAAGTCACCCCCTGCAAAATATTGCAGAAGGTGGACTGGGCCAGTCGAACGCAAATATCGAAACCCGCGGGGGAGGCCGTGTTGGTCGAAGGTAAACAAAGCCATTGCCCCCGCCCTCTGCTACTATATCAGCCCACGGACAGCCCCCAACTCGATTCCGGCAGCGTCACGGAATTAGCCAGGGTTCCTCTCACCTGTTCTCCTGCCCCCACTCTCTACGGCCTCGGCTCTGAAGGAATTCCCCTTCCCCCAGCAGAGGACCCGTCCGCGTCGTGAAGGCTTCTGGGAGGCGTAGTCCAAGCGGCGATTTAGGGCCTGCTCTGAGTCCCAGGAGCCCCTCTTCCAGCGGCCGGATCGGCTCGAACCTTATAAACCCAGGACCTGTAACGGTTGCGGGCCGTTCCCACTTGGTTGTGTAGTTAGCTGTCACTCAAAATACTGTAAATCCGACGAGGGCCCAGGGCTGTTCACTCCTTCTCCTCCCTCTATGCCCCCACCCCCAGCAGGATGAGGTAATGGGATTGTGATTATGACATCATAGGCGGTTCAGTTGCTTGCGTGGGGGAGGGGGGAGAGGGGAAAGTACGGTAGTTGCAGCTGGACCCCTTTAAACCTTTCTGGGAGGGAGGAAACAGGTCTCTGGGGGAAAAGATATTGATAGTGCTATATTCCTCTTCAGGGAGAGGAAAGCACCTTTTATTAAATCTCCATCGCTACCACTGCCTCCTACTCAAAGTTTAAGTCCTTTTTGAAGAGACTGAATGCAGCAGTTGGTAGGTGAAGAGGTTGTGGAACAGCTAGGTGGTTTCTGGCTCTTAAGTAAATTTGAGTATCAGCTATCAAAGAAGGTTTAGACAGAGGGTAAAACATGGGGAAAGGAGAGGTTTTAAACAATGACTTCGTGTTATGATCACTTTGTAGGACAGAGTTTTAGATTTTTAATCAATTGGAAAGCAGAAGTACTGCAAGTAATCTTCACTATTACATTCAGCAAGAAGTCCCCTAAAAGACACGTTTTCCCTAAATATTTTATGCACCGCTGAAGTCTGGGGCAGATAAGTAATTGTGACCAGCTCAAAGGTAGAGCCAGTGGTGGGAATCTTCCTCAGAAAGACAGAGAAGGCAGGAGCGACCAAATCTGCAAACTGAAAAAGAAGAGTAAAGGGAAAGTGAGGTAGTTATCAAGAAAATACGCAGAGCAGGGGGGTGTGATGGGAGATACACTGCACATTTGTTTGCCCTGCACATTTGTTTGCCCTGCACATTTCCCCTTGGCAAAAGAAGGGTCAGGGACCATGAAGTGTAGAGGACACGGTTTCCAGTAATTGCTGCTATGGAGCGTTTATGTGCCAGGCACTGTGCTGCGTACTTTAAATATGTATTCTCATTTTTGTTTACAATCATCAGATGAGAGAAAATTTCCTTGTTTGACAGATGAAACAGCAAGAGAGGTTAAGTAGCTACCCATGTGGTAGACAATGGTAGTATTAAAAAGCTGTCTGAGACTCTAAAGCCCTTGGGCTTCACCACTAGGTAAATCTCCCTTTTTATTTAATAATAAAATATCATGCTTACTAAAGGTAAGTGATTGAGTATAAGAAGTTAGCATTGGTGCATTTGCAAATTTGAAACACTTAAAACAACCAAACCCTGCAAATCAAATTTCAGGTCTTGATTCAAAGGAAAATGACACCCATTTCATCAAGTATAAAACAGTGTCCCCAGTGCAGCCCAGCCTCTTCCCCATTTCTAACTATAACCAGATCTCTTTATGCCACTTTTGGTTCAAGGTTTTTTTTTGTTTGTGTTTTTTTTTTTTTTTACTTGCATTCTGCATATTTCCCCCCTTGCTGTACCATTTTCCTTCTTTTGTTCTTGGGCTACTACCTTGAGCCCTATCATAATTGTGACCTCCTGGGCTAGACCCCATCTCTGACCCTGTTCCAGTGGGTTTCAGCAGAGGATACTACCTGGGCTCCCTCCTAGTCTTCATCCTGATTCTCTGAGGGTTCCAGGGCCTGGACCCAGTCATCCAAAGGGGTGGAATCGGTTGGCTCTAAGAGATTGTCCATTCCACACCTAGGAAGGCAGCAGAGTCAGAGAAATGTGCACTTCATTCAGACTCTCCCTTTTCAGCCAGTGAAAATGAAACCTCTGCAAAGTGGGGAGAGATAAGGCTTAGTCCATCACTCAAGGAAGGAACAAGGAATAGTGCACACACCCCTCAACCTGCAGAGGCTGGCTGGGAGGGTCCCAGGAATGTAGGGCTCTTCTCCACTTCCTGATCTGGGCATCCCAGGAGCGACGGCTGTACCTCCTGTTCTTGTTTGGTGTTTGAGGGTGAAGTCCTGGCTGTCGCTGTGCCCTATAAATGACAAATGTGTCAGACTAAGGTCAAGGCCAAGGGGCACAACTTACTGCTTATTATGGTGAATTAGGAGACTCATTAGGGATTTCCTGAGAATGAGGTAAGATCAATGTCCTCAATCCAAAGAAAATGTTTAAATTGGATTAAACATGAAACTTCCCAACTCTCTAATATTCTTTCTTCTGGGTAAGCTAAATTAGATATTCCAAGTCCCTCACTAGTCAAGATAGATAGAGAGGAAAGTATTTGACATCTCTTTAAAACATATTCTACCTTTTCATTCATTAATTTGTATATATGCTTGTAAGCTTACATGTAATTAGGCGGGTATGTTGTAATTAACAGTCAGATGGAGGCATGGGCCTTCCCAGGTGGCACTAATGGTAAAGAACCCTCCTGTCAATGCAGGAGATGTAAGAAAGGCAGGTTCGATCCCTGGGTCAGGAAGATCCCCTGGAGGCGGGCATGGCAACCCACTCCAATATTCATGTTTGGAGAATCCCACAGACAGAGGGAATCTCCTGGGGCTGGGGTTCATAGGGTCGAAAAGAGTCAACTGAAGTACAACTGAAGTAATTTATGCACGCGCATGGAGGCATGAGGTGAAAATGGAAGAAAAAAAATTCATTAGCAAACACGAATAGAGCTTGAGAAGTCTTATGGGTCAAGTATAACTTATTCCATTTAAAAAAAAAATCTTGGAAATTTATTTGGGGGACTAGATTATAGGATAATTTAGTAATGTTGCAACTTTATGGGATTTTAGTATCTTTCCATCATCTGACATTGAAGAAAAGCCATGTGGTTGACACTCTTGTGACTACCCACAACTGCACTCACTTGGGGACCTGCTGCAGAAAGCACTGGTAACCAGGTGTGCGCTTGCCATAATCTATCTGCTTTTGCCGCCGCTGTAGGACAGTTGCATCTGTCTCTAGCTCCCACCTATAAAGACGTAGACAGTGGTCCCAAGAAGTGTTATGATAGTCATCAAAGCAGAAACCAGCTCTTCCCACATTCCCTTAATCTCCAGCCTGATTGTCAAACTTACCTGGCATGGCAGGGCTCTGTACTGACTCCCACACTCATCATCTCTATCCTGGAGGATAAGGACTCTTCACACACCTTCTTTCTGGGGAAGCAGATTCTACAGATGAAAAGGGTATTAGGATAAAACCCAGCTAACTATACTATACCTCTCAGCCACTACACTACCAAGATCCTGGCACCAGATACAGGTTATATTCCTGACTCACTGTCTCTCAAAGATAAAGGTTGCATTTCTAATTTGTTTCTCTGAGTGTGGTCTGTAAGCCATTTCTGTGGGTAGCTTATGGGTGCCTTGATAATTTCTCAGCCTCACTCTAGACCTATTGAATTATCACTTTGGGAAGTTATATTTTAAAGAGCTTCCAAGGTTATTTTAAACATTTTTTATTATGGAAAATTTCAAATACACAAATAGCATAATCCTCTGCTACTCAAAGTTTGACCCAGGACCAGCTGCATTAGCATCAGCTGAGAACTTGTTAGAAGTGTAGAATCTTGGTAACCAGATCTAGTGAACCAGAGTATGCATTTTAGCAAGATCCACAGATGATTAGTATATAGATTAAACTTTGAGATCACTGGATATCATGGACCTCCTAGTTACCCATGACCCAGTACTCATGGCCAATCTTGTTTCATCTATACTCACCACCAATCCCACAGGATTATTTAAAAGCAAACCCCCAACATTAAGAATAAATTCTTAATACCGTCTAGACAGAGGATGAGAGAGATGGTAGGATAGCATCACTGACTTAAGGAACATGAGTTTCAGCAAACTGTGGAAGATGGTGAAGGACAGGGAAGCCTGGCGTGCTGCAATTCATGGAGTCCCAAAGAGTCAGACGCCACTGAACGACTTAACAATAATAACCACCTAGTCAATGTTCAAATTTCCACAAACAACCAAAGTTTGGGATCCTTTGGACTCTGATAAGGATTACGCCATGAGATGATTCTTTCCTTGAAAAGAAATTTCTTTTACCTCACAAACCTAGTGTCTCAGATGCTGCGCGCTTAAAAGGGTCACGGACCCAGGAAAGCTCTTGGAAGGGGCCAGTGCTACTCATCATAAATACACACACCTGTCTTGCCGCAACATCTGCCACCCTGGCTGCAAATGTTCCATCTATAGGGAAAGGCTAGCAAAAATAAGGAAAGGTCCACGTAACGGCACGAGAGAGAAGCAAGGGAAAAAAACACAACCCATTTAAAACATCCTCCCACATAAATGAATTCCTCCAGGTCTTATCCTAGGGAGTGGTCGTCGCTAGCAAGGAGCAATTTAAATGTCCCGGGGTTGAAGGGGCTGAAGGGGCCGAAGGAAAGGAGAGCTCAGAAAGGGTGTGGTGATTGGCCAGAGGGAGAGCCAATGAGGGGCCAAGCTCCCTATGGGGCGGGGCTTAGCTAGGGGCTGGCCCAAAGCAGGTAGTCTAATCGGAAGCCTGCTGGCCTGTGGGGCGGGGCAAACATCCTTCCGAACAGCTCACGCCCCGGGTGATGTAGGAGGCAAAAGATTGGCCTAGCGGGTCTAGGCGGGTGCGCGGAGGTAGGCTGACGCAGCTCTGAGGCGAGCGTGATAGGTTTTTGGGAAGGCGGAAGGTTTGAATGGTCAAGGCTTTTGGCTGTTAATCTTACTCTGAGGCTGTAACGTCAACCGTCTGCAGAGAGAAGCGGCAAAACCCGACCCTGGCCTATCTGGTCGAGAGGCATAGATGTCTGGTTAAATCGCCGCCTTTACCTCAGATTTTCTTTAATTCTTCTAGAATCTTCGCTTGTGTCTGATTTCCCTGCCTACTTTCATTGCTCCTGAAGGCAAGTCTCGGACTCAAACCTGAGGTAAGCCTGGAACTGTGTCCTCCACAGAATCACGGGCCTCGCGAACGGTGTTTAGGGGGACAAAACAGGTATTATCGCGAGTTAGAAGACCTGAGTTCCTTCCTGTCAGGAGTCATGAACTGTGTGGCCCCTAACAAGTCAAAGGCCTCTTTTCATTTCATCTTCAAAACCCCGAGATTGCCTTTCTGTAAGTTAAGATTCCAATGGAAAGGCCAAGCCGCTTCCGGCAAGTGCTATTTCACCTTCAGGCCAATCTGTGATTCACCGTTTGGGAATGCCCCCTTCTCCAATATTGGTTCATTTGGTTGCAACTGGAAAGGGTGGAGGAGGTTGTGTAGGTGACGTTTTCCCTCTCTTGTGTTGTTTAGTAGAGTCCGACTCTTTTGCCACCCTATGGACTGCAGTCCACCAGGCTCCTCTGTCCATGGGATTTCCCAGACAAGAATACTAGAGTGGGTTGCCATTTCCTCCCCCAAGGGATCTTACCCACTCAGGGATCCAACCCACGTGTCCTGCATTGGCAGGCGGATTCTTTTACCGCTGAGCCATCTGGGAAGCCTTGTCTCTTAGCTAGGTTTTGTTTTTTCTTAGAACTTGGAGACCATGTCTGCAGAATTCTCATCCAAAAGAGAGGAGGGAAGCCTTGCCTCAGGACCTAGTTTTAGGTCCAATCAGAGGAAGATATTAAACCTGCTTCTTGAGAGAGATGCCTCCTTTTCCATCAGTTCAGATCTCCCTAGAACTCCAGTGGAGAAGAAACTTTTTGGTGACTCTGCAAACCTAAGCATTTTGTCTGGGTAAATCTACCTTTTCTTTTCACATCTCCTTTGCTCTTCTAAACAGTTTTTGGGTTTTTTAAAAATTATCCTGGTTCAGAGATAAGGGTTAAGCTACTGTCCTTGACTAACCATTTGACAGTTTTGAGTCTAAGGCTTCTTTTCTGTGACATAGAAATAATAATCCCTTACTCTCTTACTAGGATCATATAGAATCAAATGATGAGGAAAGTCTTTGAAAACTATTGCATCACATGAGTTGTCACTTTATAAGTACTACAGTTAACATTACTTTTGTTGTTTAGTTGCTAGTGCCCAGTTCTTTTGCATCCCCATGGACTGTAGCTGGTGAGGCTCCTCTGTCCGTGGTGTTTCCCAGGCAGTAATACTGGAGTGGGTTGCCATTTTCTTCTCCAGGGGATCTTCCCAAATCAGGGATTTAACCCAAAACTCCTGCATTGACAGATGGATCCTTTACCACCGAGCTACCAGGGAAGCCCCTATTGTACTTTAAATTCTGGTAATGCCATGCTCTGATGCCTCAACTAGCCAGCAAAGTTGGAAGTCAGAGAAGTACTGAAGACTCCAGGGAGAAATAAAATCTGTGTGCTCATGGTGCTCAGGGCAAAAGATGAGAAGTCAAGACCCACCTCAGCCATTTTCTTAAATTACCTTGATTCAACATGTTGATGAGGAGAAAATGAGGTATTATTGGAGTAGAGAAAAGGTGGGAGATTTTTCTCAAGCCTAGTCTGACGTGTTTCCAAAAATCAGATTTATTTGAAGACTGTTTTATGTGGTAGTCAGGGAGGGGTATTTCAAATGAAGAGGATAATGTGATTTTTGCTTTTTAGGATATTATAACCCAGTGGGAAACTTGATGTATTATTATGTCTCAACAGAGGAACCCCAAAACGTTGCCTTGATCTTTCGAATCTTAGCAGCGGGGAGATGTCTGCCACTCAGCTTACTGCTTCTGCAGACCTTGATGAAACTGGTAGGGAAAAGGGAAGTAAAGGCCTCAAGGGAAAGAATAATTGTTATGGGAGAGGACAGTAGTATGATAGAGATGGAAGGTGGTAAAAGTGGATTAAAAAAAAAAGTAGACAGAGAGCCTTGAGGATGAAATTCTTCGAGTACCTAGAGGATTTTTGAGAAGAATGATTCAGCCAATGGGAAGAGAATTGACCCGAGTAGGAGTCACTTTGCATTGAGAAAGTTAGACAAGAAGGAATATTTTGTTGATTGATTGTGGGAATGAAAGTGCTAGTTAAAGATGATAAGTTTTATGCCCCAGTCTAATTTCAGCAGAGACAAAGAAGCCAACATAAAGAAGTGCTTTGTCAACTAATTCTTATGTGTTTTTATAGGGTGTGTACCCCAAAGGAATGTGTTTTACTAGTCAACCATTTTGGTATTTGTTCTAATTTCATATTTCCTGAGTGATAAATTTTCCTTTCTACTGATGAAAAAATCTCTGTAGGTTAGCATAATGCACTATTACCGAGAAATTTTCCTTTATGTGACACGTGCAGATTTTCAAGTTTCCATGAACTTGTACCATGGTACCTTGTATCATGAAATTGGTGTTTATCAAGAGCCTTTGTGTTTAAAAGTTCAGCTTTTGAAATTAATACGGCTCACTGGTAATGAAAATTAGAAGGAAAGACAAAATACATGAACAAGAATAACTCTTTACATCTGATTGCAGGTCATTTGGAGTCTACAGGACCTGAGCAAGTACAGTTAGCTAGAATGTAAGTTCTTTTGCTAAATGAATCCCGTACTAAAGTATTAAAGCCTTCTCAGCACTGGCCTAGGGATTTCATCCCATGCAGACTCTATAGAGAATGTTTCACCTTAGGTGTAAGGGGGCTTGAAGGAGTCGATTCTTCCCTTGAAAGATATTTTAAGTTTCCAAAATCGAAATTGTGTTGTGAGGGACTTCCCTGGAGGCACAGTGGATGGAAATCCACCTACCAATGCAGGAGACTTAGGTTTGATCCCTGGTCTGGGGAAATTCCACATACTGTAGAGCAAGTAAGCCCATGTACCACAACTTTTGAGCCTGTGCTCTAGAGCCCAGAGTCACACCTACTGAGCCTGCATGCCGCACCTGCTGATGCCCATGCACCTAGAGCCTGTGCTCTGCAAGACGAGAAGCACTGCAATGAGAAGCCTGAGCATTGCAATGAAGAGTAGCCCCCGCTTGTTGCAATTAGAGAAAGTCTGCAGGCAGCAACAAAGACCCAATGCAACCAAAAAATAAAATAAATAAAAAATAGTAGATTATTATATAAAAAGTGTTGTGAAAATGAAGGCTATTTATTTTAACCCTCACATACAATCAGTATTGTCTTTAAAATGGAAGAGAATGGTATACTGAACTTAGATGGAGGCTGTTATCTGCATGTGAGTAGTACTAAATCTTAGTGTTCAAAAGTGCAGCAGAGTGCAGGCTCTGGAATCAGAGTGTCTGGATTTCAGTGTCTTACTGCTTCATCAACTTACTTTGACAAGTTTCTTAACCTCAAGGAACCTCAGTTTATTTGTAATAAAGAAATAATAATAATGGAGATAATAGCACTTTTCATAAATGACTCCTGTGAGGATTAAATGAAGATGTATACCTAATACATATGCTGCATTTTACAATGTTTTTTATTATTACTATTGAAGATTCTTTATTGAAGATCTTAGAAAAATGTTCAGTTAGAGAGTACTCAAGGAATGAAAAGTACTTTATCATGAATTTTCCATTTGATTGTTTGAATATTTTTGTAACTTTATTCTTCAAAGTTTAGATAAATTAGGTGCCTCTTTGTGCACTAGGGAAGACTCTCCGTGAGTATTTTTAATCAATACATGTGAAAATTTTACTTTATATTGCTTTTATTTTCTTTGAATTGCTTATATGTCCTAACCCAGGTAGACTAGATGAAGTCTGGGGAGGGAGGATAGAAATCCATAAAAATAAATATTAACTCCCAATAGTCCATGCTGAAAAATTAGCAAATTGTAAATTGTGTCTATATAAGATATAGGACAAAGTCATCATCTTTGATGCATATCTATATATGGTTATGTCAGTGAGGTGAGGTCCTCATCCCCAGGATGTCACTCAATGTCTTGTTATTTACCACAGAGAACACCCTATATATTGTTATTGGAAGAGACATCAATTAGGTACAGGTCTCCTAGAGCGCAAGAAAAGAAAGGTGGGATGTCCCGAGTCACTGAAGAATAACCAAATCGTGTTTGAGGTTTGAATGACTGGCAGTTTTTCTTTTTTTGATCTACAGGAATTACCACCAACATCTTATAAAATGTAGCCCAGTGAGTAACTCATCTTTCTTGGGTTTGGGTTTGTCAGGTGGGAGGCAGAGGATTTCCAGCTTAGCTTGAGGATGCCGGATGTTCTTTGAAAACAATCTCTTGTAGACACAGCTGTTTTGTAGCACTCCGAATGCCTTGGACCGTGGCTGCAGGAAGAAAGACGCAGTATGTGGCTCATCTGCAAATAAGGAAAATGTGAGTGTTTAATGGAAACCTAGGTCCATTAGTAGTTTTATTCCTTTGAGTAGAGCAACTAACTCATGAGTATCACTATGAGACTTAGAGCTGTCTGTGCTTCAGTATGCTTGACAAGCACATTGCAACACTAGAGGAAAAAAAATTCTTTATAGTTTGTTTGTTTTTTTTCCATTTAAGGTTTGATCCTAGTATGGAAACCTGGCTTCCAGTCTTCCACAGCAGGTCATCATTATTACTCATGTTCAGTTGATTGTAATGTAAAAAATTTAGGACTTAAAACACAGGGATAATTTACATAACTTGTTCACATATTCATTGCATGGCTTCACATACAAGTCTAGGTTTCTTAATTTCTTATTTCCCTCTTAGTCTAGCTTCTTAGCCCCTATTCTGAGGAAGTCATTGTCCTTTTTTGTCTGAGTCTCAGATCATCCTTCAGTTCCCAAGTTGAAACTAGCTTCTCCAAAGCTATATAATAGCTAAAATAATTCTCTAACTAATCCCTTCATTAATCCCCTTTTCTAACCATCTTTTTGCTTTTCCTGTCCTCCTATCCTTTTCTCCAGGTCAGTATGTATAAATGATAGCTGCTGTTCTTCTTTGCTCACATTGCCTAAGTTATGCCCATGTTTTTTGGCAGTCCTAATCAGCTTTTTCTTGAATTAATACTGTTCTACTCTCTGTTTATAATCACTATTTAAAAATCTCATCACTCCTTCCCCTGTCCATCTCCCTTTTTCCTCCCTCCCTTTGGCTTATGATCATAAAATCAGTACCCTCAGAGCATGCTGTTTTATACACCATACATCAAATCCAAACCATAATTTGTATTTTCAGGATATGTGGTCAACCTTGATTACATGTACTATGTTTTGTGAGGGTTATCCATGGCTTCATCAGATGAAATGTTTTTGGCAGAGTCTGCTGACACCTCTTCTTTCAGCCAGTGTAGTTTTTCTTATGCAGGAAAAGAGCACTTCAAAGCCCCTGGAGTGGTGGGTACCCAGGAACCTGAGGTCTCCTCTTTCTCTACTGGTGAGTCACCGGACATCATCCTCAACAATCAACTGAGGTGTTGTGGAGTAGAGGATTGCAGATCTGGATTTCTGGCCCTTTGAATTTTCTTAGCTGACTTGAGTGAGAAAAGGGGTTGGAGAAGTAACCTTTGAGCAAGGAAAGGGAGGAGACATGTCCTCTGATCTTTTTATGTTCAAGTTTAAGAAGAAGAATAAATTCTTGGGCTTTTAAAGCATTTCTCCTTTATTCTTTAAGTGTTTCCCTCCTCTTTCTCATGGCTTCCAGGTGGCTCAGTGGGTAAAGAATCTGTCTGGAATGCAGGAGATGTGGTTTCAATCTCTAGTTGGGAAGATCCTCTGGAGGAGGGCATGGCAACCCACTCCAGTATTCTTGCCTGGAGAATCCCATGGACAGAGGAGCCTGGCTGGCCACAGTCCATGGGGTCCTCAAGAGTCAGTCAGACACAACTGAAGCAACTGAGCATGCATGCACCCCCTCTTTGTCAATTTTAAAAGTACTGTGTGCCCATTGTGAAAACTGTGTAAAAAATATAGTAAACCATAAAAAAGAAAATAGCTACCTCATAGAGAAAAACTATCAACGTTTACCTCATTGCTTTCAATCTTTTAACGATGTGTATAGTTTTGCAAAGTTGAGGTCATATTGTATATATAACTTTATATTCTCAGTAAGCAGTTCTTAATGGATGCTTTTATTCTAATAATTGAACTGTAATTTATATAAGTACATCCCGATTGTTGGGCACTTATGGGTATATACATTTTGCTTTTACAAATAATGATATTGTGTAAATTCCTGAGCACAAATTTTGCCTGTTAACAATTTTTTTATTTAGGATTAGTACCAAATATTATAATTACTAGATTAAAGGGTTTAAATATTTTTAAGATTTTTGATACATATTGCCAATTCCTTTCCAAATAAAGTTCTAAGAATTTACATTTTCTTTTTTTTTTTAAGAATTTACATTTTCATGAGCAATCCATAGCTCATTTGGATAAATGATTTGTTACCACTTTAAAAAATTTGCTAATTAGATGGGTAAAATGTTTTATGTTAAAAATAATTAGTAATGATTTCATGTCCCTTAGCCATGTATATTTTCTCTAGTGAATGATTGTGTCCTTTGTCCATTTAGCTACTGGAGTTTTAAGTTAAACAGGTGCTCACTTGTTATTGTGTTTGTTTAATTGAAGTATATTTGATTTACAAGGTTGTGTTAGTTTCAGGTATATAACATCACTTGTTTTTAATAAACCGTGGACTTGATATACTCCAGAGATTTGGATCCTAATCTCAACACTCTGGGGAAGGCATTTTAATATGCCCCATACTGAGGAGATAAAGTTGAGCATGTTTCAGATTTTTCATATCTTGGAGTAAGGCAAGACTTGGAGCATAGTAAATTGCTAGATAGCTGTTAGTATATGCATGTGTAATTTTTTTTAATATAGTAAAATATACGTAACATTTACCATCTGAACCATTTTTGTGTATAGTCCAGTGGCATTAAGTATGTTCGCAACATTAAGTATGTTCACTATCCATTTCAGAATTTTTTTATCATTAAAAACAGAAGCTCTCTGCTCACTAAATAATGGTGGTGGTGGTTTAGTCTCTGAATTGTGTCTGACTGTTGTGACTCCCATGGACTGTAGCCCACCAGGCTCCTTTGTCCATGGGATTTCCCAGGCAAGAATACTGGAGTGAATTGCCATTTCTTTCTCTTAGGGATCTTCATGACCCAGGTATTGAACCTGTGTCTTCTCCGTTGTAGGCGGATTCTTTACCACTGAGCCACAGGGAAGTCGCCCATTAAACAATAACTTCCCCTTTCTCCCTCTGGTAACCTTTAGTCTACTTTCTGTCTCTGTGAATTTGACTGCTCTAGGTACTGCTTCATGTAAGTAGAATAATACAATATTTGGCCTTTTCTGTCTGGCTTATCTTCCTTAGCATAATATCTTCAAGGTTCATCCATACTGTAACATGCATTAGAATTTCATTTCTTTTTATGGCTGGATAATATTCTATTATATGGATATACCACATTTTGTTTATGCATTATTCTGTTGATGGATATTTGGTTTGTTTGCACCTTTTAGCTATTGTGAATAATGCTGCTATGAACATTAATATAAAAATATCTGTTTAAATCCCTACTTTCAATTCTTTGGAGTATATACCAAAAAATAGAATTGCTGGATCATACATGGTAATTGTATGTTTAATTTTTTGGTAGAACCACCATACCATTATCCATAGCAGCTACATCATTTGACATTTCCTACAACAATGTACATGGTTCCAACTTCTCCATATCCTTGCTGACACTTGTTATTTTCTGTTTTTTTGTTTGCTTGTAGCTTTCCTAATAGGTACAAAGTAGTATCTCTGTGGTTGTGATTTGCATTTCCATTACGACTAGTTATATTGTGCATCTTTTCATATGGTGGTTGGTCATTTGTATATCTTTTTTCAATAAATGTCTATTCAAGTCCTATTTGTTTCTGTTATTATTGTTGCTTTTGTTGTTGTTGAGTTTTGGAAGTTCTTTGTGTGTCTTGAATATTAACCTCTTATCAGATATGTGATTGGCAAATATTTTCTCCTATAGGTTACCTTTTCAGTTTTTTAATAATATTCTTTGATGTACAAAGGTTTTTAATTTTGATGAAGTCCAGTTTATCCTATTTTTCTTTTGTTCCTTGTGCTTCCCACCCCCCCGTGCTTTTATATAATATTCAAGGAATCATTGCCAAATCCAATGTCATAAAGCTTACCTCATACTATTTTCTTCTAAGAGTTTTATAGTTTTAGCTCTTACATTTAGGTCTTTGATTCATTCTGAGTTAATATTTGTATATTGTTATAAGTTAAGAGTCCTAGATAGTTTTTAATATTGTCAATATACTTTGTAGGATAATGGAAACTTGGTGGAAAGTGAAATGAAACATCTGGGCAGTCCCATTACTACAGTTTCAAAATTACATAAAAATCCAGAGCTAGCAGAAGATCAGGCAGAAGAGATATCAGATGAATTGATGGAGTTTTCACTGGAAGATCAAGAAAAGGCCAAGGTAAAATACTCTCTGATAGTATCTTTGTGTTTTTTAAGTTCCTTCATTCTTGAATAAATAAAATTTTGTCTCTAATATGTTGCAGCCACTGCACTATGTGGTAGGTCTGAAGAGATCAAGAAAATATGGTCTCTATACTCTAAGGGTTACCTGACTGATAGAGTGTCAGGTCATCATGGGAATATTAACTGCTGGTGAGACGGTTTGTTAGCAGTTTGAGTAAATCACCATCAGTGTAATCTGGTGTAAAAGATAGCTCCAGAATAATAGTAATAGATAAAATATGTTTAGGATAATTTTTCAAATGTTTTAGAGTATATCTTTTTGTCTTCTTTTATCCTCTCCATATCACTAAGAGGAATATATGAAGCCTGTGTTATCAGCAATATGCTGATATGTCAAAGATGCTTTCTTAGGCATTTAGAGTTTCTCTCTCTCTTTTTTTTTTTTGCATTTTGATTTTCTGAGTCAACTTCCTTTCTTTGAAACAAATATGTGCAGGGGTTTGCTTTTTTTGGTGGGATCCAACATTCTCCTGTCAATGGTTGTCCAGCAATGAGTTGCAGTTTTGGAGTTTTTGTAGGAGAAGATGAGCGTATGTTCTTCTACTCTGCCATCTTTACATGTAGACTGTTAAGAAAGTTCTAGGACCCACAACAGATTTCCCAATTTGGGGATCTGGCAAAGGGACTGAGAACCCCCAGGGAATTTGACTTTAGAGGCCAGTGGGATTTGATAACAGAACTTCCACAGGACTGGAAACAGACTCTTGGGGGGCACAGACAAAACCTTGTGTGCACCAGGACCCAGGAAAAAGAAGCAGTGTCCCCGCAAGAGACTGAGCCAGACTTGCCATGAGTGTCCAGGAGTCCTCGGCGGAGGTGTGGATCAACAGTGGCCTACTGCGTGGTCAGGGGCAATGAATACAACAGTGCAGGCATAAGTCCTTTTGAAGGAGGTTGCCATTATCTTCATTACCCCTACAATAGTTTGGTCTTAGGTCAAACAACAGGAAGGGAACACAGCCTCACCCATCAGTAGAAAATTGGATTAAAGATTTACTGAGCCTCTTTCCCGGCTGAAACCATGGAGGGTGCAGAAGAGAAGAAAAAGAAGATTCCTGCTGTGCCAGAAACCCTTAAGAAAAAGCGAAAGAATTTCGCAGAGCTTAAGGTCAAGTGCCTGAGAAAGAAGTTTGCCCCAAAGATGCTTCGAAAGGCAAGGAGGAAGCTTATTTATGTAAAAGCTAAGCATTACCACAAGGAATACAGGCAGATGTACAGAACTGAAATTCGAATGGCTCAGATGGCACAAAAGCCGGCAATTTCTATGTACCCGCGGAACCCAAATTGGCATTTGTCATCAGGATCAGAGGTATCAACGGTGTGAGCCCAAAGGTTCGAAGTGCTGTAGCTCCTTCGCCTCCGGCAGATCTTCAATGGCATCTTTGTGAAGCTCAACAAGGCATCAATTAACATGCTGAGAATTGTGGAGCCATACATTGCATGGGGGTACCCAAATCTGAAGTCTGTAAATGAATTGATCTACAAGTGTGGTTATGGCAAAATCAACAAAAAGCGAATGCCCTGACAGACAACGCATTGATTGCTCGATCTCTTGGGAAATACGGAATCATCTGCATGGAGGATCTGATTCATGAGATCTATACTGTTAGAAAACGTTTCAAAGAAGCAAACAACTTCCTGTGGTCCTTTAAATTGTCTTCTCCACGAGGTGGAATGAAGAAAAAGACCACCCATTTTGTAGACGGTGGAGATGCTGGCAACAGGGAAGACCAGAACAACAGGTGTATTAGAAGGATGAACTAAGGTATCTACCAGGATTATTTTTGTAATCTGGTCTGTTAATAAACAATTGAAACAAATTGAAAAAAAATTTTTTTTTTTAAATTAAAAAAAGATTTACTGAGCATAGCCCCTATAAAGAAAGCTGAGCACTGAAGAATTGATGCTTTTGAACTATGGTGTAGGAAAAGACTCTTAAAAGTCCCTTTTAAGACTGCAAGGAGATCAAACCAGTCCATCCTAAAGGAAATCAGTCCTGAATATTCATTGGAAGGACTGTTACTGAAGCTGAAACTCCAATACTTGGGCCACCTGATGTGAACAACTGACTCACTGGAAAAGACCCTGATGCTAGGAAAGATTGAAGGTGGGAGGAAAAGTGGAAGACAGAGGATGAGATGGTTGGATGGCATCACCAACTTGATGGACATGAATTTGAGTAAGCTCCGGGAATTGGTGATAGACAGGGGAGTCTGGCGTGCTGCAGTCCATGGGGTCGCAAGGAGTCGGACACGACTGAGCGACTGAACTGCACTGAGCATAGCCCCACCCTTCAGAACAAGACCCAGATTCCCCCACAGTCAGTCTTTCCCATCAGTAAACTTCCACAAGCCTCTTATCCTTATCCATCAGAGGGCAGACAGAATGAAAACCACAATCACAGAAAACTAACCAAATTGATCACATGGATCACAGTGTTGTCTAACTCAGTGAAACTATGAGCCATGCTGTATAGGGCCACCCAAGACAGTCAGGTCATGGTGGAGAGTTCTAGCAAAACGAGGACCGCTGGAGAAGGGAATGGCAAACCACTTCAGTATTCTTGTCTTGAGAACTACGTTATCGATATGAAAAGGCAAAAAGAGAGGACATTGAAAGATGAACTTCCCAGGTCAGTAGGTGCCCAATATGCTACTGGAGAAGAGTGGAGAAAAACTCCAGAAAGAATGAAGAGATGGAGCCAAAGCGAAAACAACATCCAGTTGTGGATGTGATTGGTGATGGAAGCAAAGTCCAATGCTGTAAAGAACAATAATGCATAGGAACCTGGAGTGTTAGATCCATGAATCAACGTAAATTGGAAGTGGTCAAACAGGAGATGGCAAGAGTGAAAATTGACATTTTAGGAATCAGTGAACCAAAATGGACCAGAATGGGTGAATTTAACTCAGATGACCATTATATCTACTACTGTGGGCAAGAATACCTTAAAAGAAATGGAGTAGCCCTCAGAGTCAACGAAAGAGTCTGAAATGCAGTACTTGGGTGCAGTCTCAAGAATGACAGAATGATCTCTGTTCGTTTCCAAGGCAAACCATTCGGTATCATGGTAATCCAAGCCTATGCCCCAACCAGTAATGCTGAAGAAGCTGAAGATGAATGGTTCTATGAAGACCTACAAGACCTTTTAGAACTAACACCCCAAAAAGATGTCCTTTTCATTATAGGGGACTGGAATGCAAAAGTAGGAAGTCAAGAAACACCTGGAGTAACAGGCAGATTTGGCGTTGGAGTACAGAATGAAGCAGAGCAAAGGCTAATAGAGTTTTGCCAAGAGAAGGCACTGGTCATAGCAAACACCCTCTTCCAACAACACAAGAGAAGACTACACATGGACATCACCAGGTGGTCAACACCAAAATCAGATTGATTATATTCTTTGCAGCCAAAGATGGAGAAGCTCTATAGAGTCAGCAAAAACAAGACTGGGAGCTGACTGTGGCTCAGATCATGAACTCCTTATTGCCCAATTCAAACTTAAATTGAAGAAAGTGGGGAAAACCACTAGACCTAAATCAAATCCCTTATGATTATACAGTGGAAGTAAGAAATAGATTTAAGGGACTAGATCTGATAGAGTGCTGATGAACTATGGATGGAGGTTTGTGACATTGTACAGGAGACAGGGATCAAGACCATTCCCAAGAAAAAGAAATGCAAAAAGGCAAAATGACTGTCCGAGGAGGCCTTACAAAAGCTGTGAAAAGAAGAGAAGCAAAAAGCAAAGGAGAAAAGGAAAGATATAAGCATCTGAATGCAGAGTTCCAAAGAATAGCAAGGAGAGATACGAAAGCCTTCCTCAGCGATCAATGCAAAGAAATAGAGGAAAACAATAGAATGAGAAAGACTAGAGATCTCTTCAAGAAAATTAGAGATACCAAGGGAACATTTCATGCAAAAATGGGCTCAATAAAGGACAGAAATGGTATGGACCTAACAGAAGCAGAAGATATTAAGAAGAGGTGGCAAGAATACACAGAAGAACTGTACAAAAAAGATCTTCACAACCCAGATAATCACAATGCTGTGATCTCTCACCTAGAGCCAGACATCCTGGAATGTGAAGTCAAGTGGGCCTTAGGAAGCATCACTACGAACAAAGCTAGTGGAGGTGATGGAATTCCAGTTGAGCTATTTCAAATCCTAAAAGATGATGCTGTGAAAGTGCTGCACTCAATATGTCAGCAAATTTGGAAAAGTCAGCAGTGGCCACAGGACTGGAAAAGGTGCGTTTTCATTCCAATCCTAAAGAAAGGCAATGCCAAAGAATGTTCAAACTACCGCACCATTGCACTCATCTCACACACTCATAAAGTAATGCTCAAAATTCTCCAAGCCAGGCTTCAGCAATACGTGAACCGTGAACTTCCAGATGTTGAAGCTGGTTTTAGGAAAGGCAGAGGAACCAGAGATCAAATTGCCAACATTCTGTGGATCATCGAAAAAGCAAGAGAGTTCCAAAAAAACATCTATTTCTGCTTTATTGACTATGCCAAAGCCTTTGACTGTGTGGATCACAATAAACTGTTGAAAATTCTGAAAGAGATGGGCATACCAGACCACCTGACCTGCCTCTTGAGAAACCCGTATGCAGGTCAGGAAGCAACAGTTAGAACTGGACATGGAACAACAGACTGGTTCCAAATAGGAGAAGGAGTATGCCAAGGCTGTATATTGTCACCCTGCTTATTTAACTTATATGCAGAGTACATCATGAGAAATGCTGGGCTAGAAGAAGCACAAGCTGGAATTGAGATTGCCAGGAGAAATATCAATAACCTCAGATGTGCAGATGACACCACTCTTATGGCAGAAAGTGAAGAAGAACTAAAGAGCCTCTTGATGAAAGTGAAAGAGGAGAGTGAAAAAGTTTGCTTAAAGCTCAGCATTCAGAAAACTAAGATCATGCCATCCGGTCCCATCACTTTGTGGCAAATAGATGGGGAAACAGTTGAAACAGTGTCAGACTTTATTTTTTGGGGCTCCAAAATCACTGCAGATGGTGACTACAGTCATGAAATTAAAAGACGCTTGCTCCTTGGAAGGAAAGTTATGACCAACCTAGACAGCATATTAAAAAGCGGAGACATTACTTTGTCAACAAAGGTCGGTCTAGTCAAGGCTATGGTTTTTCCAGTAGTCATGTATGGATGTAAGAGTTGGACTGTAAAGAAAGCTGAGCACCAAAGAATTGATGCTTTTGAACTGTGGTGTTGGAAAAGACTCTTGAGAGTCCCTTGGACTGCAAGGAAATCCAACCAGTTCATCCTAAAGGAGATCAGTCCTGGGTGTTCATTGGAAGGACTGCTGTTTAAGCTGAAACTCCCAATACTTTGGCCACCTGATGCGAAGAGCTGACTCATTTGAAAAGACCCTGTTGCTGGGAAAGACTGAGGGCAGGAGGAGAAGGGGACAACGGAGGATGAGATGGTTGGATGGCACCACCGACTCAGTGGACATGAGTTTGGGTAAACTCTCGGAGCTGGTGATGGACAGGGAGGCCTGGCGTGCTGCAGTTTGTGGGGTTGCAAAGAGTCTGACACGACTGAGTTGCTGAACTGAACTGAACTGAACTATGGTGTCTCCTGCTGAAGATACCTGGGTGGTAAAAATCATACAAGGAGGAATTTCCTGGCAGTCTAATGGTTAGGACTGTGTTCTCACTGCCAAGGGCCACTGTTAAATACCTGGTAGGGAAAATAAGATCCCACAACTTCGTGGCATGGCTGGAAAAAAAAAAAAAATTACAGCAGGGAAGAAAAAAAAAAAGAAATCTTACTACTAGGGGCTTAGAAAAATGATAGTTGCTTGTTCTGCACCCTTGGTTAGCTGAATATACAGAGTTTGAATGAACTAAAGTGTTAAAAAAGATGGTTAAGCAATTATCTAAAGTAATGCTGTTCAGTATAGCTTTCGGAGATGATGGAAATATTTTATATTTGATACAATAGCCACTAGCTACTAGCCATATGAGGCATTGAGAACTTAAAATGTGGATAGTGCCTCTGAGGAACTGAATTTTTTTTTTTAGTTTTAATTCATGCAAATAGCCATGTGTGGTTTGTGTTTCTATAATGAGTAGCACAGATCTAGAACACTCTATAAAGTATGGTCCCTGGAGCGGGAGCGTCAGTATCAGGTAGGAACTTCTTAGCCATGCAAATATATGGGCCCCACCCCAGATCCTAAAAGATGATGCTGTGAAAGTGCTGTACTCAATATGCCAGCAAATTTGGAAAACACAGGAGTAGCCGCAGAACTGGAAAAGGTCAGTTTTCATTCCAATCCCAAAGAATGTTCAAACTATTGCACAGTTATACTCATCTCACACGCTAGGAAAGTAATGCTCAAAATTCTCCAAGCTAGGCTTTAGCAGTACGTGAAGCAAGAACTTCCAGATGTTCAAGGTGGGTTTAGAAGAGGCAGATGAACCATAGATCAAATGGCCAACATCCATTGGATCATAGAAAAAGCAAGACAGTTCCCAAAAAATATCTACTTCTGCTTCATTGACTACGATAAAGCCTTATCGACTGTGTGGATCGCAACAAACTGGAAAATTCTTCAAGAAATGGGAATACCAGACCACTGACCACTTTACCTGCCTCCTGAGAAATCTGTATGCAGGTCAAGAAGCTGCAGTTAGAACATGAAACAACAGACTGCTTTCAAACTGAGAAAGGAGTACATCAAGGCTGTATATTGTCACCCTGCTTATTTAACTTATGTGCAGAGTACATCGTGCTAAAAACCAGGCTGGATGAAGCAGAAGCTGGCATCCAGTCCCATCGCTTCATGACAAATAGATGGAGAAACAATGGAAACAGTGAGACTTTAGTTTCTTGGGCTCCAAAATCACTGCAGATGGTGACTGCAGCCATGAAATTAAAAGACACTTGCTCCTTGGAAGAAAAGCTATGACAAACCTAGGCAGCATATTAAAAAGCAGAGACATTACTTTGTTGACAAAGATCTGTCTAGTCAAAGCTATGGTTTTTCCAGTAGTCCTGCATAGGTGTGAGAGTTGGACCATAAAGAAAGCTGAGCGCCAAAGAATTGATGTTTTTGAACTGTGGTGTTGGAGAAGACTCTTGAGAGTCCTTTGGACTGCAAGGAGATCAAACCAGTCCATCCTAAAGGAAATCAGTCCTGAATATTCATTGTAAGGGCTGATGCTGAAGCTGAAGCTCCAATACTTTGGCCACATGATGTAAAGAGCTGACTTATTGGAAAAGACCTTGATGCTGGGAAAGATTGAAGGCAGGAAGAGCAGGGGACGACAGAGGATGAGATGGTTGGATGGCATCACTGACTGGATGGACATAAGTTTGAGCAAGCTTTGGGGGTTGTTGATGGACAGGGAAGCCTGGCGTGCTGCAGTCCATGGGGTCGCAAAGAGCCGGACATGAGTGAGAAACTGAACTGACCCCAGATCTGAATCAGAATCTTTGTGGGTGGGGCCCAGCAATCTAGTTCAATAGTTCCTCCAGGTGATTTTGATGCACACTAAAGTCTAGGAGCCACTGCACTATAAATTAAATTTTAAAATTTTTTAGTTTTTAAAATTAATTAATTTTAGTTGGAAGATAATTACTTTACAGTATCGTGATGGTTTTTGCCTTACATCGACATGGATCAGCCATGGGTGCATATATGTCACCCCATCCTGATCCCTGCTCCCGCTAAATTAAATTCTGTTTTCTTTTAATTTCCTTGTTTTGTGGGAAAACAACAGAACCAAGATAACAATCCAAAAGGGGCAGACTTGGTATTGGGAGAATTGGCAGTGACCTTCCTGAAGAAAACATTTTTGAGGACTTGCTGATTATGAAGAGTAGATCTGTGGAAAAAGAGCAAGTTAGGGATAGTTAGCATGGGGAAAATACTACTAGGCTTTTTGGAAAAAAAACAAAAAAGCCCATTGTGAAATGAACACTTAGTGTTGCTCTTGAAATACAGGTTAGTCTTCATATTTGTAAAATGTGGAGTTAATACAGACAAGTCTCAATAGTATTAACATAATAAAGTTGAATTTAATGTTGATTGAAAAGAAAATTCTTTTGTTTTCAATTTTATTGTTTTAAATTTTTCTGAAGTGTTTAAACTGCTTTTGTGAATTTATAAGTACAATAACTGAACAAAATTGAATCTTTCTTTGCTGATTGATGATCTTTCAGTCTTAGAAACATCGTTCATTTTGAATTGTATAATATAAACATTATATGATAGTGAATTTAAAATAGACTCATCCCAGTAAATACTCTGGAATTTTGTTTGTTTACATGGAAGAATAACATGTGACTGTTAGGTATTTATTTTATTGGTCTTTAATAAATATTAAACCTCTTTATTGGCTTGTTTTCTTATATTATGACTCCTATAAAGTAATTTTTTATTGAGAGCCCACTGTTTAAGACTGTGCATTGCAGTAGATTTTAGGTTAGAAAAAGTGTAGGGATTTTCTGTTACTGGTTTATCTCTTTGATGCTAGATGGAATGAGATACCTTATAAAGCAAGGAGATTGGTGTAACCTACGTGATTTTTTATTCATTTCTTTAAAAAAAAATCTTGTTGACACTTGTTAAGGGTCAGGCACTGTGATACAATGGTGAACAAAACAGACTAGGTTTATGCCCTCTTGGGGTTTATATTCCTGACATAGAGACACAAAAATCCAAAACCAAAAAACATGTTCATCAACTTACTAGATGAACTTAGTTCGAGTTTTTGGTTGCAAATAACAGAAATAGATTCTAGTTATCTCAGGCAGAAAAAAGATTTTTCTGGAAGATATTGAGGAACTTGGAAAATTACCAGGAAGTCTGGAAAATAAGATGAGGCCCGGCGAAAGTGCTACTATAGGAACGTTGTGCTCTGGATGCCACCACTTGCTGGCTAAATGCTTAGTGCCACCATTACTGGCCCCTTCCATAAAACATAACCCACCTTGCTGCTGGACCCTTGGTCAGGGACATTGCTGCCACCCACTATACTGTCCACTGTGATGCAGCATAAAAACATCTTAACCAATGCTGTGTTTTTGTATTGTTCCTCAAGGTTCAAAATCCAGTCAAGAATATGAAGTTGACTATAAGAGAATGGAAAAGGGATTATCTGTCCCCTTTTGTCTTCTTATCAGGAGGCAGGGCTGCCTTCTGTCTAATTTGAGATTTTACTAAAATAGGATGCTTAGTAGCCAAATTGCAAATGACTGTCATAGAGACAAAATAATTTAACTATTGCAAATTGTCCAAGTGTAATGTAGGAAACAAAATGGGGACCAATATAGTGTCTGACAGAAGGAAACCTTTAAATGGAGGTAATTAGGAAAGGCCTCCTCAAGCAGGAGATATTTAGTTGAGAACAGATTCATGAACTGTCCCATTTTGTCTGAAACTGAGGAGGTTTGCAGGACATGGGACGTTCATTCTAAAAGTGAGAAAGTCCTGGATGAATTAAGGTGAGTTGATAAGGAACTATCAACTCCTTCCAATCCCAAAGAGAGGCAATGCCAAAGAATGTTGAAACAACTGCACAATTGTACTCATCTCACACACTAACAAAGTAATGCTCAAAATTTTCCAAGCTAGGCTTCAACAGTATGTGAACCAAGAACTTTAAGGTGTTCAAGCTAGATTTAGAAAAAGGAAGAGGAACCAGAGATCCAATGGCCAACATCCATTGAATCACAGAAAAAGCAAGAGAATTCCAGAAAAACATCTGCTTCATTGACTATGATAAAGCTTTTGACTGTGTGGATCACAACAAACTGTGGAAAATTCTTCAAGAGATGGGAATACTAAACCACCTTACCTGCCTCCTGACAAATCTATATTCAGGTCAAGAAGCAACCGTTAGAAGTAAACATGGAACAACAGACTGGTTCCAAATAGGAAAAGGAGTACATCAAGGCTGTATATTGTCATTCTGCTTGTTTAATTTATATGCAGAGTACATCATGCGAAATGCTGGACTGGATGAAGCGCAAGCTGGAATCAAGATTGGGAGAGAAATATCAATAACCTCAGGTATGCAGATGACACCACCCTAATGGCAGAAAGTAAAGAGGAACTAAAGAGCCTCTTGATGAAAGTGAAAGAGGAGAGTGAAAAAGCTGGCTTAAAACTCAACATTCAAAAAACGAAGATCATGGCCTCCAGTCCCATCACTTCATGGCAAATAGATGGGGAAACAGTGAGAGACTTTATTTCCTTGGGCTCCAAAATCACTGCAGGTGGTGACTACAGCCATGAAATTAAAAGATGCTTGGTCTTTGGAAGAAAAGCTATGACCAACCAAGACAGCATATTAAAAAACAGAGATGTTACTTTGCCAATAAAGATCTCTGTAGTCAAAGTTATGGTTTTTCCAATAGTCATGTATGGGTTTGAGAGTTGGATCATAAAGAAAACTGAGCGCCGAAGAATTGATGCTTTTGATCTGTAGTGTTGGAGAAGGCTCTTGAGAATCCCTTGGACTGCAAGGAGATCAAACCAGTTCATCCTAAAGGAAATCAGTCCTGAATATTCATTGGAAGGACTGATGGTGACGCTGAAGTTCCAATACTTTGGCCACCTGATGTAAAGAACTGACTCATTGGAAAAGACCTTGATGCTAGGAAAGATTGAAGGCAGGAGGAGAAGGGGACGACAGAGGATGAGATGGTGGGATGGTATCACCAACTCGATGGAAATGAGTTTGAGCAAGCTCTGGGAGTTGTTGATGGACAGGGAAGCTTGGTGTGCTGCAGTTCATGGAGTTGCAAGTTCAGACACTACTGAGTGTCTGAACTGAACTGATAAGGAATTGTACATGACAGGAGTTGATAAGGATCCATACATAGCTAGTTTGTTTCATGACAAAGGAATCTTGTTAAGCGCCAAAGTCCCAAGGTGAAAAGATCTTGGTGTGTTTAAGGAGCTGAGAAACCAGTGTGAGTGAGGGAAAAAGTTGCCTGAGGTAGGAAAGGAGAGGTAGGTAGGAGACAAATTGTGTAGAGCCTCTAGGCTATGGCAAGTTTTTCAATTTTATTCTAAATAAATGCAGTGGGAAGTTATTGAAGGGTTTTAAGCAGGGTACTAGTATAATCTGATTTATGAAGACCACACTTGTTGCTGGAAGAGGAATGGGTAAGAGTTGCGGGAGGGGAGAGGAAGGAGTTGGAAGTAGGTACAAGTAGGAAGCAATTGCAACATTCCCAGGGAGAGTTATTGGTAGCTTGAACTAAGGTGGTGCCTGTGGGACAGAGAGAAGTGGATGAATTCAAAATACACTTTGGATATAGAATCAACAGGACCTGATGGGTTGGATATAGGCTATGAAGGAAGGATGGGTTAAGGATGACTCTAGATATATGAAGTTTGAAGTGTTTGGTTTCAAAGAAAACAGAAGCAAGCAGAAGAAAACTACCTTTTCTTGCCAAATATAGTAACCCATCTTCTCTGGTATTCATATGATCTGCCATTCCTCTTGTTACATGAAACAAAATGTCCTTGCTCAGATCTAAACTCAGCCATTTCAATTATTTACACTGCACGCTTTGCATTCGTTCATTCCATAATCATGGGGTTATAGTAGTGAACACAGCACAAGTCCCTGCTCTCGTGGAGTTTACATTCTAGTCAAGAGGTAATAGACAAATCCCGAATATATTTATAATTGGCTGATAGTAAAAATACTATTGTAAAAAATAAGTGGGGTAAGAAGAATGGAGAGTGCTTGGATTACAATGTGGTAGAATGGGAGTTGATGTATATATATATATATATTTGGTTGCACTGCATGGCACGTGGAACTTTCCTAACTAAGAGTTGAACCTGTGCCCCTTGCAGTGGAAGCATGGAGTCTTAACCAGGGAAGTCTGGGAGTTGATCTTTTTGATAGGTTGCATAGGTTAGAGACTATCTCTCTGAGAGTGAGCAGACTTCTGAAGCAGCAATGGAGCCAAGCAGCTATCAGGAGGAATGAGTTCTTCCAGGCAGAAGGAAAAGAAAGTGAGTGCCTCTGAGATGGCAGAGTGCCTGGCATATTCATGGAAGAGCAAGAAAGCTGGAGCAGTGAGCACATGCAGAGTGGTAGATAAGGGCAGAAGGCAGGTAGCTAGACAGATCATATAGGGCCTTATGATCTATTGTAAAGACTTTGCAAAACCTCTGAGTCAGTTGGAAGCATCTCTTCTTGTTTGCTCCTACAGTACTTCTCTCTCTTCCTCTCTCCTATATTATCTATTTTCCTCTTTCTCTTAGATTAATAGTTGTCAATTTTTTTTTGTATCAGGATTCCTTTACAATCGTAATTATTGAGAACCCTTTGCCTATACCTGATCTTACAGGAAAAGCATCCCGACTTTCTCTATTGGGTATAATGTTAGCTGTAAGTTTCTTGAGATGTCCCTTACCAGGTGAGGAAGTTTCCTTCTTTCCCCTAGTTCACTGAGATATTTCAGCAGGAACAAGTACCAGATTTTGTCACGTACTTCCTCTGTATCTACTGAGATGATCTTATGAGTTCTTTTTCTAACCTACTGATACTGGGAATTACATTTGTTGATCTTTGTTAAAACAACCTTACATTCCTTTGATTACTTAGTCATGATATATTATTCTTTTTATGTATTGTTGGATTTAATTTACTAAAATTTTGTTGAGAATTTTAGCATCCATGTTTGTGAGCAATATTGATCTTCATTTTTTTGTTTTCCTTATAATGTCTTTGGTATTGGTATCAGTGAAATGTCATCAGTTGGAAAGAATTCTCCCTTTTTCAGTTTTTTGAAAGAGTTTGTATAGGATTGGTTTTCTTTTTACAATGTTAGGCAGAATTCACCTGCGAAGGTGTCTGGACCTGAGTTTTTCTTTGAGAAGTTCTTTTTGTTTTTTTTTTTTTTAAGTTATTGTATTGTATTTTTTTTTTCTTTTTTTTTTTTTTTGTATTGTATTTTTTGTCCACGCTATATGGCTTGCAGAATCTTAGTTTCCCAACCAGGGATTGAACCTGCATCCCCTGCATTGGAAAGCGGATTATTAACCACTGGACCACCAGGAAAGCCCCTCTCTCATTTTTCTATTCTCTACTTCGTTGAATATTTCCTTCCTCCTGCTTGGATTTAGTTATTTCTAGGTCATTAACTTGAATTCTTTCTTCTTTTTTTTTTATAGGTACTTACAGCTATAAATTTCATCTAATCACTGGTTTAGCTAATTTTTTACCCAAGTTTTTGTAATATCTTCATTCTTGTTCATCTCAAAATATTTTCTGATTTCTCTGGTGATCATTGTTGACCCATTGGTTATTTAGGAGTGTGTTAATTTCTACATTTGTGAATTTTCCAGATTTTTTTCTGTTATAAATTTCTAATTATTCTATTGTGTTCAAAGAACATACTTTATATCACTTCAATCCTTAAAATTTATTGAGGTTGTTTTTTTTTTTTAATATCCTAGTATCTAGTCTATCCTAGAGACTGTTCCATGTGTATTTGAGTAGAATGTGTATTTGAGAATACTGTTGTTGGGTACACTATTCTATAGTTGTCTATTAGATCTAGTTGGTTTATAGTATTACTTCAGTTTTCTTTTTTTTAATATTTATTTATTTTTGGTGGTGCTAGGTCTTCATTGTGCTGTGTGGGCTTCTCCTTGCGGTGGCTTGTGTTGTAGAGCACAGGCTCTAGGGTTCTTGGACTTCAATGGTTGTGGTACATGGACTTAGCTGCTATATGGCATGTGAAATCTTCCCCAAGACTTGCAGGTTTGTGAGATCAAACCTGTATCCACTGCATTGGCAGGCAGATTCTTAACCACTGGACAACCAGGGAAGTCCAGTATTGCTTCAGTTTTTTGAGCTTTCTAAAAATGAAACCATCCTAAATTCTGCCATCACTGGTTTTGCCATTCTCACCAGAGCATTTGTTGTTCCTACAGCCTAGAACACTTCCCCTGGGCAAACATGATTTTCTCCCTCATTTCAGTCTCATATCTCCACATTTGTCAGAAAGCCTTTCCCGACAAGCTTCTAACCACAATATTTTTCCTGTCTTTTATCCTTTTTTATTTTTCACTTATGGCACTTATCAGTATATGAAAGTACAAAGTATAATTATTTGTTTGTCTCTTCCACCCTCTTATTCACTGCTATGTTACCTGGTATGTACTTGAAAATTGTCTAAGAGGTATGTAAATATGAAAGTCTGGAAGTAAGAACAGAGGTATTGAGATAGAAATTTGGGGATCATCAGCATAGAGGGAAAATCTAAATTCATGGGTAGGAAAAAATCACTTAGAAAAAAGGCCAGATCCTAGCTCTGAATCCAACATCTATTAGAGGTTTGGTAGGTGGGGAAGCTTGACAAAGAAGACAGAATGAGTCAGAGAGGTAGAAGAATCACAGTTTTTTCAGTAAACGGTTGCCTATACGAGGACTAAACTCAGAAGCTAGGTAGTGCCACTGAAGCTAGAGAAGAAGGAAGTAGCTAAGTCAATGGAAGCCACTGTGTGATTCAGGATGATACAGGGCTAAAGAAGTGACTGTCTGATGTGACAGGAAGATTGTTGATAACCTTGATAAGAGCAGTAGTGTTACAGACAGAAGCCAAGTCTATGTGTGTTAAAGAGCATATAAACTATGAGGAAATGGTTGCCTCTTCAGTTTATGAAATAATTATCCAGTTTAAAAATCTGTAAGTAAAACTGAGCTTTTCTTCTTTCTGGTCTTTTCAGTGCTTAAAAATTCCCAAATTTGGAAAGTGTTCATTAATTCCTTAAACAATGAAAGCCATTAGTTTGTAGATCTAAGACAGCTGCTCCTGGGATCTGCCCTCACCAGCTTCTGGACACTGGGAAACTCCTGACTAGCTAGACAAAGCTAAAATATCATTATCATCATTCCTCTGTGACCTAGCACTTATACTCTTTGCCATAAGTTGCCATTTGTTTTTATATAAATGTATTGGAAATAATCTATCAAAGCAGTAATGGCTGTTTCTGTTTGTTGAAGTAGTTTTCTGTTAACCTTTATTTCTGGCTTCTTGTCCTTGGACTATATGAAATCCAAAGAAATGTTTACCACCCTCATTATTGCCATCATAATAGCTACCAAAAACCTAAAGCTTCAGTGCAGCAGAGTAGAGATTTGAGAAATAGACCCATGCATGTATGGTCAATTGGTAATAGACAAAGATACAAAAGCAATTAAATGCAGAAAGCATAGTCTTTTGAACAAATTATGCTGGAGCAATGGAAAATCCATGTGAAAAACAAAAACTTCAATCCATACTTCATATCACATATATAACTTTACACAAAATGGATCATGGGCCTAAACATAAGAGTGTAGAAAGCTGAAGAAAAAAACTGGAGAAGAATGCTTATGACCCTCTGTTAGGCAAAGATTTCTTAGATGTGATGCTAATAAATGGATGCATTTCACCTAGTAGATAGTTAATTCAAACTCTTTAAAATGAACTCTTTGCTTAATAATTACAGTGTGTTCTAGAGAGGTTCTTTTGGTTAAAGAAACAAAGATTGACTAAGGCCAGCAAATTTGATATTCTGATCTAGCTTCCTCCTGCATTCTTCTCAGGGCAAAACCGAAGTAGTATGAAGGGAAGTCATTCATGGAGGCTGGGTAGTCTGCTTCTCAGTTCTTTACCACATCTCCTCTACCACTATACCTTTGGTTCATCCATCCATTCATCATTGGTATCATGACCTTGACTGTATCTCTTGGCTTCTTCCTTTTAATAAAACTTTGACTTCTACTGCTGCCTAATTATTTTGACATTTTGCAAGTTCAACTCCCAGAGAGGGAACCTGATTGACCCAGATTATGTTTACATATTTTTGACCACTAAATAGGAGGGTTCAGTCAGCAATAAGGTCCAGTCACCAGTGGCTTGCAGTAGGATTGTGGAGACTATAAGTGTTGACTGGCAGGAGTCCAAGGGAAAAAGTAGGTATAGAATGTTGGTATATCAAATGTGATCTGTACCTTCAACTGGTACCATGAACAATCGAGTTTTCTTTAGACAGGACCATGGGTGTGACAAATACTGTTGTGTAGATGTAGTTATTGTGTTGTTGTACAGTAAATTACTGATGTTCTTACTTTCTTCTCCCAGAAACCATTGACTATCAATATGTCTTCCAATTTTGACTCTCTTATGGTCTAGCCTGCTTCTAAATCAATCCATGGCAGTTAGTGAGATGAGTATATAAAGAAGGAAAACAGAGGATAAGAATCTTGGATAAGTTTAAAGTTGCTATCAGAGATCTTTTAAAATATCCCCCTGCATCTGGGTATATACACCCATATCATATCTTTCAAAGAGACAATTAGTCTGTCCTTCTGTACTTAGTCTAATCTTGGGTTAGCAGCTCCCATGGTATTTAATCCATTTTTTTTTTCCTGATAGGCTTCATAGTATCAATCCTATAATGGTCACCCTGATTTTTTTAAAAATTTATTTATTTTAGTTGGAGGCTAATTACTTTACAATATTGTAGTGGTTTTGCCATACATTGACATGAATCAGCCATGGGTGTGCGTATGTTCCCCATCCTGAACCCTCCTCCCACCTCCCTCCCCATCCCATCCCTCTGGGTCATCCCAGTGCACCAGTCCTGAGCACCTTGTCTCATGCATTGAACCTGGACTGGCAATCTGTTTCACATATGATAATATACATGTTTCAGTGCTATTCTCTCAAATCATCCCACCCTCGCCTTCTCCCACAGAATCCAAAAGACTGTTCTATACATCTGTGTCTCTTTTGCTGTCTCGCATACAGGGTTATCATTACCATCTTTCTAAATTCCATATATATGTGTTAGTATACTGTATTGGTGTTTTTCTTTCTGGCTTACTTCACTCTGTATAATAGGCTCCAGTTTCATCCACCTCATTAGAACTGATTCAAATGTATTCTTTTTAATGGCGAGTAATATTCCATTGTGTATATGCACCACAGCTTTCTTATCCATTTGTTAGCTGATGGACATCTAGGTTGCTTCCATGTCCTGGCTATTATAAACCGTGCTGTGATGAACATTGGGGTACACGTGTCTCTTTCAATTCTGGTTTCTTCAGTGTGTATGCCTAGCTGTGGGACTGCTGGGTCGTATGGCAGTTCTGTTTCCAGTTTTTTAAGGAATCTCCACACTGTTCTCCATAGTGGCTGTACTAGTTTGCATTCCCACCAACAGTGTAAGAGGGTTCCCTTTTCTCCACACCCTCTCCAACATTTGTTTGTAGACTTTTGGATAGCAGCCATTCTGACCAGCGTGAAATGGTACCTCATTGTGGTTTTGATTTGGATTTCTCTGATAATGAGTGATGTTGAGCATCTTTTCATGTGTTTGTTAGCCATCTGTATGTCTTCTTTGGAGAACTGTCTGTTTAGTTCTTTGGCCCATTTTTTGATTGGGTCATTTATTTTTCTGGAATTGAGCTGCAGGAACTGCTTGAATATTTTTGAGATTAATTCTTTGTCAGTTGCTTTGTTTGCTATTATTTTATTCCACTCTGAAGGCTGTCTTTTCACCTTGCTTATAGTTTCCTTCGTTGTGCAAAAGCTTTTAAGTTTAATTAGGTGTCATTTGTTTATTTTTGCTTTTATTTCCATTACTCTGGGAGGTGGGTCATAGAGGATCCTGCTGTGATTTATGTCAGAGAGTGTTTTGCCTATGTTTTCCTCTAGGAGTTTTATAGTTTCTGGTCTTACATTTAGAGCTCTAATCGATTTTGAGTTTATTTTTGTGTATGGTGTTAGAAAGTGTTCTAGTTTCATTCTTTTACAAGTGGTTGACCAGTTTTCCCAGCACCACTTGTTAAAGAGATTGTCTTTTCTCCATTGGATATTCTTGCCTCCTTTGTCAAAGATAAGGTGTCCATAGGTGTGTGGATTTATCTCTGGGATTTCTATTTTGTTCCATTGATCTGTATTTCTGTCTTTGTACCAGTACCATACTGTCTTGATGACTGTGGCTTTGTAGTATAGCCTGAAGTCAGGCAGGTTGATTCCCCCAGTTCCATTCCTCTTAAGATTGCTTTGGCTATTCGAGGTTTTTTTGTATTTCCATACAAATTGTGAAATTATTTGTTATAGTTCTCTGAAAAATACCATTGGTAGCTTGATAGGGATTTCATTGAATCTATAGATTGCTTTGGGTAGTATACTCATTTTCACTATATTGATCCAATCCATGAACATGGTATATTTCTCCATCTATTTGTGTTCTCTCTGATTTCTTTCAAAAGTGTTTTATAGTTTTCTATATATAGATCTTTTGTTTCTTTAGGTAGATATATGCCTAAGTATTTTATTCTTTTCATTGCAATGGTGAATGGAATTGTTTCCTTAATTTCCCTTTCTGTTTTCTCATTGTTAGTGTATAGGAATGCAAGGGATTTCTGTGTGTTAATTTTATATCCTGCAACTTTACTATATTCATTGATTAGCTCTAGTAATTTTCTGGTGGAGTCTTTAGGGTTTTCTATGTAGAGGATCATGTCATCTGCAAACTGAGAGTTTTACTTCTTTTCCAGTCTGCATTCCTTTTATTTCTTTTTCTGCTCTGATTGCTGTGACCAAAACTTCCAAAACTATATTGAATAGTAGTGGTGAGAGTGGGCACCCTTGTCTTGTTCCTGACTTTAGGGGAAATGCTTTCAATTTTTCACCATTGAGGATAATGTTTGCTATGGGTTTGTCATATATAGCTTTTATTATGTTGAGGTATGTTCCTTCTATTCCTGCTTTCTGGAGGGTTTTTATCATAAATGGATGTTGAATTTTGTCAAAGGCTTTCTCTGCATCTATTGAGATAATCATATGGTTTTTATCTTTCAATTTGTTAATGTGGTGTATCACATTGATTGATTTGTGGATATTAAAGAATCCTTGCATCCCTGGGATAAAGCCCACTTGGTCATGATGTATGATCTTTTTAATATGTTGTTAGATTCTGTTTGCTGTTAAGGATTTTTGCATCTTTATTCATCAGTGATATTGACCTGTAGTTTTCTTTCTTTGTGGCATCTTTGGTTTTGGTATTAGGGTGACAGTGGCCTCATAGAATGAGCTTGGAAGTTTACTTTCCTCTGCAATTTTCTGGAAGAGTTTGAGTGGGATAGGTGTTATCTCTTCTCTAAATTTTTGGCAGAATTCAGCTGTGAAGCTGTCTGGTCCTGATCCTGATATTAGATTCTATTATTTCCTTTTCCCATTGCATGCTGCTTATTTTACTGTTTTTCTTCCCCCATTAACCTCTTTTAAGCCTGAATGATATTTTTCCTCTTTCACTCCACAGATTGGAAAAGAAAAAAATTTTTAGGTTTTCTTTTTTTCCCCTGAAGGAAGTTCCAAAAAGCAAGCTTGAATTTGCCTACATGGGAAACTATTTACAATACATTTACATTATATTAGGTATTATAAGCGGGCTTCCCAGGTGGCACAGTGGTAAAAAGTCCACCTGCCAATGCAGGAGATACAGGAGATGTGGCTTTGATCCCTGGGTCAGGAAGAACCCCTGGAGGAGGGCATGGCAATCCACTCCAGTATTCTTGCCTGGAAAATCCATGGACAGAGGAATCTGGCAGACTACAGTCCACGGGGTTGCAAAGAGTCAGACATGACTAAAGTGACTTAGCATGCATGCATGAGTGTGCGTGTACATGCACACACAGGCACACACAGATATTATAAGCAATCTGGAGATGATTTAAAATATACAAGAGGGAATTCCCTGGGTTAACCACTCTGCAGTTCAACTGCATGGGGCATAGGTTTGATCCTTGGTCAGGAAACTAAGATTTCACATGCTGTGCAGCATGGTCAATAAATAAATAAATAAAGTAAATGTACAGAAGGATGTTCATAGAGTATACTACATGATTTTAAATAAGGGACTTGAGGACCCCCAGATTTTGGTATCTGTAGGGGTCCTGGAACCAGCCTCTCACAGATACCTCACAGTTGTCTCAAGGGACAACTATATACTCTTGCTTCTTAGTATTTTTCACCCAGGCTAACTTTTTTGGCTTGTTATCTTCAGTTTTGTTGGGATTCTTAAATCTTGATAGTCAGGGTCTTAGGATCCCATAGAGAAGCTAACATATGACTGGAGGAATTAAGCTTGCATTTACTTTTTTCTACAACTATTGGTATATATGATGATCAGGTTGAGAATTTGGCTGGAGTTAAAACATCTTAGGAGAGATGGAACATCATGGAGTTTGAGGAGAAGGTGTTAATGAGGAAGGGAAGACAGGTTCCTTACCTGGGGGCATTGTTTCTCAAACTTAAGTGTTTCTAGGAATCACCTGGGTATCTTGTTAGAGTGCAAATTTTAATTCATCAGGTTTGGGAGGAAGCCTAACATCTGGGATTCTGCATTTCTAACAACCTCCCAGGGGAGGTTCACAATGCTGGCCTGCAGATACACTTTAAGGAATAAGAACTTTGGGGTTTCATGTTTCCAAACAGCCACCTCTGAACCGGAGTTCCCTGTATCGCTCCTCATCATTGCCAGACAGCTTGAACAGTCCAAGTCTGAAGCAGGTGGTAAAATTCAAGGACAGCACAATACCAGATAAAGTAAAAAAGAAGTATTGTTCAAACCACAAAGAGCTCGGAAAGGTAAGAAACTTTTTTTTTCTTTTTTTTTGTCAGAAACTTTTTAAAAAGACAGTCTCTTTAATCTTTATCTCATCTTCTCCACCTTTCTGGGTTGGGGGTTGCTTTTGCATAGCTTTTGGCTGTGTACTTTTACTTTTATCTCCTCTTTCCATTTTCCTTTTCTACATCTGCACCCATATATAAAGTATTTAATAATGAATATGTTATATTATAATTTTGGAAATGATATCATTGTATTGTCTTCCCAACCACCTTTTTTAAGATCTGAGAGAATACAAGGGAACTCTGATTGAGAAGGACATTTATTGCTGTTTTATAGGCATTTGGACAGAGATAACATCATAGAGATGATGTTTTGGTTTGCTGGAAAGCAAATTCTGAAAAAACTTAGCCCTCATAAAACTTAAGTAAAAACTTAGCCCTCATCCTGTATCTCTCCTTTAAAAAGGAAATCTCAAAAAAAAAAAAAAAGAAATCTCAATACATTTGGCTATTTTATGAAATCAGTGTATGACATTATAGAAAAATAGAAAATTCAAAAAAGCAAAAAGAAGCCATTGCAAAATGTGCATAATCCCACAGGCCAGAGATAATTACTATTAATAATGTATAGCCTTTCAGACTTTTTTTAATGCAAATATGTTTTTTCTTTTATTAAAGAGGCATTACAAAGTACATGTTTTCTAACCTACTTAATGATGTCATATTTTCAAGTTAATGAAGTTAATTTACAGCTTACTTTTTATTCCCTAATAGTAATTGATAATGTGTGGATATGATTTGTTTAACCAAGATCCTGTTATTGATCATTTAATTTATTAGTAATTTTTCTCTATTGTAAATATCCTTAATAGCCAAATCTTTCTACATATCTTTATTTTCTTAGTAAAACAAGTAGAATTATTAGATCAAAGAGTATGCATATTTTTAATGAATCTCCCAACACTCCTTCCATTCCTTGGTTTTTAAACCTTTAACATGAGGATTGGGGTGGGGGGAATCTTGTCTTAGGACTTAGGTCTAAAGAAAATGGTCTCCCTCTGTGACATCAACATGACTCAGATGCTGGAGGAAGATTCAAACCAGGGGCCTCTGATTGGTGATTTCTCCAAGGTAAGTGTGGTTACTCCAATCCTATATTTCATCCTATATTTTGGATCTGAATCTTATCTGCTTGCAGAGGACACTAAGTTTAATTAATATGTGTCTTCAGCAAGTACTCACTGATAACCTGAAGGTGCTGTAGTGGTAGATCTAGGCCCTAAGCCTTTCATGAGAAAGTATCCCTTATTCATTCTGGAAATATCTACAGAAGTGGAAAAAGTATGAGGCTTTCTTTTGTCTGTTTTTTGGTGGTGCCCTATGGCATGTGGAACCTTAGTTCCCTACCCAGGGGTCGAATCTGTGCCCCCTGCAGTGGAAGCAGAGTCTTAACCACTGGGCTGCCAGGAAGTCCCAAGTATGAGGCTTTCTACTTTTTTAAAAAACATATTTTAAAATCATATTTGGTGACTACAGAAGATAGAAAATGGAATCTACCCCAGATCTTACCACAGTATTATTGTTTTTGTTTTTGTTTTTTTTTTGGTGTATATTTTGGTGTCTATCTCTGTATGTTTTTTCACAGAGACACATGCATGTACACAAATACACTTTTTGTTTTTCCATGTTTGTTTTGAGGTTTTTATTCCATCTCCTTTGATATATCAGGAACATCTTTTCATGTCAATAAATAGTTCTTCATCATTTCATCACTTTTAATAACAGCACACTATTTCTTTTTTTTTTTTTTTTTTGGCTGCCCATAATTTCCTGATAAACCCTTTCTTGTTATTTACTTCTACAATTTTTCTTTATGAACTGTACCAAGATGGACATATTTGTGGCTATATCTAAGAATTTTTAAGCATTCGTAATTAGCTCCTTAGGTTCAGTTCTTAGGAATGGAATCGTTGCATATGCACATTGAGACCATTGATTTCTGAAGGCATCTGGGGTTTTAAATGTCATTTGGATAGGACAATATATGGGTCATGATTTCAAATTTGGGTATAGAGAACTTGCCGTTTTTTTAGCTTTTGGGTATTTCTAGGTATGTGCACTGCCAACCGTGTCAGGGAAACACCAAGATCTGAAGTACGTCAACCCAGAAACAGTAAGCAGATTTCTGGAGATGGTAACTGGTTACATAAGCTGCCATCTGGTCTGTTCTGTCCCTAAAATCCCCACTTCCATTTGTATTTCTTTCACTTTGTTCACTCATGTGGGCTCTGTATTCAGCTGAAGCTATGTTAAAAGACTCATTTATATGTCATCTTTGTTTGTAATTAAGCAAATGATATATAATTGTTACATAAGAAAGGAAGGAGGAAGGGGAAGGGTGAAAAGCAAAAATCACCTGATTAGGCTGGCCTTACATCCTGGTTTACATGTTGCAATTCCATTTATGCCTATTACTGGATATTATTAATAGTGCTGTCTATCACTCTCAAAAGTATTCTAGTTTGTGCAATAATTATTTTGTCAGTTTACCCATTGGTCTCACCATCAGAGATAAGCACTAATCATACTTTCCTTATGGCCTTACAGATTTTACGCTGGTATAATAAGTTTTATAAAAATAGTATCATAATAAGCATGTAATTTTGTAGTTAGCTTAATAAGTCATTGTAAACATCTTTCTGTATTATTAAAAAAAATCTATATTATCCCTTTGATGGCTATGTAATATTCTGTTATACTGATAATATATAACTTTTTAAACTAAACTTCTTTTTTTGAGTATTTATTTATAATATTTTGATAATCTAAAGCAATGGTGAGATCAACATTATTGTGCCCTATCTTTATGTACTTCTGTTTACTTAAGATGCTAGAAAAGAAGTTGCTAAAAATGTAATTACATTTATTTATTTTTTTATAAGTATTTACAAAGTTTCCTCTGGAAAGTTTGAGCCAATTTATATAACCACACATAGCTTAAGTTTCTTCCTCTGGATATCAACCGTTTCCTTCAATATCCCTTTTGAGAAACTCGCTTTCTAGTCTTCCAGTAGAGGGTGGGGAATCATTTTTCATTTCTTCTTGTAAAATTGAGACAGCTGCTACCTGTGCCCTTACAGAAATCCTTGGGTGTCTTCTCAGAGATTGATTGTAGCCGTGTCTTCCTCCAAATAAGTAGCTTGAATGTTCTCCCTTGTGTCCTGGCAGTACTGACTGTTTTGGTTCTCCAAAGGGCTATTTCCTGTTTTATTCTCTTACTTGCGGAGGGTTGGTGGGGGGCGGTTGCACCATTGCCATGTTTCAAATATAGGGGGACTTTGGAGGCTGGGCATACAGTGGGATCCTGAGTGACTAAAAGGAGTACATATCAGGAACTGAGTGACTGGCTCTTCTCTCCCTCCGAAGAGGCAGGGTATTCAGTCATAGTTTCTGTACAGGTGGCTGCCTTGCTATTGGGGGAGTTCCAGGGTCTGATTGAGAAGTTTTATATCATTGATTGCCGCTATCCATATGAGTACCTGGGAGGACACATTCAGGTAAGGTTATATTGAGGACTTAGCAGGGGAGGACCTGGAGATACTGCTTGTTAAGAAGTCTAGACAAAGGGTCCTGCGACCTCTGGAACCAGGGCAGACATTATACATTTGGAACACATCAAGGTTGTCAGTCCTCATTCCTTTTGTAATTCTGTGAACCTTGAGCAATTTACTTTCCCTTTCCCTCCTAGACCAATCTGCCTCTTTCCTATAGGAGCCAAAAGCTCCTACCTGGACATAAAAACATTAATCCAGGGACTGAGCAGCACTTTGCAGACACTTAATGCTTACAGACATTTCTCACAATAATCCCTACACTTCAGGCAGTTCCATTCTATAAATGTTTATTGAGCACCTAATATATAACCAAGCTCCATGCTGGGCCCTGGGGATAGGTACAGGTAGATTTCCACTCTGAAAGTACTTAATAGTGTAGTCTTCCTGAACTAAATATTTCAAGATGGTATTCCAGTTATTTCTAAGTGTTGGCCCTGTTCTCTCACCTTTAAGGAAATACTTAATAAAATTATTTTACAGGGAGCATTAAACTTGCACAGTCAAGAAGAACTATATAACTTCTTTCTGAAGAAACCCATTGTCCCTTTGGATATCCAGAAAAGAATAATCATTGTGTTCCATTGTGAATTCTCCTCTGAGAGGGGTCCCCGAATGTGAGTGTCTACATGAGGAGGGGGTGTGGAGAGGGTGATGGATCTTGAGTTTGGACTTACAGTCAAGGAACCTTCCCAGCCCAGTTTAGACAGAAACTGAATGAATGAATGATTTCCACTGTAGTTTAAAGAATGTTAAGGAGGTGGAAGGAAGGAGTTTCTACAATTTAAAGGTTTGAAGTAGTGAAGGAAAAAGGATTTGGAGTTAGGTACCAATGGAGAAAAGGAGAAAGAGAGGTGCTACTTGCACCTTGTTTTGCAAAAATAAGATCTGGAGCTCCTTTTGAGAGTTAGCAAAAGTCTCTTCTTCCTCCCCTTCCCCAGTGAATGACCCATGGAATCCTGAACTTGCTTTTTTCCCATCCCACCCATCTGGATTTTCTCTAAAGGTGCCGTTCTCTGAGAGAAGAGGACAGGACTCTGAACCAGTATCCTGCACTGTACTATCCAGAGCTGTACATCCTCAAAGGGGGCTACAGAGACTTCTTTCCAGAATATATGGTAAATCTTGCATGGGGCATGTGGGGCAATGGGGGAGCCCAGACTTGGGGCCAACTTTAACATGCAGCTCCCAGGGCCTGCAAAGCCCTCTGAGAAGAAAGTGCTGTTCCTTCTAAGCCATTCCCTGCAGCATCTCTGTTATACCTCGTGGGCAGACTGTAGGCATCAAGAGGATTCCTTACTCTGTCCCTTGCCTTTCAGGAGCTGTGTGAACCACAGAGCTATTGCCCGATGCATCACCAGGACCATAAGGCTGAGCTGCTGAGGTGTCGAAACCAGAACAAAGCATGGGAAGGAGAGCGACAGCTGCAGGAACAGATTGCCTTACTGGTGAAGGATGTGAGCCCATGATATCAGGTCACCTACTGGCTGCCTGGGACTCACCAAAAGGCACTGTAGAAACCCTGAGCAGAAAGAGGCCATCTTCTGTGCAGCCTTTTTTCATTCTAAGATGTTAAAAGATGTCAGTAAACCAACAGGCTGCCAAACTAAAGAAATCCCAGGCATGGGGATTGGTTACGTTTTAGTAGAGCTGTTGGCTAGTAAGAAAGTCCTCGAGCTAGTTCTCCAAGGTTGGAGCCTTGGGTTGCGTGGAGATTTATGTTGCTTCAGGGGGCTGTTGCATTCCTCTTCCTAACTACTCGCGTCTTCTCAGAGGTCAGCCAGATCTTTCTCCTGGGCTTCTGGCTATACAAGAGAGAGTTGAGAGAGTTGTCCATCTTCTTTCTCTGAATTTTCCTTGTTTGTCTCCCTCTCTCTTCTTTTTTTAAAAATGGAAATATAAACATTGATGAATGAGAAAAACTCCTAGAAGATGTATATAAGGAAGTAATCACCACATTTAAATTCCTTCAGACAAAGATGTAGCCATCTCTATTCATAGCTGAGGCCAAAGTGCTTTTCTCCAGACCATGGTTCTCAAAGTTTGGGCCCTGGTCCATCAGCATTATCTGAACTTTGCTTGAAATGCAGGTTTTCACAGCCCACTCCAGACCTACTAAATTGGAATGTCTGAGGTTAGGGCCCAGAAATCTGGGTTTTAAAAATCTCCCTTTCAGGTGATTGTGATGCATGTCAAGGCTTGAGAACTACAGCTCTGGAGTTAAAGAAAACCTTTTAAATGGAATTCTTCAGCAGTGTTCCAAACTTTCCTTTCCTACACCATTCCATGGTATGAATTGCTTAAAAGTGTGCCCCAGACTCAATTCTTTGTGGTATCAAGACTCAGAAAACCAAAATAATTGCCTTTTTGTAAGACCAAGTGATAGGTCTGAGTTGTATTCCAAAGGTTCCTTATCTTCACCCTTAATAGAATTTTAAAAATATTTATTTATTTATTTTTGGCTGCACTGGACCTTTGCTGATGCTCGGGCTTTCTTCTAGTTACAGAGAGTGGGGGCAGTGTGTGGAGGGGGCTACTCTCTAGTTGTGGTGCTTCTCATTGCAGTGGCTTCTCATTGGAGAGTACAGGGTCAGTATTTGTGGCGCATTAGGCCCAGTTGCCCTGCAGCATGTGGAGTCTCTTGGACCAGGGACTGAAACTGTCCCCTGCACTGGCAGGCAGATTCTCAACCACTGGACCACCAGGAAAGTCTACATCAGAGTTTTGACTTTTCCCATTTTCCGAATTTTTTTTTTTTGCGCTCCACTTCATGTTTCACAGAGACAGATTTAGGATGGTTGGAAGTAGAGATCTGTGCCATACGAAGATAAGAATGAAAGAAAAGGAAAGCACCAAGCAAGATCAGTTAGACTTCAGAAAGATATTTAATTTAATTAATCAATTAAAAAAAAATTTGTCCACGCCATCTGGCATGTGATATCTTAGTTCCCCAACCAGGGATTGAACTTGCACTCACAGAAAGATATTTTAAGTTACATTCTTCAGCATTACCCCAGGCTTTCCTTTTTTAGAGCTCTTTAAGGTGAGTAGGTTTTTGTCTGTGTAGTAAGGTACAGCCCTACTTGGCCTGGATGGCAGTGGAATTGCACATTGTCATTCTATGGCATTAACCTGGTAAGTAGTCATAGCTCAGGACTAGAAATGGACAAAAGGCTGTGAAGCCTAGCCTGAGATAGAATGGAGACAAAAATGACACCTTCCCAGATCTGGATGGAGCAGGGAGACTTTTTAAAAAGTGAGTGGGAGGGAAGAGTGTGCCCGAGTGACTGAACTGATTTTTGCAAGGCTCAAGAACACTCTTCTCCCAGAGTGCTGCATGCTTGCCTCACAGCAGAGGGCACTGCTGTATTCTCTAAGGCAGCTGCTGCAGCCTGCAGTCTCCACTCCTAGCTTGAACCTGCCTGTCCTGAGCCCTTGAGTTCTGAGCTCAGAAGGGCTGAGGGAAAATGGAGAGAAGAGCTTCAATAGGTGCAGACAGCTGAAGGAAAGATGCTGTTCTTTTGTCCCACTCCACACACTTCCTCACAACAGGTAGGAGCTTAGTCGCCTGAGCAGGAAACTGCTTGAAGCACCTCCACTTCCAAATGTGAGGATGGGTCCCTGACTCACTGCCTACCCTAGTGAGTCATTTCCTGTAATTCTTTCCAGAAAGGGAGAGCAAGCCCCTACCTGGGAAAAGACTGGTGCACAAGTATTCACATCTCAGTGATCCTAAATGGAAGTTCCAAGTTGTAAAACATAAAACTAGGGCTTAATCAGCTATCTACTTTGTGGAAAATTATATTTGCCTAAAAGGCCACATTTTCCCATATAGTTTCTTGTAATATCTTCCCACTGTATAGGTACCATGTCACGTGATTCATGTTATTTTTAGGAACAATAATAATAGTAGCTAACAACCTTTCAGCTGTTTACTGCTTGCAAGTAAACATTTACTCATTTTATATAAATAAACTAATTTTCACAACAATCCTGTGAGGCAAGTAAGTAGTCACTATTATACATGTATACATTTATCCCAATAAAGAAGTTGAGGAACAGAGAGACTGTGTAACTTGTTTAAAGTCCCACAGCTAATGAATGGCGGAGTTGGGATATGAACCCAGGCAGCATGGCTCCAGAGTCTGTAATGCTAATGGATTTTTCTGTTACTAAATCCTCATCGATGGAATGATGTATCTTTCTAAATTGGCATTGTATTAGGTGTTAAATGTGTAAGTGCCTCAGTTATAGGTTCTTGAGAAGTCAGGGCCAGAGGATTGCTTCAGCTTGGGAACTGAAGCTAAGGGCAGATACTAAGACCCCAATCCAGAAATCTTTGCATGAGGCTATGAAGGGGTTAGCTCTGTGCTGGTGTCCTTGTACTGACTGGTATTCATTCAGCAGGAAGTCAGGTGATGAAGAATGGAAACCTTTTGGTCTGAAAACACTTCTGGTTGCAATCTCAGCCCCAGTACCTAGCTGACCTCTGCTACAGAAAGGGAAGCATTTCCCTTTCCTTACCAGCCATATGTAAAGTGAGAGGCATGGAGGATCTTCTTTCCCCATTCAGTTCAGACAAATGTGAGGGACTCACTAGTTTCTTTCAAGGGATGTCAATTCTAAGTACCACAAGCATTCAAATATGTCACAGTTCCTGCCCTCAAGGTAGAAATGACTCTCTTTGCTTCCATCCCTACAAGCACTCTGGCCCACTACCATATTCAGCAAAAGGAAGAAGATCTAGCCTCCAACTCCAAAACTATAGGTTGACTGGTAGGAGCTGGCTGAGTTCATAGAATAATTAACTTCTACGTGCCTCCTGCAGTGATATCATTCCGTGTGTGCTATGTGCCTGGCACTAAGCTAAACCCTGTACTCACTATATACTTGTTTAATCCTCAAAACTGTTATACAAAGTAAATACTGCTATTAATTTTTCAGATGAAGAAACTGAAGCACAGAAAAATTAAGTGACATGCCCGAGGTCACCCAGCATGTGTTGATAATGTCAATTGAAACCAGGTAGTCTGTAAAACTTGTTCTCTTAACTGTTTTTCACTGAACTGCTAACACCCTGGGTTAGCTAAGGATAGCAGCAGGAGTTAAAGCCCAACAGTGAGAGAGGGCTTGATAGAAGGCAGGAAACCAGGGTTACAAATGAAAGTGGAGTAAGATACAGAGTCTCTGGACCTTTGAGCCCCAATCAGTGGCTTGCAAAGCCCTCCCACGGCAGTTCGTGTTTTAATCATTTTTGCACCTGGCACAAAGCTGGGCTCATAATCAGCCTCAAAAGACATTATTGAATTGAATGATGGTTGAGTAACATCTTTGTGGAAAGGATTGGCTCATTTGTCATTATCCACAAGGTTCCCAACAGCAATGCTGCTTATCTAGCAGGTGTTGGCAGCCACAAAGGACATGGTTGGTGGGGAGAGAGTGTGCTGGAGGAGCTGTCAATATTAGTCTTGGAGTCATATTTATTTGCAGAGGCTTCCTCAACCCTCCACTAGCCTTGGTTACCAATCCTCATTAAAGGCCCGATGATGTCAAGCTCTTTACCACAGTGCCCAGACAGAATTATGCTCCAAGCATCTCATTTACTCTCAAACAGAGGCTGGTCTTTTATGGGTGGCTTTGGATATTGCTTTCAGCCCATCAAGTTGACCTTGTTCCTTTTGCTTTCCTTTGTGGGGAGAGCATGGAGTAGACCCACTGAGTAGGCACCCTGAGCAAATGCCTTTTCTAAGCCTACCCTCCTATCCCAAACTGATTTGCCTTGGTTGCTGAAGGAGAGAGCAGAGGTGAACCCCTTGATCACCTCCTACATCTTTGTTGATTCATAGCACCCTTTCCTAGCATCCTAATCACCTGATGTTGTTATATTTTGCCTTGTAAATCCCATTTTGGAACTCTTGCCAGAGTGAAGCGGAGAGTGGGGAGCTATCAGCTCCCCAGCCACAAGTTTCCTAATCTTACTGGAGGGAAGGACTTGGGAAAGGTACAAAGAGGTAGGGTGGGACTGGTGGGGGTTGGGGGGAATAGGCCCTGTATAAAAGCTGAGTAGACAGATGTTCACTTTCACAGCTCTCCTGTAAGACTGGCAGGGCAGATATAGATTAAAATGAAGCACAAACTCCATTTAAAGTGCATTACAGCCCAGGAATCATCTCCCCTTGGGCAGGAGAAGGGAGGAAAGGGCACAGGAGGCCACATAAGTCTCTTTCCTTATCTAGCACCACATGTCTCTCTCCTAGCTTTGTGAAGGGTGATTTACACCCCGGCTGGAATGACTCTCTTTCTGAGCTGATTACATTGGCAAATGCCCCCCAGAGGCCACAGCAGGATGGCCGTATTCAGAAGCAGCAGCCAATAAATCTCAGAGGTCTATATTACACTTCTCAGTACCCTCCCTCCTGGCCCTCTGCCAGGTGGGCTGTGGAAGTAGAAGAGGGCTTGGCTGGAAGATCGGGGGAGGACACCCTTCAATACCTTTCATTACCATCTTCCCTAAGTACTGTTTAGTTGTCATTCTTACAAGGCATTCTGCCTCTGTCTTTATCCAGGGAGCAGGTTGGGAACCAGCCCAGTAAATTTATCTAATAAATAACCCTTATCTTTATGGGTAGAAGTCCTGGATTTCTCCTAGGTATTTGCTCTTGGTAGAATGGCTTGCTCTCCTAACCCTCCTCTGAAAATGAGGAGGCTCCTAAATGGTCTCTCCAACCACCTTTCTCAGTGATCTTTCGTCTAGGGAAATCTCTGCAGTTTAGTCTGAGGGAGGTTTGATCCCTCCATCCTTCCTCGTGACCCTGAAGGGGCTGAATTTTGGAGGAGTGTAGTCTGGCAAAGGTCCTGGGATCTTGCCCAAAGTCTGTCCCCAGCAAGGTCATTTCACCTGTCTGCAGAATCTTGGGGTTAATAATACAACGGAATCTCACCCCTGAAGATACTGATGCGGGGAAATGATATCAGAGATGTGCAAATTCTAAGAGGGGAAAAAAAAACCTTGAAATGCAAGTGCCCTCATGCATTTGTTACAAGATCTTATTTGGGGTGGTTGTTTCTTGGTGGTAGAGCGGATTCCGGAAAGTGAGATAGGATACTTTTTAAAAAAACAAATATTTGGACCCCCAGGACGACGAGTTTCCAGTGGCAGCTCCCACAATGACTCGGCTGCTCCGGGGCGCGTGCCCTGGATCGCCCCCACCCCCGCCGCCCTCCGGGTCTAGCAGGAGAGGCTGCGTGATGCGTCCGTCGGCTTTGGAGTTGGAGGGCGGCGCCCGGGACCCTGGTGGGAGAGTGTCGGCGCCGTGGCGCTCCCTGCGAGGAGGGGCGGGAGAAGTGGTGGGAGGTGCTGGTGGAGGAGCCCGGCTCGCAGAGCTCCTGTGCTAGGAGCGAGGGTAACGCCGAGTCGGGTGCAGGCAAAGCACGCGACATCGACAGCCAGCGCGCGCGCACCCCACCATGGCGCGCCCGCGGAACCCGCGACCTTTGCCGCCTGTGCTCCTGCTCCTGCTGCCGCTGCTGCTGCTCCGAGCTGGTGAGTGTCGTTGGAGCCGCCCCGGCTGGGGAGCGAGGGGATGGGGCTGGTGGCTACCGTGTAAGTGGGGTGCTGGCACCAGAGCCCGGAGAGGTCTCAGACCCCACACTGCGCCCTGGTGCCGGGCGTCCGTCTGTCCAAGCCTGGAGAACTGGAGGAGGAGGCCTAGGGTGTCAGGAAGGGGCTGGGTTCTACGCCTAGTCCAAGTGTCTGAACTTGTAGATTGAGTGTCAACCGTGGCCAGGGCACCCAGGCATCTCCTCGCTGTCGGTTCCCCCTCTTCCTTCTTTTGAGGTGCTCCTATACAGTCACAGAACAACCCGCAGCCAGGCCACTACCAAGACAGTATCTCTAGGAGGCGGGGAGAATCAGAAGCAGAACGCCTTTTGCTCCACATGGGCTTTACCACTTCCACCCCGTGTAAAGACTGGGAAAGTGGCCACTAGGTACAGATGACAATATTGAAGTTTTTGTTAGAACTAACTTGTCACTGGGAACTCCCTGGTGGTCCAGTGGTTAGGACTCAGCACTTTCACATACACACACAAAAATTGACTTGTCACAAATGAGGGTTGAAAACTGCTGCCCAGAATTCGCCAACACCATTACTGAGTGGTTGAGAATATTGCTCACCACCAACAAACCCCCTCTTCAGGATGTACTTTATTATTATTTTAATTGGAGCAGAAAACTCACTATTGGGTAAGATGGGCTTTCTGTATAGGCTGCCCAGCACAGTGCCTTGCCCTGTTATAGATCCACAATAAGTGTTTTATGGAGTACATGATGCAAGGCCTGGTTTTAGAACTATGCCATTCCTCTAAGGAGCATGCATGTGGCCTCTGGGAGAGGGATGGGTGCATGGAATCTCACTGTGGGGCTCCTGTCCAGAGCCTGGCTGGAGGGACACTTGAGGCAGAGACCAGGTACTTATCTGCACATGACCTCCTCCACAAAGTAGGACTGCAGAAGTACAGTCTTGGCTGAGAGACAGATGTGGAAGGAAGGAGGGAAAGTACTGACCTGTTCAGACTGACTTTGTCAGTAAATCAGAGCAGCAAGACATCACTGATCTGATTGAGCTGCCCAGGAAATTTCACTACCCTAACAGTATGGCTGTATGTCAGGATTCGGGTAAATTTTTAACATCTTCATCATGACCAACTTAGTGGAACAAGTTACCCTGTGTTAGTGATGAAATTTAACATGACCCCCACCTTCTTTTGTGGAGCTGCAATGCCCTCAGATCTACCACTGCTCAGACTTGGTGAACTGTATCAGCTAAGAAATTAGGTTTAATTTTGAATATTGTTATGACTCAATATTTAGTCCAGTTGAAGCAACAAGACTTGAACCTGCTACATTTCTTTCAGCAAGCACTTTCTGGGTACCTACTAGAAGTAACATCTTAAACTTGCAGCACTTCTCAAACTGTTTAAATCCATGTCCCTTTTTTGATAAAGATAAAAATCTTATGTCTTCCTTAAATAAATTTTGAAATTTCAAAAGTCCTTTTGTTCATCTTTTACATATAAAATTGTTATGTATGCTTTTTTGATTTTGTTTGTTATCATTGTTGTTTCGGCCATGCCATGATCCTAGTTCATGTTTTGGCCCTGCAAGATCCTAGTTCCTTGACTAGGGATTGAACCAGGGCCATCAGCAGTGAGGGCACAAAGTTCTAACCACTGAACTATAGGGAATTCCTGTCAAGCATGCCTTTTTGAACCACAGGTTCTCTTTGGAAATTCTGATATGTCCCTAAAAAGGGTCCCATCCTCTCTCTTTCTTATCCCCTGCATTGAGAAATTCTGGTTTAGTCCAATCCCCCTTTTAAAGATCAAAATTATGGACTTCCGTGGTGGTCCAGTGGCTGAGACTCCATGCTACAAATGGAGGGAGACGAGTTTGATCCCTGGTTAGGGAACTAGATCCCACATGCTACAGCTATAATCGTGCATGCTGCAGCAAACATTGGAAGATTCCATGAGCTGCAACTAAGATCCGGTACAGCCAAATAAATAAATAAAAAATTTTTAAGTCAAAATTAAGGACTTCCCTGGTGGTGCAGTGAATAAGAATCTGCTTGCCACTGCATGTGACACGGGTTTGATCCTTTGGGAAGATTCCACGTGCCACAGAGCAACTAAACCCGTGAGCTACAACTACTGAAGCCTGCACACTCTAGGACCCTCAAGCCACAACTAATAAGCCCCTGTGCCTCAACTACTGAAGCCACATGCCCTAGCACCAACAAGTTGCAACTACTGCACCTGCATGCTGCAACTACTGAAGCCTGTGCACCTAGAGCCTGTGCTCTGCAACAAGAGAAGCCACCACAATGAGAAGCCAACACACTGCAACAAGAGAGTAACCCCCATATCTGGAACTAGAGACAGCCCGCGTGCAAAAACGAAGACCTAGCACAGCCAAAAATAAGTAAATAAATAATGACTAAATAAATATAGCAGTGTGTACATGTCAAAAAATAAAAATAAATGCCAAAAAAATCCACACTGAACAAAATACCAAAATTTTAAAGCAAAAGTAACAATGCCATGTCGAGGCATATTAGAACCTGAAGCAAAAGGAGAAATCAGTACTGCTCACCCTGCCCTTTTTTACACATTGGATATGGCATCAATTGTCAAACTTTAAGGGGCATCATTCTGTCTAGTGAATTTGCTAAAATTCAGATTCCCAGGCATTATCACCAGAGATTCTCGTTTGGTAGTTTGGAGCTAGGGCTCAGAAATGTGCATTTTAATAAGTAATCTAATTGATTATTATATAATTGGAAGAGAATGTTGGACTAACTAAACTTGGAGGCCCCTCCTAATGTTGGGACTCTATTAAGTAGAGAGAAGGTGCTCAGAGAAGTTATTGGGGTGGCTCATAAAATATCTGTTATCTGGTTATTTTTTAAATATTAGTGGGAACTTACAAAGAATAAGCACTGTTCTAAACACTGGTAACAGAGTAGTGATAAGATAGACATGGAGATCTAGCTGGGAAGAAAATTTAAAAATGAAGTAAAAATATATCAAATGGTGATAAGTACTATGCAGAGAATTGGAATAACAGTATGTTAGAGTAGCTGGGGGGCTATTTTACTTTGGTTGGTTGGGGATAGCCTTTGTGGGATGCCACTGAATGACCAGAAGGGTCCAGTCATGTGAAGATTAGGTGGAAGAGCATGCCAAACAGAAAGGTTAGGTGGGCACAAGCTTGTCTTATTTAATGGCAACCAAAAAGAAGGTCGGTGCAGATGTAGGGAAGTGGGAGAGGAAGAGAGAGCTAGGAGGTAAGGTTAGAGAGTTGGGCAGGGCCAGATCTCTACAAGGCTTTGTAAACCAGGGTTCATAAACTAGATCTTAACCTAAGTGCAATGGAAGCTGGTGGAAGGATTTAAGCAGAGAAATGAGATGATCTGATATACAGTTTCTAAGTTCACTTCAGTTCAATCACTCTGTCGTGTCTGACTCTTTGCGACCTCATGGACTACATGAGAGACTTGCCTGTCCATCACCAACTCCTGGAGTTTGCTCAAACTCATGTCCATCCAGTTGGTGATGTCATCCAACCAGCTCATCCTATGTCATCCCCTTCTCCTTCTGCCTTCAATCTTGCTCAGCATCAGGGTCTTTTCCAATGTCGGTTCTTCTCATCAGGTGGCCAAGGTATTGGAGTTTCAGCTTCAGCATCAGTCCTTCCAATGAATATTCAGGACTGATTTCCTTTATGATTGGTTGGTTTGATCTGCTTGAAGTCCAAGGGACTCCCAAGAGTCTTCTCCAACACCACAGTTCAAAAGCATCCTTTCTTTGGCGTTTAACTTTCTTTATGGCCCAACTCTCACATCCATACATGACTACTGGAAAAAACATAGCTTTGACTAGATGGACCTTTGTTGGCAATGTAATGTCTGCTTTTTAGTATGCTGTCTGGGTTGATCATAGCTTTTCTTACAAGGATCAAGCATCTTTTAATTATCATGGCTGCAGTCACCATATGCAGTGATTTTGGAGCCCAAGAAAATAAAGTCTCTCACTGTTTCCATCGTTTCCCCATCTATTTGCCATGAAGTGATGGGACCGGATGCCATGATCTTCGTTTTTTGAATGTTGAGTTTTAAGCCAGCTTTTTCGTTCTCCTTTTTCACTTTCATCAAGAGGCTCTTTAGCTCTTTAGTTCTTCGCTTTCTGCCATAAGGGTGGTGTTATCTGCATATCTGAGTTTATTGATATTTCTCCCGGCAATCTTGATTCCAGCTTGTGCTTCATCCAGCCCGGCATTTCACATGATGTACTCTGCATATAAGTTAAATAAGCAGGGTGACAATATGCAGCCTTGACATACTCCTTTCCCAATTTGGAATCAGTCTGTTGTTCCATGTCTGGTTCTAACTGTTGCTTCTTCACCTGCATACAGATTTCTCAGGAGGCAGGTAAGGTGGTTTGGTATTCCCATCTCTTAAAGAATTTTCCACAGTTTGTTGTGATCCACACAGTCAAAGGCTTTATCACAGTCAATAAAGCATAAGTAGATGTTTTTCTGGAACTCTTTTGCTTTTTCTGTATTCCAACGGATGTTGGCCATTTGATCTCTATTTCCTCTGTTTTTTCTAAATCCAGCTTGAACATCTGAAGTTCTCAGTTCACATACTGTTGAAGCCTAGCTTGGAGAATTTTGAGCATTACTTTGCTAGCATGTGAGATGAATGCAATTGTCTGGTAGTTTGAACATTCTTTGGCACTACCTTTCTTTGGGATTGGAATGAAAACTGACCTTTTCTGGTCCTGTGGCCACTGCTGACTTTTCCAAATTTGCTGGCATATTGAGTGCAGCAGCTTGCACAGCATCATCTTTTAGGATGTGAAATAGCTCAACTGGAATTCCATCACCTCCACTAGCTTTGTTTGTAGTGATGCTTCCTAAGGCCCACTTGACTTCACATTTCAGGATGTTTTGCCAAGAGAACAGTTAAGAAATGATCCCATATAATGCCAGTCAGCATTAAAATTATGTTATATTCACACAATGGAATGCTATACAGCAATGAAAGTAAGCTATTTGCAACTATACTTAACAGTGTGGGTGAATTTCAGAAACTTAATATTGAACAAAAGAAGCCAAGACACCAAAAACACATGTGATTGAAAAACAGGCAAAACAAATTACTAATGTTAGAAATCAAGATGTTATATTTGCTTTGTTAGGAAGATGGTGACTGGCAGATGGCTTCTGGCATGCTAGTAATGTTCTGATTCTTTATCTGGGGATCTGGTTATACAGGTATATATAATTAGAAATTCATTAAGCTATACATTTTTTAATTCATGTATTTTTCTACATTATACTTTATTAGCAAACATGATATACAAATAACTAACAAAAACATGAAAATATGCTCAATATCATTAGTTATTAGGGAAATGAAAGTGAAAACCACAATGAGATACTAGCTTACACCCACAAGGATGGCTGTAAAAACAGAACAAAAAACAGAAAACATGAGTTAATAAGTATGTAGAGAAATTGGAACCACCCTCATGCATTGCTAGTAGGAATGTAAAATGATACCAGCTCCTGTGGAAAACAATCTGGTGGCTCATCAGAAAGTTAAACAGAATTATCATGTGACCCAGCAATTCCACTTCTAGAGAAATACCCAAGGAAAATGAATACAGGTGTTCAAGCAAATACTTGTGCATAAATGTTTACATAGCACCATTCACAGTAACCTGAGGATGGGTTACCCAAGTGTCCATCAGCTAATATTTACATAAACAAAACAAATTATGGTATCCATACAATAAAATATTAAGAAAGAGTGAAACACTGACATATACCACAATGTGGGTGAGCCTCAAAAAAGGTATGTTAGAAGAAAGAAGCTAGATACAAAAGTATATATTGTATGGTTCCATTTACATGAAACATCTAGGATAGGTAAATGTGCAGAGACAGCTGACTACGAGGGGAAGTGAGAATGGAGAGTGACTTTAATGGGTACGAGCTTTCAGTTGGGGTGATGAAAATGAATGGGATTTAGAAGTGATGCTTGTACAACACTGAATATACTAAATGCGATTTACTTGTGCCCTTTACGATGATTGATTTTATGTTGCATGATTTTTTCTCTCTCTCTTTTTTTTTAAAGAGTTTGCATCTTTTGACTACCTTCATCCAGTTCTTCCTTCCCACCCTCTGCCTCTGGTAGCTGCAAATCTGATTTCTTTTCCTATGAGATTGTTTGTTTGTTTTTGAAGTATAATTGACCTACAGTGCTATGTTCCTGGTGAACAATATAGTGATTTGCTATTTCTATACATCTCAGAACGATCACCAGATATGGATTTTACTTCAATAAAAATGTTTCACAACCTAAAACAATTTATTTTAAAAAATGGATGCAACAACAAAAAATGGTAATTATGTAAAGTGAAAGATTTATAAACCAATTGTGGTAACATTTTACAGTATATACATGTATCAAATGATCATGTACACCTAAAACTTAAAAAATGTTGTATGTCAATCATATCTCAGTAAAGCTGGAAAACAAAAAAGATGGCTGAATGGTAAGGAAGAATGAATTTCGAAGATGGAATCATAGAGACCAATAAGGACTCTCAACTAGTTCAGACAGGAATTGATGGTGGCTTGAGCTAAGGAAGTAGTGAGAGATGTGGAGAGAAGTGGACAGGTTCCAGATATGCAGTGGAATTGACAGGACTTGCTGGATTGAACATAGGATGTGAAGGAAAGAGAGGAATTCAGAATGACTCCTAGATGTCCTGCCTTGAAAAACTGGGGGATGATGGTGTGTTGTTACCACTTGATAGGGACCCTAAGGCCTAGGGTGCAGGGCCTTTCTCCAGGGCTAACCTATAACCAACCATGATATTCTTGAGTAAGTAACAGAATCAGTAAAAACTACCCCAATCCCAGCTGCTGCTGCTGCTGCTAAGTCGCTTCAGTCGTGTCAGACACTGTGCGACTCCATAGACGGCAGCCCACCAGGCTCCCCAGTCCCTGGAATTCTCCAGGCAAGAATACTGGAGTTGGTTGCAATTTCCTTCTCCAATGCATGAAAGTGAAAAGTGAAAGTAAAGTCGCTCAGTTGTGTCCGACTCTTAGTGACCCCATGGAGTGCCTTAATCCCAGCAAGTTCCCAGTATAAGGGTTTTTATTATATATATTTTTTAAGTTTTTAATTTTGTTTACACCATGTTACTCTTAAGTGACTTTTTGTTTTTGGCTGTGCTGTGAGGTTTGCAGGATCTTAGTTCCCTGACCAGGGATTGGAGCTGGGCCCCAGCAATGAAAACGCTGAGTCCTGACCACTGAACTCCCAGGGAATTCCCTTAAGTGACTTTTAATGGAAGACTGAGAGTTGTTGCTAACTGTCATTTAGCACTCCCATGCATTCTCAACTCTCTGGTTATGATGCTAGCCCTGTTCATGGCATAACTCTGCTCAGGGCCCTCTTCCCAGTGCCTGGCAGGGTCATCAGGCTCAGCCTCAAACAGTTGTTCCCCTTCCCTTCCCAGGAGGCTGAGCAGCCTTTCTTTCTTTCTTATTTTTTTTTTTTTCTGAGCAGCTTTCTTTATCAAACCCCTGCCCTTTCTCGAGCCTGATCTCTTCTGTCCAGATTGTGACCATGGCAGACCCTCCTACTGGACTTCTTGATCCCCGCTAAAGGCCTCTGTGCTACCCCAAGACTTTCCTGCTAAAGATTTCGTCCAGAATCCCCCCACCCTACTTTATGACTTCGTTTTCTCAGACAGCTATTCCGACCTTATGTGAGCCTCTCTTGACCTCTCTCCCTCCATAGGGGACCACCTCCCCACAGAAGGCCGACTCACAAACAGCTGTATCCAGGCCAGGAGGAAGTGCCAGGCCAATCCCACTTGCAATGCTACCTACCACTACCTGAATTCCTGTGCCTCAAGTATAAGCACCTCATCACCTGCAGAGGAGCCTTTGGTCCCTGAGGACTGCATGGAGGCAGCACAGCAACTCAGGAATAGCTCTCTGATGAGCTGTACATGCCATCGGCGCATGAAGAACCAAGCTACCTGCCTGGACATCTACTGGACCATTCATCCTGCCCGCAGCCTTGGTGAGGCCCCCATCCTAGAGTGGGCTAAGCTAGGGAAGATGGCTTTTGGGAGTTTTTTAATCCTGTTGAATATCGGCCACATGGTAGATTCTGACAGGGATGATAATGAAGCTCTGCATTTGACATCAGTAAGAAATGCAAGGAGCAATTGGTTGTATCCTTTTGGGTCCCAGAATACTGCCCTCCCTTCCCACTACTTCCCCCTTTCTCTTACCTGGAAACATGTGGCTGCCTCTTGGAAGATCTCTGAACCAACTGAGGCTCAACTTGGGGAGCTCCTGGAACAGATGGATATGGAGAGGAAGTGGAGGGAAATGGCCTTAACCCATAAATATAACATACAAATACAAGATAATCCATAGGTTCAGAGAGACTGGGAGGCTGTGTCCTGGTGCAGCCTTTAACAGAGAGGATACTCATTAACCAGACAAGAGATGGTAAAAGACAGAGGGCACTGGAAGACCAAAGAGGAGCTTCCTCTGACTGTAGAAATCCCTTTTTATATAGTCAATTTTACTGGACTATGCTGCAATAGTGAAACAGGGTCTTCTAAAACAAAGGTTAAGTTCTTACTCAGGTTCTGTCTTGGCTGTGTCATATGTCCTCTTCATTCTGGGATCCAGTTCAGCCTCTACCTGGGATGTTCTGATGGCAGAGGGAAATGAGCATTGGCAGAATCATTTGATGCCTTTAAAAGTTTCTACTCAGACATTACATGAAATACTTCTGCTCACATTCCATTGACAAGCAGATCACATGGTCAAACCTGATGTCCTCCCCCAGGGGACACTAAAAATCACATGGCAATAAATGAGGATGTGTAGTCTTACAGGAAGGGTAAAAATAAGTAGAAACAGTAATGCAATCTATTGTAGTACATCACTTGGTCAAAACATTCGTTTCCCTCCCTTCCACAAGCAAAATAGATCTACTCACTGTCTAAGGAAGGTGCCTAAGTATTCTATTTAAGCAGAACATCAGATTCCAAGATCCCCGACTTGGATATTATCTTGTGACAATTTCTGTATAAGGTCTGAATGTGTGGTTCCTCTTAATCTAGAAACCTATAAACTAAAAAGTCATCTGCTTCCCATATATACTCAATATATAGTAAGGGAACAGGGACCGGAGAAGCACAACAAACTCAGAAAGAGGAATAATAGGAAGCACACAGGAGACATTGATTCATAGCAATTCTGAAGTCCTGCCACACAACTGATGCAAGGGCTGTCTTCCCTGGGAGTAGGAATTGCTCTTTAATAAGGCCCTGCTTTTGCTCATTGGGGAGCAAAAGCCCAGGAGTTTCTCAGCCCTCTGGGAGGTCCTTTCTTGTCCATTATTTTCTTGGGCTACATCTGAAAAGGGCATTGAAGACTATGACCTCCTTAGGGACTGAATAGCATTCTCTGCTTGCTTCTTACTTGAGGAATGTTGGAGCATCTTAAGTCTCAAAGAGTCAGAGTCTCTTTTAATCCAGGCTGGTAGCTCTTTGCAGTACAACTCTGTCAATACATAATTGTGTTTTATATCTTTTGATTTCTGTCACCTGTGTGCCAGTAGCTGTTCCTATAATCCTTTTCAAGACATACATCTCTTTCCAGACCTAATTAGAGGTACCTTGCCCTTATCAAACTTCTGTGCCTGAGCCACTATCTCAGTCTTTTTACCCTGAACATATTTGTCCAACTGGCAGGATTTATTTGATACTGTCTTAATTGATGAGAGATCTCCACAAAGGGCATGATAGCCACGAACTTGAATTTGTCTTTGCCCCAAGGCTGAGTAGTAGTTGAGCTTATTACTCAAAGCATTTTTCAGTTTTATCTTTTACCATTAGAATATGAGAAGCAGTTGCATTTCTTAATCCTGCAAGTCCTAGAATTTCTGTATTCTTTCTTCTCTGTTTTCTCCTTATTGGTATACTGGTCAGTTCTCTAAGCTTATGTCTTTCTTGTGGTACCTTGCCAAATATAGCCATGAGCATTCACGACATACTAGTAATCTTCCTTTTCTTAGCTTCTTCCTCTTAAAGCACAAGCTCACTCGGTACTTCATCTCCCTTCCAGGTTATTGCAGGCAACAATTTTACCAAACATTGTGTGCCACTGCATAATGAGAGCTGCCAGCCCCCACTAACAGCTTATTCACTGCCCACTGCCCACTCCCAAAGCTAATACCATTTATTTTAGATTTTTTTGTTACTTCAGTACTCCACATCTAGATACCAATTAAATGTTTAATAGGAGTTTGCTAAATTATGCAACCAACTGCAAAATCCTTGGCTTTCACCAACAAAAATGTAACTTTTGTTCATGTTACACACATCTGCCATGGGCTTCCATGAGTTGGCTTTGTTTTAGCTCCACCTGTTTTCTTCATTTGAGGAACCAGGATGGTAGGTGGAAAAGAACCACAGCAGGACCATGTGATAGTTCTTAAAAATTCTTCTTAGAGGTGATTAAGTCTCTGCAGACCAAGGCAAGTCACATGGCCAAGCCTTACAGTAGGGTGGGAAAGTACAGTACTCTCCTAGGGGGCCTAGAGGCACATGGCAACAGGTAAGGATATATAATCATCTCCAGCAAGCAGTTGGAAACAGTAATACAATATACCACTTTCCTTGTTCCCTGACTTCCTCTCCTCATCCTAATCATCTCACTTCTAGGGCTTCACCCGAACCCTCTCCCTAAATCCTCTTGTCTTCCCCTTCTTTTCCCTTGGGAGCTCCCAGGTCTCCCCAGGCATTCAAATCATCCTTTCTGATTTGCTTGATACTATCCATATCCCTTCTCTACTGAAGACATACTCACAGAATGTCCCTGCAAGCTCATCTCTGTCTTCAAACAATAGTTTTTAACCAGCATTTATTAAGCACCTTGTGTATGAGCTATTCAGTGATTTTTTTTTTTAAATTGAGATACAGGTGGTTAACAATGTTGTGTATGCAGTGATTTTATAAGATCCTGTACATCTCTTTCAGGAACCCATTGCCCTATGAGGGCATCTGAAAGAGATGTGTTTTCTTTGAAATCATTGTCTCTCCCTTCTCTGCTTTTTTCAGTCAGGTTCATTCTGGGCCTGGTCACATTTCCATCACCTCAGTGTGTGATAAATCTCCATAGTCAAGTGGTCAGTTCTGGAACAGAGTTCACTATGGCCCCTTCTCCAATTGCAAGAGCAAACAGGACAGAATCCCTTTACTTGTTTACATACCCATGGGCAATATGTGTAGTAGTTAGGAGTGGAGACTGGAATCAGATAATCCAGATTTCAAATCCCGGCTCCACTTATTAGCTTATGTGAGCCTGAGCAAGTGAATTAAACCTCTTTTATCCTCAGTTTCTTTTTACCTACCCAAAGACTTCTATGAAGACTAAGTGAAATTGTGTATATATATATAACATATTTATATATATAATACAACAGTGCCCAGTATACAGTGTGCACAACAAACAGTAGCTTTATTATTCTTACCATTAAACCCAGTTTATTCATCAAGCCTAGCCTGAACCTTTATGGCCCCGTTCTTTTTCCTTTCCTTCGCCCAGGATGCAGCTAGTTGGGTAGAGATTGTGCCTTTGCCTTTTCCCCAGGAGCTTCAGCCCCTCCTACTCTCATCCCCAGCCCAGTCCTCAGGATTCTGATGCATCCTACCTTGTCTCTAGGTGACTATGAGCTGGATGTCTCTCCCTATGAAGACACAGTGACTAGAAAACCCTGGAAAATGAATCTCAGCAAACTGAACATGCTCATACCAGGTATGCAGGGCCAGCCGGGGCTGGGGTATGGGAGGGCCTGGACCCTGCAGGAAGGGTGGCTGGTGGGGAACACAGCTGGGGAATAAGAGGGGAAAGTTCTAGACTGCCAGGTGACTAAAGAAGCCCTGTCATGGTGAGAGTCTAAGCTATGGGGCATGATCTAGTCTGACAAGTCAACAAAAAGCAATAGTTATTAAGGAGATAATCGAAGTGAGCCTGTTAGAGCTTCCAGCTTCCAAAGGGTGGATCTCAACAAAGGGTTAGAAGGGAGTGGCAGCAGTTCCAGTGAAAAAATGTGCTGAAATGGAGTATTTACCCTAATTCGAGACAGCCAGGAAAGTAGCTTGTGGTCCCTGAAGACTAGGAAATTGCTTGTTTTCAACCATTCTAATGGAATGGGCGAGGTGTTGGACAGGGAATAGTGAGAGTGTGACTCCTCAGGAGTGATTCGGGGTGGGGAGCCATCTGTCTGGCAAGGACTATGATGCATTTTTTCAAGAAAGTGAGGCTGTTGTGTTAATTGGAGAGGAAGACACACATGCACTTTCTTTTTGAAAGAGATGTGAGATTTGTTGTACAGTCAATTCTACATGTTAGAATTTTGAGAGAAAAGTATAGAAATTTATATATTAGAAACTCTAGGTTACAAGGAATCTGGGAATAACCTATTCCAGTTACTCCATTGTTCTGACTGCTGAAATATTCTGTTAATAGAAATATCACCATGATTTCCCAAGACTCAAGAGTATGGGTTTTTTTTATGCATGCATCAATCAAAGAAAGATGGACAGAATACAGATACAGAACCAAAATCCTAAGTAGAATTCGGTTGCATCTGTTGTGGACAGTTCAGAAAGTATACTTTTCCATACCAGGAGGATTGTGGGATCCTAGTTCCCCCACCAAGGAAGGAACCCCTCAAAAGTGAAAGACTGGCGTCCTAACTGCTGGACTTCCAGGGAATTTCCCAGAAAGTACTTTAGAATGTTGTAGGGCCTCTTGGTTACAGTTTCCACCATGGGATCTCACTCATTGCATAGAATTGTAAAAAGGATTTGGTTAGATGTATATGGGTTAAAAACAAACAAACAAAAACCTAGGCAAGCAGAGGAGCAGGATGGGGGAGGCTCATGAATACCAATATTGTTTGAGGCTAGTGCAAGGCCTTTTTCAGGGCAGTCCTCCCTGACGGTAGTGCCCTTCCACTTCTGCCCTTGATACATTAGAGGCTGGGCTGCAGGTCTATGAAGAGGACTGCTGACTTGCTTCCCCTCTCCCCCCAGACTCGGACCTCTGCCTCAAGTTCGCCATGCTGTGCACTCTTAATGACAAGTGTGACCGGCTGCGCAAGGCGTACGGGGAGGCGTGCTCCGGGTCCCGCTGCCAGCGCCACACTTGCCAAAGGCAGCTGCGCGCCTTCTTTGAGAAGGCCTCAGAGCCTCACTCGCAGGGCCTGCTGCTGTGCCCGTGCGCGCCCACCGACCAGGGCTGCGGGCAGCGGCGGCGCAACACCATCGCCCCCAGCTGCGCGCTGCCTTCGGAGGCGCCCAACTGCCTGGAGCTTCGGCACGTCTGCGTGTCCGACCCGCTGTGCAGGTGCGGCTGCTATGTGCTGGGTGCTGGTGAACGGGGTGGGTGCCACTCCTTCTGGGCTTCTTCCTGGGCAGGCTTGAATCTAACCTAGCCCAGGGATCCTGGACTGACTTCACCACGTAGCTATTCTGGATACCTTCTGAAACTCTTTTCTAGGGGGAAATGTGAGTGTGTGTGTGTACGGTGTAAAAACCTTAGAAAATATAAAAATGTCTTAAAATATCGCCCCAAACCCGTCACCTGGAGTTAATCTAATATACTTTGGAGAGCATTTCCTTCCAATCTTTTTTCTCTACAGATAAACAAAATCAGACATTTTGAGGGTCTATTTATCTTGCTTTTCTTCCACTTATGGTACATATCTGGCGAGTATTTTCCGATGGAAGCAGTATGGAGTAGAGATGAAGACAAGCTCTGAAGTCACACATATGTGAATTTAAATCCTTATCTGTGTGACCTTGCATCTATCACTTAACCTAAAACTCTGTCACTTAACCCAAGGTTCCACTTACTCCTCTGTAAAAACTGGGATAATAATGCAGACCTCTGGGGATTCTGGTGACAGTTAAATTACATAATTTATGTAGAGAGTTAGCTTACTGGTGCAGTTAAGTAAGCACGCAGTAAATGATGGTGCTTATTTTGTAATTTACTGTCCTTTAACAACTTACTTTTTGACTGTGTACATTGTATTTCACTTTATAGATGCCCCATATTTTATTTAATAATTCCTCTATTTATAAATATTTAGGTTGTTTTCTTTACTGCTATAAATAATGCTGCAATAAATATTACTGTTATTCATTAATCTTTGTGCACAAATCTAATTATTGCTTAGGTTGTGTTGCTACAAATGTCATTACCAAATCAAAGAACATGAAGAATTGTAAGGTGTCTGATCAAAATTTTAGCAAAATTTTAATATGGCTTACCTTGACCTTCTCACGCAAATGTTCATCAGATTGAAGTTATCATCCTTTCAAGTCATATTTGTTGACAGTGAGAGTCACACCAACTTTGTGTTGCAGCTTGGTTCTACCACTTAGTTCTCTGTAACCTTGGGCAAATCACCTCTCTTGAGTCCCACTTCCTCTTCTGTAAGATATTACATAGTAAAAGCTCTTAGTTAGCATAATATTAACACTTAGTAATTACTATGGGCTAAGTACTGTTTTAAGTACTTAACATCTATTAACTCTTCTAAAATTCACAAGAACTCTGTAAGATTGTTGTTATTATTTTTTATCATCCTCAGTTTACAAATGAAGAAACCACAGCAGAGAAAGGATAAATAGCTTACTCAAATTCACCCCTAGATAGTAAATCAGGTTTGTTAATGAAGTTTAGAATGAAAGAAGTCTGGCCTAGAGTCTGCTCCTAAAGGCTCTGCTATGCTGTCTGTTGTTATGCTGGTAGCTGTTACTATTACTATCACAATCACATAGCAAGATATTGTCCCTCCCTTCAAGGAGTTTGCAGTTGAATGGGGTTGACAGAGAAGTAAACCACTGATCTAACACAAGGCAAAATGTAAGGAAAACTGCACAAATATATACAGAAAAATATATTCATAATTCCATTGCCTAAAGATAATCAGCTTTACCTATTGTAGGATGAGTGTTAAAATAATATCTAACATTTACTGAATACTCACTGTATACCACGCCCTATTAAATGCTGTACATTTAATACTTCATCCTCACAAAAATCCACAAGGTAGTGCTATTTTCATCTCTATTTACTGTCAAGGAAACTGAGGTTAAAGAAACTGCCTGAGGTCTCATAATTAGGGATTTTGGAGCCCTAGTCAAAAGTGGTATGCTGTGGAGACTGGGGTGATGGTACATTTGACTGTGACAGGAGCAGGCCTTACTCAGGAGGCGGCCATGGCTCAGGCTCTGAAAGACAGAGAAGGATTTGGCATGAAGAGAGGCATGTCAGCTTAAAGGGGCAGCAAGGTGATGGCTACAGGTCAGACTGTCAACAGGGACTCTTAAAATTTCCTTTTTTCCAGATCGCGTCTGGCAGATTTTCAGACCCACTGCCATCCCATGGACATCCTAGGGACCTGTGCAACAGAGCAGTCCAGATGTCTGCGAGCATACATGGGGCTGATTGGTGAGGCTGGGGGACGTGGGTAGGGAGCCAACCGGTTGGCCAGCCTGGTGGGTGAAAATGCTCTCAAGACTGAACCCAGATGGAGTGGTCCTGAGACAGGTGGGAGACGGATGGGAGCTGAAGGCGAGGTTGGCTTAGTCACCGATAATCTTCTCTTCACCCCATAGGGACTGCTCTGACTCCCAATTTTGTCAGCAATATCAATGCCAGTGTTGCCTTAAGCTGCACCTGCCGAGGCAGTGGCAATCTGCAAGAGGAGTGTGAGCGGCTGGAAGAGTCCTTCTCCCACAACCCCTGCCTCAGTGAGTGCTCACCACCTGCTCCCAGTCCCTGTGGCTGGTTCAGCTCAACCCTGGGAGAGGGAAGGGGTCAGCTTTGTGGTCCACACTGGTTCCAGCCATCTCTTGCAGATGGAGCCGCCCCCTCCTCAGCCCTCAACATAGGCTTACATCTCCCCAGCCTGGGCCTTTCTGCCTTCTCCCATTCCCTAAATGACCACCTCCCTGCCCCTGCCAAGCTGCCTCTTCACCTGTCTGAGCCACAGGAACACTCTTTAGCTCAAGGAATAGCAAACAGAATGAGATAATATCCCACTCCCACCTGCCACACACCCACCCTCCTATATGCCAGGGTCCCTGAGACATTTCCTTTCCTTCTTTTGGAGCCTAAGAAATCTCCAACATCTGCCTGCTCTCAGTCTTCCTTCTCTCCTCAGTGGAGGCCATTTCAGCTAAGATGCGTTTTCACAGCCAACTCTTCTCCCGGGACTGGGCAGCCTCTACCTTTTCGGTGATGGAACGCCAGGTAGGGGCTCCTCTGTTACACCCCCTCCTGCCTTTTCTGGACCATCAGGGGAAACCCTGACAAGGGAGACAAGAGATTGGGGGTGGCGTGAGTTCCTTGTGGTCATGAGGACTGTAGATCTCTAATGGACACCTCAGGGGAGGGGAACAGGCCTTGATGGAAGCTGAGGTGGTGCAAAGGGTGGAGCTGACTCCATTTCATTTTTTCCACAGAACAAAAACCCTGCTCTGAGGCCACAGCCTTGGGTGCCCACTCTTTTCTCCTGTACTCTTACCTTGATTCTGCTCTCGAGCCTCTGGTAGCTGGACTTCCTCAGGGGCCTTCTTCCCCTCTGCCACACCAGCTGACCTGCTGCCTGCAATGGGTGAGGAAGGGACAGCATCGGGAAGGAGGTTCAGTCTACCACGTGGCAACCCTGACCTGTGTCCAGTCAACTCCAGATGAGGTCATGGTAGAAGCTGACTAGCCTCGTTCTCATGCCCTTCACTTCTTTTTTTGTTTTGTTGTTGTTGTTGTTTGGCTGTACCACACGGCTTGTGGGATTTTAGTTCCCCAACCAGGGATTGAACCTAGACCCTCCCAGTGAGTACTCAGAGTCCTAACCACTGGACTGCCAGGGTCATTCCCTTCACTTTTTGTTGGGCTGCCCCTTCTTAGGACTTCAGCGTATCACCTGGTGGTATCCAGCTCTCCCAGGCTCTCTCCTTATTTCTTTCTCCTGCCCACCCAGGATCACTCAGGCTCTTAACAAATCAGTCACACTCTGCTGCATTCTCCAGGTAGGCAGAGTTGGGTGTTCTGAAGTGACCTGGAAAGACATTCCTCATGGTGAGGAAAGCTGGAGGAAGACTCCTGTCTATCCCTAGTTTTCTCCTCTGAGTGGGGGATGGGAACCTACTGCCATCCCTGCCCCAGGATCCTACACAACACTTGGGCTTCAGGAGCTGGAGCATTTGGGCCTTGCTTTCTTCCTGCTACTGTACTAGAGTCCCCCTAGCCTCTTGGATTATGATTAAACATTTTGACTTAAAACTTTTCTGTTTTCCCATTGTCTCACATTGTGAATTTATATAGAACGAGCTGTGTTAACAGACACAAGAGCACAGGCCAGGTTATCTAAGAGACACAGTGACCCTGCCACCTGGTTCTGTGTGACCCCCAGGCAAGTCTCTCAGCCTCCTTGTGCACTTGGCATGGAGTTGGAAGAAAAGTAACTTACATGAGGCTGTACCAGGTACTAGTCCCAGCTGCTGCCTAGGATCTGCTACTCCCTGTACATCTGTGCACATGAGAACCTGTAGATATGTATAATATTTTGTAAGGAAGATCAGGCACTGCCTGTCAAAGTGTAAGTCACAGACCCCTTTCAACATCCATGAGAAGAGCTTGAAATACATCATCCTTTTCATCAGCTGCGTGACATGGACTTGTATGAACGCATATTCCTACATACATAGTTTATTTAACCAGTTCTGTATTGATGGATATTTGTTTGTCTTCACGTTTTTCTCTGAGCCAAGTTTTAAGGCAGCGAGGAGGTGACTGGGGGTAGGATGTGCAGAAGAGCTGCCAGAACAATGGGTGGCATAGGGAAGCCACTCTCTAAACATCCTTGTATCCACATACTCCTGCCCCAGGAAATGCCTAGCCAACCTGCCATTCTGTACACTTCAGTGGGGTACCTGGTGGACTGTCCTCTTTCCCCTCCCAGGAAGATCTCTGAACCGTCAGGGCCTCTCCATTTGCTTTGGCTCTCTTATCATGGGGCTGGGGAGTTGAATGGTACAGTCATTCCTTGCTAAGTGCTTGAATTAGACTAATAGGTCATCTGTACTTTTCTCTGAAGAAGGTCCAAATTCCTGGTAAACAACCAGACCACTCTCCCTGCCTAGGGCCCAGAGCCAAGACCCGGGGTGGGGGTGCACAGTGGCTGGACTGAAGCTTTTAATGGTATCCTGGCTGGCCAGGGTGGTTAATGCCATTAGACTAGTTTCTGGGTAATGAGGTGGGAAGGTCTCCTGGCAGCAGTGGTAAGCAGAGAATGCTGAATTACAGGTCTCTACATGACTAGGGTGGAGCAGATTGTCTTTTAAACAGCTATCTTGAAATTCACCCATTCAATCTTGTATTCATTCAGCAAACCTTAGCAAGTGCTTGCTCTGTTCCAGGCTGTATTTTTCAAGATCTGTCCCTGCCTATTCATGTGCTACCATTTTGGTGAAGGGGCAGCCCAGCCCAGGACTTTGGCAACCGGACCTTGGCTTTAGGCACTTGGGACTTTTCAGTTATCCTGGCTGATTGTAACACTCAGCTGTTTGACCTTGTGAAATACTCTTTATCCTTCTGAACCACCATTTCCTCATCTCCAGTAGGGATGCCAATATGAGTACTTAAAGGTTGCACTTTTGCTTTTGTTTTAAATAAATACATTAGCAATTTAATTTCAGTTAAAAAAAGCAAATTAGCAACATCAACTAATATTTACATCAATTTAAATGGTTTTGGTTGGCAATGTTTTTGGCTTCTTATTTCTGTAAAAGCCTATAAGCGTGAAGAGTTTATGTTCATTTTGATCTCCATGTATATTTGTTAGATAATAGTAAAAATATTTAGAACTATCAAGATTGTTTGAAGACTAGAAATAATTATAACATTTAACATAGTGCCTGATACAGGATGAAGAGTCAATAAATGGCAGCTGTTACTATTATTATTTCTGGGAGGGGATCTGTGGGTATTACGTATTCCACTCCCAGCCCTGGAACCATGGTGAGTGATGATGCAGGCTCTGCCTCCAACTGGGGGCTGAATTCTGGGTGGGGCTGCTTCTGGGCGATTTGCTATTCAAGCTCTGAACTCCAGGATGAAAACCAGAGCTCTCGGTTTGTAGCTCAGGCCCTGAGGGACCTTGGACCAGGTGTGGAGTCAAAGACAGTGTCTCAGTCAAGGATCTTTTGGCTGCAAGTAACAGAAGATCCCTTGGAGGAGGAAATGGAAACCCACTCCAGTATTCTTGCCTGAAAAATCCCATGGACAGAGGAGCGTGGCAGGCTATAGTCCAAGGGGTCACAGAGTCCGACAGGACTTAGCAACTGAGCACGCACGCACACAACAGAAACATTAGAATTACTTAGTAAAAAGGGAATGTCATGCAACCTAACTCCAGGAAGTTCAGCTGGGGCCTTGGCGAGACTGAAACTAAAAAGTCGGGAGCCAGTCTTCAGCTCCAACTGTTGAAGGCCTAGACATCTTGGGCCATCTACTTCATTCTCTCTACAGACCTACTTCCTTTGCATGACCTTCCAGGGCCAGCATCTTCAACCAGATGACCTCCCATCCCAGTTCCAAAGTCATGAAAAATCTGACCGTGCACAGGTTTTAGATTGGCTTTCCTGGGTTAAGGGCCCATCCCAGGTCTATCAGCTGGGTAAAAGAAACACAGACACACATGCAACTAAAGTAATTACAGGGTCCCAGGCCTCTTAGCCAAAAGCAGTTCTCAGAGAAGCAGTGTGTCTCAGCAAGACCCCAAGAGCATAGACACTTGGCAGGGACTTGAGGTAGATTTTAATCACCCGAGATCCAACTTTGGTTTTTTTGTGGCTTCCTTCCTGGTGTAGGAGTGTCTTCTTTGAGCTTCCTTCTTGAAGGATGGGAGTTAGGGACAGATGCCCAATGTTGTGGCTCCTTTGAGTCTGAGAACCATCCTGAGAGCTAAATGGCTTTCTTCTTTATGGCTGCAGAAGGAGGCTTTACTACTGTGGAGCTTGCTAGCTTTCTGGTCCTGACAGTTGAAGAGTGAAGCAAAGTCAAGGGGATCAGAATATGCCACTCTAAAATATGCCATTTTGGCATAAGGATTATTTTGATCTGAAGGCAATTAAGAACCAACAACAAGGTCTCTGTCCTCCCCTTAGCTGCCTGAAAGGGCATAAATGAAGATGGGGAGTCAACACCAAGATAAGCTTGCACAAACAGACCTTATGAAAATAGCCATTACTTCCAATTTTTCCCCCCATATATTTCTTAGTTTCTTCTGCACAATTTATTGTTCCCTGGGGCCCAAACTCTCTATCCTTTGTTAAAAGGGTACATAAGGCCCCTAGTCTAATCTTAAGTCTTATATAAGTTTCACTTCTTTTCTGTAAACTCCCATGTAGGTAAATATTAATAAAAACTGTACCTTATCTCTTGTTAATACATCTTTTGTTAGCTTAATTCACAAGCCTGCAATTACTGACCATAAGAGAGTAGAAGAAAAGGGTTTTCCTCCGCAGCAGAAGCAGTACCACTTCTTTGGCTGATAACCCTCCATTTTTGCTTCTGTATCCCGTCTTATTGACAGTCAAGGCTCTCACTCATTCCTCTCATGGAATCTTGGGTTCTCAAAAATTCCTGACTCTTTTCAGCACCTCTGCTTCTCTCAGAAGGAAGCCTATTCACATGGGAGACTTGGTGCAATAAAGTTCCATCCTCAGATGCTGAGCTGGTCAAGGCCTTATCTGACATACTGTGGGAGTTGTGGGGGTGGAGGAGAGACAAAGATAATAATAATAACTAACATTTATTAAGAGTTTAATGTGTGCAAAGCACCAGGCTAATGGCTTAAAGAGCATTATCTCATTTGCTTTTCAGAAGTATCCTCTTTTATTTTCCTTGTTTTACAAGGGCACTGTAGCAAAGCTAAGCAACTTGTCCAAGGTTATGGGGCTAACATGTGTCTGATCCAGAATTCAAACCTCAATCTCCCTGACTCCCAGGTGCAATCTTTGATCCAGTGATCACATTTGTTGGGGTGAGATCCCACTACCTAAATTTCAACAGAGGCCATGATGAAGAGCGTGGGGTCAGAGGGCTCTTTTCGGCTACAAACATGACTTCCTCAAAGAGAAGGTATTTGGACTGGATCTTGAATGAATAGGGTTTATCAGGTAGAAACTGGGGAAAGGGCACCCCAAAAATCAGAATGGGCAAATGCAGGCTGGAAAGGGAGGATGACAAGATGTCTGCTGTGACTGGAATTATTTGAGGGGAGGTGCTCAGGTCTTCCTGTCACTCAACTCCCCATTCCACTGTCCTAGGGGAGGGTTCTCCTCTGGGGACATACCCAACTGTGGAGCTACTGTTGAGAAAGCCAGACCCTATGAAGCAGGCAGGAGTCTTGGGGAACTGGTGTGCCGAGTTCTGGCTTGGCATGCTTGGCATCTCTGGTCATAGGGAGCCCCATGGCTTCTTGACCCCTCGGTGACATCCAAGGGCACAGAGGTCATCACTGTGTGGGTGAACAGATAAAGTGAGACTGTGTCTGGCCTGGAACAGTGAAAAGCAGAAAGGGATAGCCCATCCTCTACAGAGGGATACCAGCAAATAACCACTCCCCACCCTTCCCACCCCCCACACCCATGATCTTCCAGTTGCTGTGGTCAACTGCAGTGTCAGGGCATTTCAAGAGTCTGGTCTTCCCAGACTTTGGTTGGCTTTGGGGTTCCCATGGAGGCTTCTTCCTGCTGTACCTACTGTGGACTAGGTATGGCAGGCAGTAGGCACATGTAGAAATGAAGACAAATTTTGTGATGGAGACAAACAACAGAGACCTCATTATTTGAGCACTTGATATGTGTTGAACATTGCACTGAGAGTTTTGCATATGTATCTTTTTAAAGCTAAGTTGCCTCATAGGCTTGTCTCCACATGGTATCATCTGGCATCCATAATATTTGAAAAAATTTAAAGAATTATTGTACAGTCTTTTGAAAAATACACAGCAAAACCGAAATCCTTTCCCCCCTATCTGTCTCTCTCTATTGTATACACAAAGCAGCAGCCATCCCCACAGAATCTCTTCTCTCAGAGGAAGCTCAGAGGAGAGATTTACACCATGAATATATGTAGTTAATATTTTTCCTTTGTCTCACATGTGTAATACAGTTTAAATTTCCTCATGTCTCTCTAAGGGCAGACACTATTATCCCCATTTTACAGATGGAGAAACAGATGTCCAGAAATGAATTATTGCCCAAGGTCACATAGCTAATCACTGGCAAGTATCTTTTAAGCCGAATTTGTGCTTGCTGTGAAAGTACCTGTGATCTGGGGTCTGTGAGGCTCTTGAGGAAGAGGCAGTTCATTCATTGTGGGGGGCTTCATGGAGGAGGCAACATTTGAGTAGAACCTCAAAGAATAAAGAGAAGTTCAACAGATAGAAAAGGGCAGTAGAAGTGTTCTTTAGGAAGGCAGGAAAGCCTGAGAGATGAACATAGCAAATTATGAGGTGTCAGAAGAGAGGCAATCTCATTTCTCCCCATCTCATGCCTCCCTCTCAGTGGTTATGGGTCTGGCATTTAGGAGACTTGCCTCATTTCCCAGCTTTGCCCCAGGCACATTCTGCCTGTGCCCTTTAAGAGCCTCCCTCACAAAGCTTCCTTGTGTCTTCTGAAAGAGACCATCTAATTCAGACTGGTTTCCTACCCACCATTCCCCTCCCTGACATAGGGGAAGAGAGAGAGATGTGGTGATGGAACACAGAATGAACCCCCTCTTAGGCCAAATCAAATACACTTAATTCTTCAGGAATTACATGTCAAGAGTGTCTTAGGAAACACAGTTCTCTAGCTGTTCAGTGGAAGCAGGTTGTAGTGAAAAGAGAACAGTGGAAAGTGGATTCTCCCTTTGCATCTCAGCAGAACTACTTATCAGCTAGATGACTTCAAGCAAATTGCTTAACTTTGCCAAGCTTCAGTTTCTTGATATACAAGAATCATGGGCCCTATTGTCAAAAGGTGGTGACTGGTAGGGTTTGTCACAGAGGGAGAAGAAATGGCTGGCTGGGAACATACTGATCTGATAGTTACTTTAGTATCGGGTGTCAGGGACTTGTTAAATCCAGATTTCTCCTGCAGGAAGTAGACAGTATAGGCCAGAAACTTGCATTGTTACTTCATGGGTTTAATGTCTAAATATATTTTTTCATATTCTCCCTTAGCCCAGAAGAGATTTGAGGTGGCTTATACAAATACACAATACAAGAAAATGAAAATAAAGGCACAGAAACCAAGATGAAGAGAGAACAGTGAGTGATAGATCATTTCAGTAATCTGTAATGTGTGTGAGCAGATCCTGCCCAGATGAATACCATTGGCACAAAACCCTTAGTATTAATATATCATGCTTGCAGGTAGTAGGGCTTAGAAAGTATATCTTAAATGGAGCTAAAGGTAATACTTCTATTTTAGAAATGAAACTGAGGTGAAGTCCTGCTCTGGTTCCAGCATATACTGTGCATGTGCCTGCATGAGGGAGCAGGAGAAGAAACTTTTTGTAAATTATACAAAGTTTGGGTCCCTTGTGTTTGACAAGAGACCAGAGGCAGCTGCCTTTGCTTTCTCTGCTGCCCAAGGAATCACAAAACCTGATTGAAATGGCCAGACAAGAGAAGGGAGGCAAAAGAGAATAAACAGAAATTAGCATTTCAATAAATTATCCTGCCACTGAAATGTATGGAGTGTTTGTTATGTGTCAGTCAGCCTGCTCAGCCCTTCACATTTAGTATATTTCATGTTAATGTTGTCTGTATTACATGTTAGAGGGAGCTAGCCTAGGAGCTAAGGACACAAGCTTGGGTAAGAGGGGTAGAGCCCCGTCTCCCTCATTGGCTTGCTGCAATCCTTGGTTGATTATTGCCTATGTTCCTTCACCTGTGAACCCCAGTTTATCCCTTTATTGGGTGGTGGTAGCGAATCTGTAAGCTAAAGCATGACACAATATTAGTATGCAGTAAATAACATAAACAGCAGCAATAGTTTTTTGCCTTATAAGGATGGCTGCTGCTGCTGCTAAGTCGCTTCAGTCGTGTCCGACTCTGTGCGACCCCATGGACTGCAGCCTACCAGGCTCCTCCGTCCACGGGATTTTCCAGGCAAGAGTACTGGAGTGGGGTGCCATTGCCTTCTCCGATAAGGATGGCAGGGACGTCCAAATCTTGAAACACTATCCCCCGCCACCTCCACCACCCCCACCTCCCAGGCCCCTAGGTTTGGTTAGGGTGGTAACAGGCGCGGGTTCTCCCCCGAGGGGGCTCCGCGGGGGGGAAGCCGCAGGCGGTGTGCAGAAGGGGCACGCCGCCTAATGCAGTTGGCAGTTAATTAGAGGGAAAGGTTATGTCATTAACGGTGGGATCGATGCAAAGGGAATTAAGAGGCTCTGGCAGTGCTGCTGCCGCGCTCTGTGCGCGGGCCACAGGCCGAATTCAAGCAAAACTCAATACGCATTAGCGCACTATCTGTGGCTGCCCCGAGCGCGAGTTGCAACATCCTAGTTGGGTGGCCCGGAGCGGCGGAACGCGATGTGTTGCTGGGAAGAGCCAGTGTCCCAGCCTGGGCTGCCCGGATCCCCTGCGAGGGGTGGGATGCGGGATGTCCTCCCCTGGGGAGGCTGGGGGCAAGGTGGCTGCCTCCTCATCAGGGGCCCTCCCATGACTTTAATCACAAGGAAGCCAAGTTGACTTTCCCAGACTAGGCCAGGCCACAGTGTAACCCACCCTCCCAGTGCTGACTTCTTCTTGGCCTTTGTCATAGCGTCATTACATGGTGCTCTGTGCAACATTTTGATCAACGTGTTTTCCCCAACCAGACTGTCAGCTCCAAGAGGGCAGGGACTGTGAGGGTCTGCCCTGTTTAACTACACTCACAGAGCCTGGCACATGGCAGGTGCTTAGTTAATACTTGCAGATGGAGTGGATCTCTACAGCAACCCAGTGAGCTGTAGAGTGAGGAAACTGGGCCTGTCACTTCATTTCCTTGTGCCTCAGTTTCCTCACTGTATCAGCTCACTGGGTTCCTGCACAGACTCTTTCCTTGAGCAAATGACCTCCTCTGCCTGAATCTTATTTTCCTGTCTAGGGAAAATTAGTTGCTGCTGCCTCCAAAGTATGTGCCAGGGACTGTTTTAACACTTAGATTTGCTCCTTTAATTCTCACAACACTGTAAAATAGAGACCATTTTATAAACATGGAGGTAGGCCCATCATTTGCCTGTTTACACTCAAATCCATTGCTCCCCTTCTGATAGTCCATGTCACAAATGGGTTTCCCTGCCAGCAGGCTTCATTACCCAGGCTTCCTTGTCAGCTGAATCTTGTTTGGGAGTCACTGGCTCGGGATTAGGGGACTGAGGACAGGAGGAACCAGGACTCCGTTAGCCTTGGCAGCTTCTGGGCTCCGTCCCCCTTCCTTTGGCCTCCAGACCAGGGATGGTAGTGGTTTCCTGTTCTTGCTAATCTCTGGGTCACCTCACTTTCCTGTTTGGCTTCTCAGTTCTTCTACTATGTGAGTGGTCATAGTATTAAATTGTCTGTATTAAATTCCCTCTGTATGAAATACTTAAGAGTGAATTCATTTTCCTGATTACTCTAAGAGTCATGATTGGAATCCAGATCTGGCTGACCACAGAAGTGCACTTAAAGTTTTTGTTTCTTTTTTTTAATGGAAGACGATAGTGGGGCAGGGCACTAAAAGTGATAACCATTTAACGGCCTGCCCAGAGCTCTTCCCAGGTCCCTTTTGTGAGAGAAATTAGTTTTAGAGATGGTTATACACTCATAAAGCCTATTTATAATTTATTGTGTTTAAGAAATTCTAAAAAAAAGGAAATCCTACTTTGCATAGCTAAAATATTGTTTATACCCATAAACAAAGATTACTTACCAGAGTTGTTCTAAGAGTAAATGAACTAATATATGCCAAACACCTGGTACATGGTAGATGTTCAGTGATAGCTTTAAAACCTGGATAAATTTTAGTACCTTCAGTTTTCTCAGCTTGGTGATACTGGAGTGTGGAGGACAGCAACTCTGTCTTTCATTCCCTCACATTCTCATTGCACAGTAGATTAACCTTGCCCATTGGAACAGTGAGTGAGAAGTAGTAGTCAGATGGCTGGCCTGGCAGCTACAATACACAGAAGATGTGTGCAATGAATGTTAGATCTGAGAGAATGCTTCTAAATCAATTGGACCACCCTAGAGACTTGGCTGGCAATGAATGAGAGTGTGAGGTGCTTTTGACACATGCATCCAGCATCTGATTTGAGCAAAGATGTCTGCTCAGTGGTCCCGAGGGCAATTTTCTCCTGATTGATTTGGAGCTTTCAATCTTAATGGAAAAGAAGCCAAGTATAAAGCAGGTAGTTTTCTCCATGGATCAGAAATCTTGTTGTGCTTTCCTTCCTAAACTTGGAGGCTAAAAAAAATAAAAATAAAAATAAACTTGGAGGCTGGCGGTGGGTACCATTTCCTGTTACCTGCAAAGGGGCTACAGAGGCCAAAATTTACTAGGGAAAGGTGTTTATTTTTATTTTTTTTTCGGGGGGAAAGGTGTTTAAAGGTGGGGGTGGGAGTTGGGGAAAGGAGCTTCTTAATCCATACAACTCCCAATGACTAGGGAGAACCAGGAGACCAGAAACTGGTCCTGATGCAACCTGGTTGTAGACAGTAGTTCAGGTCTTCAGCTAACATAGCCTAGAGCCTGAGGCTGGGAATCCCACCTGTGCCCTTGGCCAAGGCACTTCATTCGAGCCTGCTTTGATCACTGCATAGGTTGCTGGGGCTTCATATGAGTCACTGATGCAAATACAATTTAAAGGAGTTTATTGAACTTACAAATATATTTAAGGTTATGGTTTTAAGCTAGATAAGTAGCTGAAAAACTGCTTTTTACCATAATAGCATAAGCCTCCTACTCCTAGAAGTTAAGAGCACAGGATTTGGAGTCAAATAGACCCAGGTTCCAATCCTAGCTCACCGTGACGTGACTACTTCCCACTTACCCTTTCTGTGCCTCAGGTTCATCTGTAAGACAGGAATGACAATGCTTCTTGGGAAGGGCTGTGAAAATAAAATAAGATACTAAGGCAAGAGCTTAAAAAATGTTACATGTTAGAATTGTTCACAAATTTATCTGCCAACTTAACATTTTGGGACAGAGTAGGGAGTCTGGTCAACTGGATCATTATAGTCTTCAGGACTTTCTAGTATACATGCTTTGGTTTGTCATCTATGGTCCACTTTTCTAGTAACTGTTCCCAGTCATTGTTGTTCAGTTGCTAAGTCGTGTCCGACTCTTCGAGACCCCATGGACTGTAGCATGCCAGGCTCCTCTGTCCTCTACTATCCCCTGGAGTTTGCTGGAATTCATGTCCATTGAGTTGGTGATACTATCTAACCATCTTATTCTCTGCTGCCCCTTTCTCCTTCAATCTTTTCCAGAATCAGGGTCTTTTCCAATGAGTTGACTCTTTGCTTCAGGTGGTCAAAGTATAGGAGGTTCAGCTTCAGCATCAATCCCTCCAATGAATATTCAGGACTGATTTCCTTTAGAATTGACTGGTTTGATCTTGCAGTCCAAGGGACTCTGAAGAGTCTTCTCCAGCACCACAGTTCGAAAGCATCAAATTTTCAGTGTTCAACCTTCTTTATAGTCCCAACTGTCACTTCCATACATGACTACTGGAGAAACCATAGCTTTGACTCTAAGGACCTTTGTTAGCAAAGTAATGTCTCTGCTTTTTAATATGGTATCTAGGTTTGTCCTAGTTTTTCTTCCTAGGACCAAGCGTCTTTTAATTTCATGGCTGCAGTTGCCATGGTGGTGGTGGTGATTTTGGAGCCCGAGAAAATAAAATTTGTCACTGCTTCCACTTTCCCCCCTTTTATTTACCAGGAAGTGATGGGACTGGATACCACAATCTTAGTTTTTTTGAATGGTGAGTTTCAAGCCAACTTTTTCCCTCTCATTTCACCCTCATCAAGAAGCTCTTTAGTTCCTCTTCACTTTCTGTCATTAGAGTAGTATAATCTGCATATCTGACCTTGTACCTTGTTTAGTCACTCAGTTGTGTCCAACTCTTTGTGACCCCAGGGACTGTAGCTCACCAGGCTTCTCTGTCCATGGGATTTCCCAGGCAGGAATACTAGAGTGGGTTGCCATTTCCTTTCCAAGGGATCTTCCTGATGCAGGGATCAAACCTGTATTTCCTGCATTGCAGGTGGATTCTTTACCACTGAGCCGCTGGGAAGCCCATAATCTGTGTATCTGAGGTTGTTGATATTTCTCCCAGAAATCTTGATTCCAGTTTGTGATTCAACCAGCCCAGCATTTCACATGATGCACTCTGCATAGAAGTTAAATAAAAGGGTGACAACTTACAGCCTTGTCATACACCTTGCCCAATTTTGAACCAGTCAGTTATTTCATATCTGGTTCTAACTGTCACTTCTTGACCCTCATACAGGTCTCTCAGCAGACAGGTCTGGTACACCCATCTCTTTAGGAATTTTCTACAGTTTATTGTGATCACCACAGCCAAAACTTTAGCATAGTCAATGAAGCAGAAGTAGATTTTTTTTTCTGGAACTCCCTTGCTTTCTCCATGATCCAACGAATGTTGGCAATTTGATCTCTGGTTCCTCTGCCTTTCCTAAACTCAGCTTGTATATCTGGGAGTTCTCAGTTCACTTACTGCTGAAGCCTAACTTGAAGGATTTTGAGCATAACCTTACTAACATGTGAAATGAGCACATGAAATGTCCTCTTGCTATCTCCAATTTTCTTGAAGAGATCTCTAGTTTCCCATTCTGTTGTTTTCCTCTACTTCTTTGCATTCATTAAGAAGGCCTTCTTTTCTCTCCCTGCTATTCTCTGGAACTCTGCATTCAGTTCGATGTATCTTTCCCTTACCTTTCCTTGCTTCTCTTCTTTCCTTAGCTATTTGTAAAGCTTCTTCAGACACCACTTTGCCTTCTTGCATTTCTTTTTCTTTGGGATAGTTTTGGTCACTGCCTTCTGTACAATGTTATGCACCTCCATCCATAGTTCTTCAGGCACTTTGTCTATTAGATCTAATCCCTTGACTCTATTCATCACCTCCACTGTATAATCATAAGGGATTTTATTTGATTTAAGTCATACCTGAATGGCCTAGTGATTTTCCCTGCTTTCTTCAATTTAAATCTGAATTTTGCAATAAGGAGTTCATGATCTGAGACACAGTTAGCTCCAGGTCTTGCTTTTACTGACTGTATAGAGCTTCTCCATCTTTGGTGCAAATAACATATCAATCTGATTTTGGTATTGACCATCTGGTGATGTCCCTGTGTAGAGATGTCTCTCGGGTTGTTAGAAAAGGGTGTTTGCTATGACCAGCATGTTCTCTTGACAAAACCATTAGTCTTTGCACTGATTCATTTTGTTCTCCAAGGCCAAACTTGTCTGTTATTCTGGGTACCTCTTGACTTCCTGCTTTTGCATTCCAATCCCCTGTGATGAAAAGGACATCTTTTTTGGTGTTAGTTCTAGAAGGTCTTGTAGGTCTTCATAGAACCAGTCAACTTCAGTTTCTTTGGTATCAGTGGTTGGAGCATAGACTTGGATTACTGTGATGTTGAATGGTTTGCCTTTGGAAACAAACTGAGATCATTCTGTCGTTTTTGAGATTGCACCCAAAAACTTCATTTCAGACTCTTCTGTTGACTATGAGGGCTACTCCATTTCTTCTAAGGGATTCTTGCCCACAGTAGTACATATAGTGGTCATCTGAATTAAATTCGCCCATTCCCATCCATTTTATTTCACTGATTCCTAAGATGTTGATGTTCAATCTTGCCATCTCCTGCTTGGCCATGTCCAGTTTACCCTGATTCATGGCCCTAACATTCCAGGTTCCAATGAAATATTGTTCTTTATAATCATCAGACTTCACTTTCACCATTAGATACACCCACAACTGAGCATTGTTCCCAGCATTGTTCCTTGCTGTTGGCTCAGCCGCTTCTTTCTTTCTGAAGCTATTAGTAATTGCCGTCTGCTCTTCCTCAGTAGAGGGACACCTTCCAACCTCAGGGGCTCATCTTCCAGTGTCATATCTTTGTGTCTTTTCGTACTGTCCATGAGTTTCTCCAGACAAGAATGTTGGAGTGGGTTGCTATTTCCTTTTCCAGTGGACCTCATCAGAACTCTTCACTATGACCTGACCATCTTGGGTAGTCCTGCCTGGCATGGCTCATAGCTTCACTGAGTTACAAAAGCCCCTTTGCCAGGACAAAGCTGTGATCCATGAAAGGGGTTCCCACTCATAGTTCTTCCCAAATAGCTAGACCTGGGTAGCCATCTCTGTGCCATATGACCCTGTCCTCTTGGCCATTTTTGGTTGGACCTCAAATAAACACTTAACAAATCAGATTCCTCTCCTAGGAAGTGGGGAGTCATGTAGAATCCAGAACTAGTACAGCTGATGGAGGAGCTGAGGAAACTGATGTGGAGAAGTACAGAGAGATGTACAAAGAAGAGGCAATTTAGCTTGTAAAAATGATGGAAATGGCCTTATTCCTGATGATTTTTCAGTTCCATAAGGCCTTGATATGCTAATTTCCTGTGCTTGGAGTCAATGCATTCTGCACACCCAGCTGCTAGTGCCCACCTTTTCTTAAGCTGGCACAAGTGCACCTCTTTTCCTTGCAACCCAAAGAGACTACTCTAGGATAAAGGTGTTGTTCCTTTATAAGATAAAACATATTTCTTTAAAAGCCTTAATGGTTTTCTTAGAAATGAGCTTATATACTCAAAACACACTTATACCTCAGTTAACTATATGCCACGTGCTAAGTCACTTCAGTCTTGTCTGACTTTTTGTGACCCTATGGACTGTAGCCCACCAGGTTCCTCTGTCCATGGGATTCTCCAGGCAAGAATATTGGAGTGGGTTGTCATGTCCTTCTCCAGGGGATCTTCCTGACCTGGGGATCGAACCTGCATCTGTTATGTCTCGGCATTGGCAGGCGAGTTTTTACCACTAATGTCACCTGGGAAGCCCCTCAGGGGCTTCAGTTAACTAGAAAGCACAAATCAGTAAGAGCCGTTATAAAGCAGAGTATCAACCACAAATTAGTTGAGAAACCTCTTTTTCCCCCACATTTTCTTGAATGTCTTGTCATTATACTGAAAGTCTCAAAATGTTTGATTTGCAGCAGCACCTGGATATTGTAAACAAATTCCATTACATGATCATATAGTTTCTAAAGGGATGTTGAGGACCTAAGGGTGGTTGGGGTTATAGGACTGAGCTAAACCAAAGAAGCAGGGAAGGGAATTCCCTGGCAATCTAGTGGTTAGGACTCCACACTTTCACAGCTGAGGGCCCAAGTTCAATTCCTGGTCAGGGAACTAAGCTGTATGGTGCAGCCAAAAAAAAAAAAAAGGGAAAAGAAACAAACAGGGAAAAGGAGGGAAAAGCTATTTAAGCGTGTATTATCTATCTATCTATCTGTAATAAATGTCTATTATCCCTATCATAAAGTGGGGATATTAATGGAACCACTTTGTATCATTGATCCAAGTAGTAAATGAAACAGTGCATACAAAATTATTTGCTGCCTGGCATATAGATTAAAACCCATAAATTTTTTTTAGCTATAAGATTATGGAAATGTGACAAAACTTGGTGCTGGAACCAGGTTTTAAAGGAAAATGCTCTAAAATTAAATTTAAATTAAAGTAAATGCTCTGACACTCAGTAGCTTTGTGTGGGTAGGTACTGGGTCTTGGTTGCTATAGTTTTCTTAGAGCTTAGTGCCTCTTCCGTAAATAATTTTTTGAATAACCACTGAGCCCTCAGGAGGATATCACAGGGCTGAATAGCAGTTTGAAAGCTTTGGAAAGTAAAATGATGATTTTGAAGAGGATTCTAAATCTGGGGTAGAAGTATTGAAAAGTAGGTAGATGAGAAGAATGGAGAGGAGGAGTTCATGAGCTTAGAAGGCCAACATGAACACACATACATTCTTAAATTTTCCAGAGTTTGAGGTCATGAGCTTAGTCAAGGAATAAAACATGATATGGGTTGTATTCAGTTCAGTTCAGTTCAGTTCAGTTGCTCAGTCATGTCCGACTCTTTGCGACCCCATGAATCGCAGCACGCCAGGCCTCCCTGTCCATCACCAACTCCCAGAGTCTACTCAAACTCATGTCCATTGAGTCGGTGATGCCATCCAGCCATCTCATCCTCTGTCGTCCCCTTCTCCTCCTGCCCCCAATCCCTCCCAGCATCAGGGTCTTTTCCAATGAGTCAACTCTTCACATGAGGTGGCCAAAGTATTGGAGTTTCAGCTTCCGCATCAGTCCTTCCAATGAACACCCAGGACTGATCTCCTTTAGGATGGACTGGTTGGATCTCCTTGCAGTCCAAGGGACTCTCAAGAGTCTTCTCGAACACCACAGTTCAAAAGCATCAATTTTTCGGCGCTCAGCTTTCTCCACAGTCCAACTCTCACATCCATACATGACCACTGGAAAAACCATAGCCTTGACTAGACGGACTTTTGTTGGCAAAGTAATGTCTCTGCTTTTTAATATGCTGTCTAGGTTGGTCATAACTTTCCTTCCAAGGAGTAAGCGTCTTTTAATTTCATGGCTGCAATCACCATCTACAGTGATTTTGGAGCCCCCAAAATAAAGTCTGCCACTGTTTTCACTGTTTCCCCATCTATTTGCCATGAAGTGATGGGACCAGATGCCATATCTTAGTTTTCTGAATGTTGAGCTTGTATTACACCCCTTCAATTCATATGTTGAAGCCCTAACTCCCCAGTACCTCAGAATGTGACTTTATTTGAGCACAGGGACATTTCAGATATGGTTAAGACGAGGTCTGCAATAGCCAAGACAAGGAAGCAGCCTAACTGTCCATCGACAGATGAGTGGATAAGTAAGGTGTTTTATATACATATATATATGTATATACAGTGGAATATTGCTTAGCCACAGAAGAGAATGGGGCATCTCTGGTGGCTCAGTTGTAAAAGAATCCGCCTGCCAAGCAGGAGACCTGGGTTCACTCCCTGGGTCAGGAAGATCCTCTGGAGGAGGAAATGACAACCCACTCCAGTATTCTTCCCTGGGAAATCCCATGGATAGAGAAACCTGGAGGGCTACAGTCCATGGGGTCGCAAAAAGTTGGACATGACTTATGACAGACTTTGACTTTCATAGAAGAGAATGAAAGAATGCTATTTGTTTTTCTAAATTTATTTATATTTATGCTTGTGCACACAGGCTTTCTCCAGTTGTGGAGAGTGGGCGCTACTTTCTAGTTGCAGTGTGGAAGCTTCTCATTGCAGAGGCTTCTCTTGTTGCGGAGCATCAGTTCTAGAACCTGAGGTTCCGTAGTTGGTGTGCACGGGCTTAGTTGCTCCACGGCATGTGGAATCTTCCCAGACCAGGGATTGAACCCATGTCCTTTGCATTGGCAGGTGGATTTTTATCAACTGTACCACCAGAGAAGTCGAAAATAATGCTGTTTGCAACAACATGGATGGGCCTGGAGATTATCATACTAAGTGAAGTAAGTCAGACAAGTATTATATCACTTATATATGTGATATAAAAAATGATACAAATTAGCTTATTTACTAAACTGAAATAGATTCACAGACACAGAAAACAAATTTATGATTACCAAAGGTGAAGAGGGGGCAAGGACAAATTAGGAATTTGGGATTAATAGATATACACTACTATATATAAAATAGATCCATCTACAAGGACCTATTATATAGCACAGGGACCCATATTCAGTATCATATAATAACTTATAATGGAATTACTTTGCTATACATCAGAAACACTGTAAATTAATTAAACTTCAATTTTAAAAAAATATGAGGTCAATCTGGAGAAGGGTGGGCTTCTAATCCAAAAGCTCTAGTGTCCTTAAAAAAAGACAAAAACTGGACATAGACAAGCACACAGGGAGACTATCAGGTTAAGATGAAGTTAGAGATCAAGGTGGTGATCCTACGAGCCACGAACACTGAAGATGGCTAGCAAATCACCAGCTAGTTGAGAAGACTGCAACCCATTCTCTCACAACCCTCAGAAGGAACCAACTCTGCTCATAGGTTGATTTTGGACATCCAGCCTCCAGAACTCTGATACAATGAATTCCTGTTGGTTAAACCACCCATTTTGTAGTACTTTGTTACCACATTTGCTAGGCAGCCCTAGCAAACTAACATTAATATGTGAAACAAACAAATCCAGAAATGCTGCCCCTCTGGCTTTCCCAGTGGTAATTCCTGCCCAAGCCCAGATAAATAGATCTCTATGTGCTTGCCCCAAACCACTTCTGTTAGAACAACTCTTGCCAAGTAGGCTTCCAAGCAGCAGGCAGAATGATGTGGAAAGCCGTTGACCTATTATTCCCAAGGAGCACAGTAGTTTTAAGTCTGAACAACTGCAACCATGCAATTAACAACAACAACAATATCCTGCCTAGGTCTGAGGAGCTTAAAAAAAGTTTGCAATTTAGCTATTTTATCCTAATGGTATTTTAATAAGTAATAACTGCTATACATTGATTGATTATTATTACAGGTTAGGGAGTTTGCTAAACATTTTATACCCATCGTTTCTTTAAACCTCTCAACAACCTTAGGAAATAAGAATTATTATTATTTACATTTTATCAAGGAAGAAACTGAGACTCAGAGGATTAGCCTGTCTGTAAATGCATAGCTAGTCAGTAATGGAGCTGACCTCAGACCCAGAGTCCATGATTTTTGTTACCACACTCCTCTGTCTCCTGAGAGGGTACTGGGCCTCCATGCAGAGAAAGCTTATGGAACATTAGATCCCTCCCCTGTCTCCTTGTATATTGACATAAAAGCTACTGCTTGTTTTGCCTGCATTTTCAAGCTCAAAATGAAAGAAAAGTGACTGGCACATAGTAAGTGCTCAGTAAGTGTTAGCTATTATTACTATTAATATTGCATTGTACATATTCTTCTCTGGCAAGGGAGGTGAATCCCTAGTCTATTGCTAACAATGAGTACTTAGAAGTGTTCCTGAATGAACAAGACAAGTGGAGTGAGGCCTGGAAAGTTAAGTTGATCTAGGAAGAAAATGAGAAGTGAGGGTAGGGAGCTTAGGCTGGGGGTAGGGGGGTGGCGAGGGACAGAGAAAGTAGTTGGCCGAAGGCCAGACACCACTTTGCCTTTGGTGCGGCTACCCCTGGGGTTTCAGAGGTGGGGGTTGTAAAGGCTTTCCACTCATGATTGGTCAGTTCACCTTGCTTTATCCTGTATTTTCTCCCTTTTGGGGTGTTGAGAGGCTGCAGCTTGTGGTTACATAAAGCTTCCTGGAAGAATTCCAGGAAGAGGAGACATGCATGGGGTGCTGACAAAGGTTCCGGGAGTGAAGGACTATGTGAGCAAGAGTGATTGTGCACTGTCCGTCGGCACCATGGCAAGGCCGGAGGGCAGTGGAATCAGGCAGATTTAGGTGGAAATTCCAGCTCTCCCATTTTAGCAACTGTGTGACTTACCTTCTTGAGTGTGATTTCCACTTCTATAATAAGGATGATAATGGTAACTATTGGAAAAACACTTAAAAGCCTAGTAGAATGCCTCATAAATAATAGCAGCTATTACTGTTATTGTTAGAGTTTAATATCCTCTCTGCCTCCCTCCTGTTCCCTCAGTCCTGAAAATTTGAGTCAAATACCTCCAAGTGCTCCTTGATACCTCTGCTTTCCCCTGGTCTTTCCAGTAGGGCCAGACCTTCAGGGACACCTGGGCAGCCCCAGGACAATGGAAAGCATCCCTTCATGATTCCGGGATGGTCCTTTTTCCCTCACAGCCTAGGAAGGGTTGATAAAAGTCTTATCTGAGTCACATTCCATTACAGGATTAAATCAGACTTGCTCTGGGGCCTTCTGTCTGCTACCCTAGGCTGCATGCCGGCAGCTCCTTGTTACTGCCTTTAGCCCAATCTGAGGTCATCACACTTCTTTGGGCCCACGGGACCCTTGGAGGCAGAGGCTGAGGAGAGGCTCTGGCTGCCATTTGGGGTCCATTTCAAGTAGCAAGGACTGACTAAGCATGGAGTTCAACAGCCCCGCACATACTAGGCACTTTGGTTTGCAGACTAGGAGGAAAGATGCTCACCTAGTCAGCTCCAACCTGAGGAGAGAAATGACAGGCTCCACGAGGGCAGTGACAGGGATGAAGGAGATCAGCAAACAAGAGGTAATGGGACAAAGGAATAATTGTGTGACTGCAGGCAAGTTGCTAAATTTCTCTGAGATTTAGTTTCTTTAACTCTGAGGTCATAATATTATCATTTACCGCAAGAAGTTAATTTAGATGGACACACATGTTAAAACAACCAGGTTTTAGAGAGAAACCTGAGTTTGGATTCTGGCTTGGCCACCTTGTGCCGTAACTGTTAACTTCTCAGAATGTCAGTTTTCTCATGGGTAAAAAGGAGGAAATAACGCTTCCCTCCCAGGGCTGTACCGGTTAGAGAAATTTATGCATAGCAGTTAGTGCTTACTGGGGCAAATGCATACCTTGTCCGCTGTCCTAGAACTGCTCAAGGAATGGGTACTCATAATTCTTCCTAGGCAATGTAGGTGGGAGTGGGCTTAGCCTTCTGGTCTACCTTCTCAAATTAGAGAGGCAGCAGAGAAGATGCATTTCTCTTGCCTAGGTCTCGAGTGAGTGTGTATGGGGGGTGATGGGGTTTCGGGGAGAAGGTTTAGGATGGGTGCATGTCTCTGTGTGTCCCCTGGCAGAAAGAGCCTGGACTGAGCCAGATGCCACCTTAGTGTGGGGTCAACACCATGAAATGTATACTGGACTTGGGACCAATCTCAGCTTGGAGGGCACAGCAGGAAGAGAGAAAGTGGGATTTCGTTAGCCTCCAACACCCAGGTGGGCCTTACAATGCATGTGTATTCAGTCATATCCTATTCTTTGCAACCCCATGGACTGTTGCCCTCAGGATCCTCTGTTCATGGAATTTTCCAGGCAAGAATAGTGGAGCAGGTTGCTATTTCCTCCTCCAGGGAATCTTCCTTACCCAGGGATTGAACTCAAGTCTGCTACATTAGCAGGTGGATTCTTTACTACTGCACCACCTTGGAAGCCCAGGGCCTTGGAGTGGACAGATGAAAGCTGGAATCTGTCTGTGAGACTATCCAACAACAGGGAAGGCCTGAATGCTCAGCACCCGGCTGCCCCAGCAAGGGCTCATTCCCGAGTCTGAGGTGCCACCTCAGGAGCTCCCAGCTAGTAGTTCAGTCTCTCTCTGCTCAGATCTTTTATCTTTCTGGCTCCCTTTTCTTTCTTACTTCTTATTTTTATTTGCCAACACTCCATAATTTTATTGTGATTCTTTTATTGTGACCTAGACCTAGTGGGTGACCTGGCAAATGTGAAGGGGCACCATACCCTTTGCCTGTTGGAAACACAACAATCTTTGTGCAATGACTGTCTGCATGGCATGATCTCATCTCATTCTCAGAGTAGCCCTGTGAGTGAACTTCTCTTAATACCCTCCTATTACAGTTGAGGAAGCTCTCATTCTATGAGATAAAACAACTTTCTCATGGTTATTTGGTTACAAAGTGGTTGAAGCAAGACTTGTTCAAAGATGGGGTGACTTTTCCATTCCAACTCCAGGTAAAGAGCATTCTTAGGTCTAAGCTGCACTTTCTACACTCATGGATCCTGGGGAAGTGTGAGAGCTGAGCTGTTCTCTCAGGGGATGCCGCAGCCTCTGTGGAGTGGGCACTGTGCCTCCAGAAACAGTGGGCTGATGGAGGGTCCTCGATGTCTTCCTCAGGGGGCACTGAGCTCGCAGGAGTGGGTATGCTGAAAGTGTAGATGGCTTTGTCCAAGTTTTAAAAGGGAGCCCAGAGGTTCCTGGGGAACAGAAGAAAAATAAAGCAAAAATGGTGGAGGCAGTCGGTTACTTTGAAGTGAAGCCAGTGGATGCCCCCTGCTGTGGTAGTGATTGGGTTTCCCTAGTAGCTCAACGGTGAGCATTCCATGAACAGAGGAGCCTGGAAGGCCACAGTCCATGGGGTCCCAAAGAGTCAGACACGACTGAGCGACTAACATACACATGGCAGTGGTTAGGCACATGAGCCTTGGAGTCTAACATTTGGATTCGAGTGTCACATTGGCACCTGCTTCTGTGGGTGACCTTTTACAAGGCATTTAAATTCTCAAAGCGTCAGTTTCTCCATCTGTAAAATGGAGATGATAGTGGTACTTTGTTGTGAAGATCAAATGATATCATGCTCCATAAAGCTCTTAGTCTAATGCCTGGACCTCAGTCAATTTATTTTAAAAGGTATTATTGTTAAAAAATAAAAATAAATAAAAGGTATTATTGTTAATAAAATTAGACTAAGAGTAAATACCTATCAGAAGTGTTCTTTATCTTGATCTGGGTGATGGTTATATGAGTGTGTATCTATGTAAAAGAAAAAACCTTGAATTGTACACTTAAGATCAAATTACTTTTCATGTGTGAAAATTAGTACATTCTACATTTTATTGTATGTATCTTATACCTTACCCCCCCCCAAAAAAAAAGAACAAGAAAAACAAAAGGAAGCTCTTGCAAGCTAGAGTTTAATAGAATGAAATGGTTCAAATAAAAAAAAATTGCAGACTAAAATGTAGGAAAAAATGTATTGTGGAGGTATGTCAGTCAGGAAGTTAATAAAAACATTTTCTTCCCCTCAGATTTTGTAATGGTTATGGGATTCATCAGGGTTTTTTTGTGTTTTTGACCACACTGCACAGGATGTGGGATCTTAGTCCGTCCCCCACCCCCAGGGATTGGACCTGTGTCTCCTGCAGTGGAATCAGGAAGTCCTAACCACCGGACCACTCTGGAAGTCCCTGTCAGTTTTTTTTTTTTTTAATGTGTAATTTCGTGTGCTTTCTTTTATTATCCTAAGTAAACATTCACTTGTAGTGAAAAAAAAAATGTGAATGAGCCCATCTTTGGTAGCACTGTGCACGGGGACCCTCTTGGGGAAGGAGAGAAAACAGGAGTTGCCAGGTTGGATAAAGACAGAGTCACACCCAGCCTGCCCTTATCCGTCAACTGGTTGGAGCCAATAAACTGCTTGGATGTGGGGTCCTGTGGTTGTCCTGGGGGAAGCCTGCCTGATGGGAAGCCCGCTGTGATCAGGCTCAGCTTTTTGCCCCTACAGAAGGAGCTCCCACTGTATCATCTTCCCCACTGGGAACAGCATGAACAACACAGTGATGTCAGTCCAATCAATTCTCCCTCCTAACAGTTCTCAGCAGTGACCTGGGAGGTGAGGCATCCTTAGGGGGACTTTATTGAGTAATAGGAATTAAGAACACTGAGAAGGGGGGTCATCCATGCTCTGGGCCCCTGATTAACAGGGCTGGTAGCAAGGCCTCCCATTATGTCCTAGAGCTATTACCTCGGGGAAATGGAACTGGACAAGCCTGCCTTCCCATTATGCAAAGAAAGGGCTTTTCAAGTAAATTTCCATTTAAGTATGAGCTTAGATCAGTGAAGATGGGGCCATAATAGCTGAGATGGTCATCACAGCTATTAAAAATACATTTTTTTACCATGTGCTCAGGCTGCCTTGTCATCTTCATACCATTTATCCCCAGAAGACTGTGACTCAACGTTTCCCAAGTTTCTCAGAGGCAGGTTAACATCCGTCTGTATTTTCAACTTTTTAATTCTTTGACATACATCCTGAGTGAAATTTACATCCTTGACACAGCCTACGGATGTATTCAGAATGTGATAAAAAATTGGTCCTGGATTGAGATGGAGATGGGTGGTGGGCAGTAAATAAGGCACTCCACTCACTGGTCATCGCCTGTGGTGCTGGGCTTACCTCTCCAGTTAGACCATCTTGTTCTGCTGTTCCCTACACAGGACCTCAGACATACACAGTTCAATTTTAGCTCAATGCCTTTAGATGGTTGTCTCTGCTGCCTGGATACTCTTCCCCCATGCTCTATCAGGCTGACTCCCACTTATTCTCCAGGTCTCAGCTTGAACCTGTGTCTTCAAAGATGCCCTCTGACTCACTCCCCACCCCCAGACATGGTTAGGACTTTCAATTGGTTTTCTATCTTTGAGTAACAAACTGCCCTTAGCCATTTGCTCATGATTCTGCAGTTTGATTGGCTCAATCTTGCCTGGATAACCCCTGTAGCTGCAGTCAGTTGTTGAGTTGACTGACAGCTAGCTATTCCTGGGTAACTTTGCTCATATGTAGGAAGCCTCAGTCAAAGTGGTGTAAGCAGCTGGGACAGCTGGAATGTCTGGGAAGCTAGGAAGCTGGGGCTTCCTTACATGGTGGCTTCAGGGTAGCAGGAGAGTGCAAGTAGAAGCTGCCAGGTTCCTTAATGCTGAAGTTCAGAAGTCACATAATGTCACTTCTACTGCATTCTGTTACCTGAAGAAAGTCCTAGGGCCAGCACAAATTCAAAGGCAGAGAAATAGACTCATTTCTTGATGCAAAGTCACCTTGCAAAAGGGCAGGTATCCAGGGATGGAAGGGCTTACTTTGTCCATCATTTAGCACAGACTTAGTTCCGTAAGCGTTTCCTTCAATGCTCTTATAACTGGTGTTGACTAATGCCTTGTATGATTGTTTACTTGTCATTTTTATTTCCTACTAGACAATAAGGTCTATGAATGTAGGGATTGACTATCTTGTTCATCACTCTATTCCCAGAACTTGGAACATAGGGCTTAGTTGTTCAGTTGTGTTTGACTTTTTGTGACCCCACGCACTATAACCCACCATGCTCCTCTGTCCATGGGGATTCTCCAGGCAAGTAAACTGGAGTGGGTAGCCATGCCCTCCTCCAGGGGAATCTTCCCAACCCAGGGACTGAACCCAGGTCTCCCACATCGCAGACAGATTCTTTACTGTCTGAGCCACCAGGTAAGCCCTAGGGGAAACTAAGTAGTTGTTAAATGAACAGATGGATGAATGAATGAATAAATAAGGGTCCAGGTGTCCCAAAGTTGCATCTAAGGCTTTGGAGATAGTCTTGGGTTTGAATCCTTGTTTTTATCACTTTCTAGGGGTTTGACCTTAGACAGGTTGCTTGATCTCTGAGCCTTAATTTGTCTTTAGAGATTAAAATAAACTGCACCTCAGAGTCCAGTCCTAACCATGAGGGTTTCAACTCCATGTTTGCTTTCTTTGTTCTTCTTTGTGACCGTCTTAGCTTTTGTACTCATTAGGTGAGGGCTGCTAGTTTCCTTTCCCCAACTCCCAAGCATTGGAAACTGGGCTTTCAGGGCAAGTGGCCCTCAGAGTACATCCTTTGAAGGTCCCCAGGAGTTATTATTATTATTTTTGTGTGTGAGTGGTGCCATGAAGCATGTGGGATCTTTGTTCTCTGACCAGGGATCAAACTAGCAACCCCTGGAATGGAAGCACAGACAGGAGTCTATTCTGTATAGACCATTGCCCCAAAACTTATAAACCAGTGGTTCTCAACTAGGAGTGATTCTGCCCCTCAGGGGACATTTGGCAATGTCTGAGACATTTTTGGTTGTCACAGACATTTTTGGTTGGGGAGAGGCATGCTGCTGGCATCTAGAGGCTAGCAGCTAGGGATGTTAAACATCTTACAATGGACAGCCCTCTCCCAGCCCCAACAAAGAATTGTTGATCCAGGGGATCTTCCCAACCCAGGGATTGAATCCAGATCTCCGGCACTGCAGACAGATTCTTTACTGTTTGAGCTACCCGGGAAACCCCAACAAAGAATTAAACGGTTGAAGGCAGGAGGAGAAGGGGACAACAGAGGATAATACGGCTGGATGGCATCACCGACTCGATGAACATGAGTTTGAGCAAGCTCCGGGACTTGGTGATGGACAGGGAAGCCTGGCGTGCTGCAAGTCCAGGGGTTCGCAAAAAGTCGGACACAACTGAGTGGCTAAACTGAACTGAAACTGAAATAATCCGTAGAGCTGAAACCATGATAGGACTGACTGTTCTTTCCATCCTCACCGGGTTTAGATGTACTAGGTTTTACCTGGTAGTAGTCAGCCTTCATCCTTCTTTAGCTCTGGTGTCTGGTGATGGCCACAGTCTTCTCATTCCTGGACCTCACAGCTTTTGATTAACAGATTTTCTGCTTGGCAAGTTTGTTGAGAGGGGAGGGAGGAAATGACTCCATCTGCTGGCCACAGCTGGGATCACAGCAGGAGAAGGCAATGGAGTTTTTTCTGGGAAGGGACTCGTGTGTCAACCTTCAGTTCAGTTCAGTCACTCAGTTGCTTCTGAGCAAGCGTCTTTTAATTTCATGACTGCATTCACCATCTCCAGTGATTTTGGAGCCCAAGAAAATAAAGTCTCTCACTGTTTCCATTGTTTCCCCATCTATTTGCCATGAAGTGATGGGACTGGATGCCATGATTTTAGTTTTCTGAATGTTGAGTTTTAAGCCAACTTTTTCACTCTCCTCTTTCACTTTCATCAAGAGGCTCTTTAGTTCCTCTTCTTAAGGGTGGTGTCATCTGCATATCTGAGGTTATTGATATTCAACCTTCACCGTGTTACAAACCCCTAGAGTTCCTGAAGAATGTTAGTTGGGACAGCACACAACTGGATAAAGTTGTTACTGAAGCTGTTGTATGTAATAAGCATGGGGTTAGAACCTAGAGTTGAATTCAGCAACTTCTTATTCTTTCTTCAAGAAATTGTTTTAAAAATTATCCCAGAGGTCCAGACCTAGGAATGGACATGATCCTAGAACTTCATTTTCTCCAAGGGGGTTAGTGTCCTGGGCTTAGCAGCACTTCAGCCAGGAAGGTGCTCATAGCTGCCTGGTGGGTGCTTGGTACACACTTGCTGAACTGAATCCAGAGTTAGGAGAAACTGCACCAGCATGCGGCTGCTTTTAATAGCCCTGTTGGAAAGAACATTTACTCAACCAGAGAAAGAAGAGAAGGATAGAAGGAGGGAAAGGTGTTAAGGGATGCCTGGGTATTTTATATGTCATTTCCTCTGATCCTCGCAACAACTTGGTATGGTCAATTACTGACCATCATTATCATCACCCACATTTTATGTTATAGATGGAGAGGTTTAGTGACTTGCATTAAGCCATTGCTGGTATATAATGGAACCACAATTTGAATCCAGGTCTCTCTGGGCCAAAGAGACTAAAGTCCTATTTCCGTTATACCACAAAGTTCTTCCATAACAGAAGTGTTTTGTTTGTTTGTTTTTTATGTTTATTTATTTATTTTTTGACCATGCTATGTGGCAAGCATGAATCTTACGTTTCCCAACCAGGGATAGACCCATGCCCCCTGCAGTGGAAGTGGGGAATCTCAACCAGTGGACCACCAGGGAAGTCCCGAAATGATTTTAAAATAATAATAAAAATGTAAACAACTACTGTTTATTGACTTCCAACCATATGCCAAGGTCTGTGCTAACATTTCACACAGATTATCTCATTTAAACCCTCTTATTAAATCTCACCATGAGCCTGTAAGGTAGGTATTGTTCCTATTATTCCCATTTTATAGACCAGGATACTGCTGAAGTTCATAAGAATTCAGTGTCTTACTCTAGGTTTCATAGCTGTGAAATAGCAGTGTGCAGGGGAAAAAAAGGGAGTTTTTTCAAAGGATCAGAATGGAAGAACAAATGTAAAGAAGGAAAGGAAAAGAGAAAAACAAAGGGAAAGGAGGGGAGGTGGAAAGAGAGTGTCACTGGAGGGGCTTCTCCAGAACTGGTCACCTGTCTGGTCTTGGCCATAGACAAGGTGAGGAAAGGGGTATCAACACTGGGAAAGCATCGCAGTAAGGTGCACACACTGCCGCCTCCCACCTTCAGAAGTTGACCTGCGGCAAACATAGCTACCTGGTCAAGTGGAAGAGAAAATATAACAGAATGCCAAGTCTAAAAGACGAAATACCGCCTCAGCCAGTGAATGAGGCACCTAAAAATTGTATGATGCAGATTCAGGCATGAATTCCATGAAGGAACACTACCTAAACCTAAGAGGGCACCTTTGCAGCATCTTTGAAGCAACTTTCGTGTTTCAACAATTAGTCATGAATTGAGTGTTTTGATTTTAAATTTTTTAAAAAGTAAATAAAATGAAGAATTCATAATGTTCTATTTATTAACCTGAATAGTGGTTCATGGGTACTCTTTTTATATTATTCTTTAACTGTTGTTATATACTATGTGTTATGTATAAGTATATTTATATACTATATCTGATATAATTGTATCATATCCATAAAATAGGGATAATAATATCTGCTTTGCAGGGTTGTCATACAACGGATGGGCTTCCCAGGTGGCTCAGTGGTAAAAAATCTGCCTGCCAACATAGGAGCCACAGGAGATGCAAATCTGATCCCTGAGCCAGGAAGATCCCTTTGAGGAGGAAATGGCAACCCACTCCAGTATTCTTGCCTGAAAAAAGTCCAAGGACAGAGGAGCCTGGTGGGCCACAGTCCATGGGGTTGCAAACAGTCAAACATGACTGAGCAACTGAGCAGACACACATGCAAACAAGTGATCTGATATGTAAAGATGCCAGCAGAGAGTAATTGTTAAAATAGCTTACATGAATCCAGTGTTCATTGTGTTAACAATTGTTCTAAATATATTACATGGATTATCTCATCTAGTTCTTACCCCAAATGAATAGCATGAATTATTGTTATGATCCTCACTTTACAAATCAATGACCTAAAGGACATAGATTAAATGATATTCCAAGATTTTGAGAACATCGGCAATGGTGGAATTAGAGTTTGAACCTAATAATATGGCTCAGGGCCTGAATTATATAGCTCTCCACTCAACTATCTTCCAGTAAAGAACTCACTATTACCACCATTTTACCTCCTGAGAGAGAAGAAGGTAAAAGGAAGCCTAATGTCATTTTGGAAATAAAATACCTTTGAACCGGACTGAGACTGGTGATGTTGGAGGCGCAAGGAGGTAGAGATCAGGAGTTCACAAAGGTGTTGGGAGGGGTCCACATTACTAAAGCTGATGATCATGATTTTCATTTTTTAAAAACATTTAAGAAGATAATTATTTAAATTTTTTCTCTTGATAAAAGGGAACAGTTTGACTCTTGAGTGAATGAAAGAATGAATGTGGGGTGGTTCCTGGAGATCAGAGGAACATGGAACAGTTTACAGCAGACCCTTGAATAACATGGGGGTTAGGGGTGTCAACCCACTAGTCAAAAATCTCAGTATAACTTTTGACTCCTCCCAAACTTAACTGTTAATAACCTACTCTTAACTGAAAGCTTTATCTGTAACATAAGCAGTAGATTAACATATTTTGTATGTTATAGGTATTATATAGTATATTCTTATAATAATGTAAGTTAGAGAAAGAAAATGTTATTAAGAAAGGAAGTGAAACACATTTTACAGTACATATATGTATTTATTGAAAAAAATCTAAAGAAAAAAAAAAGATTTGCTTGTAAGTGGACCTGCACAGTTCTAACCTATGTTATTAAAAGGTTGGCTGTATTACTCAACTGAACACTGGAAGCCTCCATGGTGGTTTTTACTGTTGTACTGTTTAAGTCATATATACATTAAAAATTTACCCTTGGTGGATAATGGTTAAAGTCTCCAAGCATAAGGAACCCTGATACTGAAATACTAGTTAATGAGGAGTTTCCAAATGATACTGCTGCAAATTTGCCTTAAGGTACTCTTCACATATATCTGTGAATTGTATTCATCTAACAAAAAAATCTTGTTTAACACAAGAAATCTCTGGGGCTTAACAAAGCAATGTTGCAATGAGAAAGTATATTCAGGGTCCACAGGGAGGGGAGAGTGGGAAGTGATGCCAATGGGTATGAGGATTCTTTTTGAAGTGATGAAAATGTTTTGGAATTGGATAGTCATCATAGGCTAAACCACTCACCTTTTTTTTTTTTTTTTTAAATTTTTTTATTAGTTGGAGGCTAATTACTTCACAACATTTCAGTGGGTTTTGTCATACATTGATATGAATCAGCCATAGATTTACACTTATTCCCCATCCCGATCCCCCCTCCCACCTCCCTCTCCACCCGATTCCTCTGGGTCTTCCCAGTGTACCAGGCCCGAGCACTTGTCTCATGCATCCCACCTGGGCTGGTGATCTGTTTCACCATAGATAGTATATACACCATGGAATATTACTCAGCCGTCAAAAAGAATTCATTTGAACCAGTCCTAATGAGATGGATGAAACTGGAGCCCCTTATACAGAGTGAAGTAAGCCAGAAAGATAAAGAACATTACAGCATACTAACACATATATATGGAATTTAGAAAGATGGTAACGATAACCCTATATGCAAAACAGAAAAAGAGACACAGAAATACAGAACAGACTTTTGAACTCTGTGGGAGAAGGTGAGGGTGGGATGTTTCAAAAGACCACTCACCTTTTTACTGTCTCCTTAGTTTTGCCTTTTCCAGAATGTCACATAGTTGGAATCATACAATATGTAGCCTTTTCAGATTGGCTTCTTTCACTCAATAAAAGGCAGACAAGTGTCCTCTCCAAGTCTTTTCATGGCTTGATAGCTCATATCATTTTAATGCTGAATAATATTCTATCTTCTGGATATACCAGTTTATTTATTCATTCACCTTCCAGAAAGTGAAAGAAAGTGAAGTCGCTCAGTCGTGTCCGACTCTTTGCAACCCCATGGACTGTAGCCCACCAGGCTCCTCTGTCCATGGGATTCTCCAGGCAAGAATACTGAAGTGGGTTGCCATTTCCTTCTCCAGGGGATCGTCCCAACCAAGGGATCGAACCCAGGTCTCCCGCATTGCAGGCAGATGCTTTATCCTCTGAGCCACCTTCCAGAGGACATCTTGTTTCTAACTTTTGGCAATTATGAATAAAGTTGTTATAAACATCTGTGCACAGTTTTTTGTGTCGATAAATGTGTTCAGTTCCCTTGGTTAAATACCAAGGGGCAAGACTGCTGTGTCACATGGTAAGCGTATGCTTAGTTTTGTAAGAAACTGCCAAACTATTTTCAAATGTGGTTGTACATTTTGCATTCTCACCAGAAATGAATTCAAGTTCTTGTCCACATCCTTGCTAGCATTTGGTGTTAAGCAGCAATCTAGATTTTGGCCATTTCAACAGGTATGTAGTGGTATATTTATTTTTATCCATGAATACTGTATTTTTCAAGTTTTCTGCATTGACCATACATTATTTTTGTAATAGAAAAAATGTGTTATCAAATAGTAATCTGCAAAGTCTTTATAATAGCAAGGAGTGGTGGTGTGGTGGAGAAATAAAAATTATACAGCATTACAGTGAGAAACATAATACAAAGTAATGATAGTATCAGAACAACTATGGCTTTAAAAATGGTTACAAACATGTGACAGTTATATCCAATTTATCTTTTCATTCACCAGGACAAAATATTCATTCACTGGCTACACCCAAAATGTATTGTTTGTAGAGAACTGCTTGCCAGAAGCATCTTGAAATCATTTCTATTTTCTTGTTACTTAAAAACAAAACATAAAAATTATAAAATTATAGACAATTATAAGATAAACAATAACATATTAAAGGGCAAAGGTAATAATTCTAAACAAGTCATAAAAGCATTATCTATCTTACTACCTATAATACCATAAAGAGTAACATTTCATATTTATTCAATTTATATTCAGTACGGTCCATGGAATTGTAAGAGTCGGACATGACTTAGTGACTAAACCACCACCACCACCATATATCTATGTCTATATCTATATACACACACAGGTAGATATGTGATATACTGTAATTTTTGTGTTTGCTAACAAATCATTGCTTTTCTTAAATTATAAATTTAAAACAAATATAAAGTGTGCAACACTTTTGAAACAAGAAAAAATAGAATTTTGACCTCATATACTATTTAGTATGATGGAAAAAAGTTGACTTTAGAATAGTCTTTAATAGTACAAGTTAATCTAAACATGCTTTACATAATTTCATTTATATATAACACCCAAAGAATGGGTTCAAGACATTCCCAAGGGAGTTCAAAAAACCATATATTACTATGAAAGGGTTAAAGATAAAACAAGGTTGAAAATGTTCATGTAATACTTAGTAATGTTCATTTAATATTTAAGGGTTTTGGAGTCAGAGCAGGGTTATAATCTAAACACTCTCCTTTGAAGACTGAAATTCTGAACTTTCGTCTTGTTTTATCTGTAAAATTGGGATGATACAAATCATGCTGCTGCTGCTGTTTAGCCACTAAGTCGTGTCCAGCACTTTGCGACCCCATGGACTATAGCCTGTCAGGCTCCTCTGTCCATGAGATTCTCCATGCAAGAACACTGGAGTGGGTTGCCATATCCTTCTCCAGAGGATCTTCCCGACCCAGGGATCGAACCTGGGGCTTCTGCATTGGCAGTCAGGTTCTTTACTGCTAGTGCCAGCTAGGGAGCCCTCAACAAATGTTAGTTATCTTCTCCCCTCCCCGGGGTAAGAAAGAGGGTGGATAAAAATAAAAATTCAGACAAATTGAAGAAAGTAAGGAAAAACACTACACCAGTCAGGTATGACCTAAATCAAATCCCTTATGATTATATAGTGCAAGTGACAATAGATTCAAGAGATTAGATCTGAAAGATAGAGTGCCTGAAGAACTATGGACGGAGGTTTGTGACATTGTACAGGAGACAGGGATCAAGACCATCCCCAAGAAAAAGAAATGCAGAAAGGCAAAATGATTGTCTGAGGAGGCCTTACAAATAGCTGAGAAAACAAGAGAAGTTAAAGGAAAAAAGGAAAAATATATCCATCTGAATGCAGAGCTCCAAGAACAGCAAGGAGAGATAAGAAAGCCTTCCTCAGTGATCAATGCAAAGAAATAGAGGAAAACAACAGAATGGAAAAGACTAGAGATCTCAAGAAAATTAGAGATACCAAGGGAACATCTTGTGCAAAGATGAACACAATAAAGGACAGAAACCATATGGACCTAACAGAAGCAGAAGATATTAAGAAGAGGTGGCAAGAATACACAAAAGAACTATACAAAAAAGATCTTCATGACCCAGATAACCACGATGGTGTGATCACTCACCTAGAGTCAGACATCCTGAAATGCGAGGTCCAGTGGGTCTTAGGAAGCATCACTACGAACAAAACTAGTGGAGGTGATGGAATTCCAGTTGAGCTATTTCACTTTCTAAACGAAGATGTTGTGAAAGTGCTGCACTCAGTATGCCAGCAAATTTGGAAAACTCAGCAGTGGCCGACTTCCCTTGCGGCTCAGACGGTAAAATGTCTGCCTACAGTGCGGGAGACCCAGGTGCAATCCCTGGGTTGGGAAGATCTCCTGGAGAAGGAAATGGCAACCCACTTCAGTATTCTTGCCTGGGAAGTCCCATGGATGGAGGAGCATGGTAGGCTACAGTCCATGGGGTCGCAAAGAGTCAGACACAACTGAGCGACTTCACTCACCCACTCACACCAGTGGCCACAGGACTGAAAAGGTCAATTTTCATTCTAGTCTCAAAGAAAGGCAATGCCAAAGTTCAAACTACCACACAGTTGCACTCATCTCACATGCTGGCAAAGTATTGCTGAAAATTCTCCAAGCTGGGCATCAACAGTACATAAACCAGATGTTCAAGCTGGATTTAGAAAAACCAGAGGAACCAGAGATCAAATGGCCAACATCTGTTGGATCATAGAAAAAGCAAGAGAGTTCTAGAAAAACATCTACTTCTGGTTGTTCAGTTCAGTTCAGTTCAGTCACTCAGTCATGTCCGACTCTTTGCGACCCCATGGACTGCAGCATGCCAGGTCTCCCTGTCCATCACCAACTGGCAGAGTCTACTCAAACCCATGTCCATTGAGTTGGTGATGCCATCCAACCATCTCATCCGCTGTTGCCCCCTTCTCCTCCAGCCCTCAATCTTTCCCAGCATCAGGATCTTTTCCAATGAGTCAGTTCTTTGCATCCGGTGGCCAAAGTATTGGAGTTTCAGCTTCAACATCAGTCCTTCCAATGAATATTTGGGACTGATTTCCTTTAGGATGGACTGGTTGGATCTCCTTGCAGACCAAGGGACTCTCAAGAGTCTTCTCCAACAGCACAGTCAAAGGCATCAATTCTTCGGCACTCAGCTTTCTTTATGGTCCAACTCTCACATCCATACATGACTACTGGAAAAACCATAGCCTTGATTAGACAGACCTTTGTTGGCAAGATAATGTCTCTGCTTTTTAATATGCTGTCTAGGTTGCTCAAAACTTTCCTTCCAAGGAGCAAGCATCTTTTAATTTCATGACTGTAGTCACCATCTGCAGTGATTTTGGAGCCCCCCAAAATAAAGTCAGCCACTGTTTCCACTGTTTCCCCATCTATTTGCCATGAAGTGTTGGGACCAGATGCCATCAACTTAGTTTTCTGAATATTGAACTTTAAGCCAACTTTTTCACTCTTCTCTTTCACTTTCATCAAAAGGCTCTTTAGTTCTTCACTTTCTGCCATAAAGGTGGTGTCATCTGCAAATCTGAGGTTATTTATATTTCTCCCAGCAATCTTGATTCCAGCTTGTGCTTCTTCCAGTCTAGTGTTTCTCCTGATGTACTCTGCATATAAGTTAAATAAGCAGGGTGACAATATATAGCTTTGAAGTACTCCTTTTCCTATTTGGAACCAGTCTGTTGGTCCATGTCCAGTTCTAACTGTTGCTTCCTGACCTGCATACAGATTTCTCAAGAGGCAGGTCAGGTGGTCTGGCATTCCCATCTCTTCCAGAATTTTCCACAGTTAGTTGTGATCCACACAGTCAAAGGCTTTGGCATAGTCAATAAAGCAGAAGTAGATGTTTTTCTGGAACTCTCTTGCTTTTTCAATGATCCAGCGAATGTTGGCAATTTGATCTCTGGTTCCTTGGCCTTTTCTAAAACCAGCTTGAACATCTGGAAGTTCATGGTTCACGTATTGTTGAAGCCTGGCTTGGAGAATTTTAAGCATTACTTTAGTAGCGTGTGAGATGAGTGCAATGGTGTGGTAGTTTGAACATTCTTTGGCATTGCCTTTCTTTAGGATTGGAATGAAAACGCACCTTTTCCAGTCCTGTGGCCACTGCTGACTTTTCCAAATTTGCTGGCATATTGAGTGCAGCACTTTCACAGCATCATCTTTTAGGATTTGAAATAGCTCAACTGGAATTCCATCACCTCCACTAGCTTTGTTCGTAGTGATGCTTTCTAAGACCCACTTGTTTCACTTTCCAGGATGTCTGGCTCTAGCTGAGTGATCACACCATTGTGATCATCTGAGTCGCGAAGATCTTTTTTGTACAGTTCTTCTGTGTATTCTTGCCACCTCTTCTTAATATCTTCTGCTTCTGTTAGGTCCATACCATTTCTATCCTTTACTGAGCCCATCTTTGCATCAAATGTTCCCTTGGTATCTCTAATTTTCTTGAAGAGATCTCTAGTCTTTCCCATTCTATTGTTTTCCTCCACTTCTGTGCACTGATCATTGATAAAGGCTTTCTCATCTCTCCTTGCTATTCTTTGGAATTCTGGATTTAAATGGGTATATCTTTCCTTTTCTCCTTTGTTTTTCACTTCTCTTCTTTTCACAGCTATTTGTAAGGCCTCCTCAGACAGCCATTTTGCTTTTTTGCATTTCTTTTTCTTGGGGATGGTCTTGATCCCTGTCTCCTGTACAATGTCACAAACCTCCGTCCATAGTTCATCAGGCACTCTGTCTATCAGATCTAGTCCCTTAAATCTATTTCCCACTTGCACTGTATAATCATAAGGGATTTGATTTAGGAAATACTTGAATGGTCTAGTGGTTATCCCTGTTTTCTTCAATTTAAGTCTGAATTTGGCAATAAGGAGTTCATAGACTATGCCAAAGCTTTTGACTGTGTGGATCACAACAAACTGGAAAATTGTTAAGCTGATGGGAATACCAGGCCACCTTACCTGCCTCCTGAGAAATCTATGCAAGTCAAGAAGCAACAGTTGCAACCAGACATGGAACAACAGACTGGTTCCAAACTGGGAAAGGAGTACATCAAGGCTGTACATTGTCACCCTGCTTATTTGACTTATATGCAGAGTACATTATGTGAAATGCCAGACTGCATGAAGCATAAGCTGGAACAAGACTGGGAGAGAAATATTAATAACCTCAGATATGCAGATGATACCACCCTTAAGGTAGAAAGCAAAGAGGAACTAAAGAGTCTCTTGATGAAAGTGAAAGAGGAGAGGGAAAAAGCTATCTTAAAACTCAACATTCAAATAAACTAAGATCATGGCAATCGATCCTATCACTTCATGCAAATAGATGGGGAAACAATGGAAACAGTGAGACTTTATTTTCTTGGGCTCCAAAATCACTGCAGATGGTGACTGCAGTCATGAAATTCAAAGACACTTGCTTCTTGGAAGAAAAGCTATGACCAACTCAGCTGCTGCTGCTGCTGCTAAGTCGCTTCAGTCGTGTCCGACTCTGTGGGATCCCATAGACAGCAGCCCACCAGGCTCCTCTGTCCCTGGGATTCTCCAGGCAAGAATACTGGAGTGGGTTGCCATTTCCTTCTCCAAAGCATACATGCATGCTAAGTTGCTTCAGTCGTGTCCAACTCTATGCGACCCTATGGACAGCAGCCCACCAGGCTCCTCTGTCCACAGGATTCTCTAGGAAAGAATACTGGAGTGGGTTGCCATTTCCTTCTCCATGACCAACCCAAACAGCATATTAAAAAGCAGAGACATTACTTTGCCAACAAAGGTCCATCTAGTCAAAGCTATGGTTTTTCCAGTAGTCATGTATGGATGAGAGAGTTGGAATATGAAGAAAGCTGAGCGCCAAAGAATTGATACTTTTGAACCGTGGTGTTGGAGAAGACTCTTGAGAGTCCCTTGGACTGCAAAGGGATCAAACCAGTCCATCCTGAAGGAAATCAGTCCTGAATATTCATTGGAAGGAGTGATGTTGAAACTGAAACGCTATTTTGGCCACCCGATGTGGAGAACTGAGTCACTGGAAAAGATTCTGATGCTGGGAAAGATTGAAGGCAGAGGTAGAAGGGGAGGACAGAGGATGAGATGATTGGATGGTATCACCCACTTGAAGGACATGAGTTTGAGCAAGCTCCAGGGAGTTGGTGGACAGGGAAGTCTGGCATGCTGCAGTCCATGGGGTCGCAAAGAGTTGGACACGATTGAGGGACTGAACTGAATTGAAAGAGGAAGAACTCACCTGTGGCCATACATCTTGCTTCTTAAAAAAAAAAAAAAAATCTAGCGTATATCAGACATCCTTGCTAGACACCATACCTCACTGTCATTCAGCGGCAGAGAATCTGCCCAGGAAGTACACTCTGTCTTTAGTCCAATCACATCATCCTTAAGGTGCAGGGCAGGGCTCTCTCCCTTCTGCACACTCTTGCCCTCCCAAACCTAGTTTTCAGTTCACCTTTCCATTCACTCATTCCTCTCTGCCCCGCCCAGAAATCGTGGCTGTGCCCACTCTTTCTTGTTCTAACTTTCCCGGGGCCAGTAGTTCTTCGCCAATCGGAGACGTAATTGTCTCTTTTCTCCCGACCTCTTAGTGACTTTACGAGAAGGAAGGTTTCTGATTGGTTTTTCTGTAGCAAGAACCCGCCAATAACAGACAGACTTTTTTGGTTCAGAGGGTCAGGCAGTATTGTCGCTGATGATTGGTTGGGGTGGCCGAGACAGGAAAATGGCTGCGAGCTCCTCTATAGTGTCGGTGGCCGCGACGGCTTCCTCGGTGCCGGTCCTGCCATCCAGCTGCGATTTCTCAAATTTGCGGGAAATTAAAAAGCAGCTGCTACTTATCGCGGGCCTCACCCGGGAGCGGGGCCTCCTGCACAGTAGCAAGTGGTACGATGTCGGGATCCGAGGGGACCAGGGTTGGATCCTCGGCCTTGGGGGGCTTGGGCTGATTCAGTTTGTGTGGCTGTTCCAGGTCTGCGGAGTTGGCCTTCTCCCTCCCGGCATTGCTTCTGTCTGAACTGCAGCCGCCGCCGCCTATTACAGAGGTAACGACGTATTCACAGCGAGTGCTCCCCAGCATCAGAAGAGATGCTGAGTGCCCTGTCACCAGAGGGGAGCACAGTGTTTTATCAGGGATGTTTGTAGAGGGAGTTCAAGCCATTCACAGAGATGGATATTTTAAGCAATTTTATCTGTATGTGTTTGCTAAGCTTGGAAAGACTTGGTGCTCCAACTTAAGCTTTTGGAGGGATTAGTAAATAATGCTTGCTTAAGATTTCAGCCTTTTAGATTTTACAGTTCAACCTCGACAGTATTCATAAAGAGGAGAAGCATCAAAGGTTTTTACAACAGTGTGAAACCGATTTTGGATCCAGACGGTTCTGGGTTCAAATCTCAGCCATACTAGTGAGTTTTGACAATTTTTACTTAATTAACCTCCTGAGCCACAGTTTCCTCGTCAGTGAAATGCAGATAATAGTATTTACTTTATGGGGATACTGAGAGAGTTAAATGAGATTGAATACATTTTGTGTATGAGCTATAGTACATATGTTTACATAGTCTGTAGTCTGAGAGATTTTTGTCATAATCCATTTTGTTTTTCCTGAAGATGCCATTTGATTCCACTCTTCCTCCAACCACACACACACACACACTCTCTCTCTCTCTTAAAAAAAACAGTAAATATTCATTAATCCAAAAGGTACAGTGCATGACATATATACACTACCATGTGTAAAATATATAGCTAACAGGAAGACGCTGTATAACACAGGGAGCTCCACTCAGCACTCTGATAAATAGAGGGATGGTATGGGAGAGTGGGAAGGAGACTCAGAGGGAGGGGATATATGTATACTTACGGCTGATTCACTGATGTTGTACAACAGAAACTAACACAAAATTATAAAGTAATTATATTCCAGTAAAAAAAAAAAATACAAGTCACACAAAAAATGTATAATGCAAGTGAGAGAGGTGGAAGAAAAAATAAGCAAATGATGAATGTATGTGAAAAGGGCCACCAGAATCCTAAGCTTGAATGGCCACATTTAGGACATGTTCATCCAATGAAGAAAACATGAATATAATTTTGGTTCCAGTTTTGTGCTGGCAGTATTTGGGCAGGAGGGATGAAGAGAATGAAATTATTAAAAGTTTTAATCAACCTATCCCTAGAATTTGAGGAGATTGTATGTTTTTACCTCAAGCATGTATCATTCAATTCTTTTACATAGAGAATATAGCTGTGTCTTTTTTTTTTTTTATTAGTTGGAGGCTAATTACTTCACAACATTTCAGTGGGTTTTGTCATACATTGATATGAATCAGCCATAGATTTACACGTATTCCCCATCCCGATCCCCGCTCCCACCTCCCTCTCCACCCAATAGCTGTGTCTTTTGCTTTTACAGTACTAATGTGTCAAAACTTAAAGAACAAAAAATACAACTAATTCCACAATATATTGCATTCATGTGGACATTTAAAAGTCTGGAGAAGGAAAGGAATGTCAGATATTAATACTAGACATTTTTCATGACTTTTTTACTTTTTCCTCATATCATATGTGTATTATTGGCCCCGTTTTACAGATGAAGAAGTGAATACTCAGAGAAACTAAGTAAGTTCCCTACTAACATCTTGAATCCAGGAAGTCAAGGAGTCAGAATTTAAATCTGGGTGCCTAACACTAAAGCATATGCTACTTCCCACTACATTTGCAGAAACAATACAAATTTCTGAGTGCTAAAGTTCTTTCCCCAACTTTTTCTTTTGAAAGAATGTACTGTTACCTTACTTTATAAACTAATAAATAAGTATTGGGTTTTGGGGAGGAGGAAAATAATTATTGTTTCTTAAATCTTGAATTTAATAAATATGCTTCTTGGATTTGAACTTTTGTTATCCTGTTCTTAATCACCAACATAAGCTTGTCTCTTTTTTAGGAAGATGCCCAGGATATGGATGCTTACACCCTGGCCAAGGCCTACTTTGATGTTAAAGAGTATGATCGGGCAGCACATTTCTTGCATGGCTGCAATAGCAAGAAAGCCTATTTTCTGTACATGTATTCTAGATATCTGGTGAGGGCCCGTTTTAAGATGTCATTCTGTTATCAGTGAAGCATCCATGTTTAGAAGTCTCAGTAGAAAAAATTTCATCTTTAATAGTTTAGCAGTAGTCTACTTGGTGAATAGACTTTATAAATACTTAATAAAGAAGACATCAAAAGAAAAGTAAAAAGAATAATGGTATGAAAGAAAATATAAAAATATTGACCGTATTCATTATTGATAAAGGCAGGGGGCAGTAGACCGTCTATTTCAGGAGTAAAAGTTTATATAGTTTTGACATTGGTTGAAAATCACCTGTGGCTTTGGTTGTGGGGAGGTGAAACCCAGACCATGACATGTGTAGACTGCTGCTCTGGGCGTGTGTGCATGCTGTGTGTTCACATGCTGTTGTGTCTGACTGCGACCCCATGAACTGTAGCCTGCTAGGCCCCTCTGTCCATGGGATTACCCAGGCAAGAATACTGCAGTGGGTTGCCATTTCCTCCTCTAGGGGATCTTCCTGACCCAGGGATTGAACTCATGTCTCCTGCTGCTCTGGGCAGGTTATGTCAGTTTGAAATACTATGTCCAAATAATTCTTGAAGAAACTTCAAACTTCACTTGTCCAATAGAAATACTCAGTATGTGTACAGGGATGTATGTACAGAGCTGTTCATTGAAGTATTTTACGTAGTAGGCAAAAAAATTAAGAACCTAAATAACCATTAGTCAAGAAATTCATTGTTAATTTTTGCCTGAAGTTTTCTTTATAATAATGTTGTGAAATGACGATATTCTACTCCAGAACTCTCTTGAGAAGTAAATTCTACTCTAAGCAAGGCCCTGGGATTTCCCTGCTGGTCCAGTGGCTAAGACTCCCTGTTCCCCATGCAGGGGGCCTGGGTTCGATCCCTGGTCAAGGAACTAGATCCCTCATGCTACAACTAAGGGTTTGCATGCTGCAGCTAAAATCACACATGCCACAGCTAAAAAAAGATCCTGCATGCTGCAACTAAGACCTGCTGTAGCCAAATACATAAATACTTACTATTTTTTTTAAAGAGCATATTTTTCCCTTCACTTATTTATGTATTTATCTAGTGACAGTATGAACTCAAGGATACCTATTTTTTTTAATTGTTTATAATTCATTATTGTACTTTATCATTTTGGTACTCAAATTATTCCAGATTTAGCAGTGTGAGCGCCTAAATAGTTGTTTAAAATTAGTGACCAACAGTAGCTTTCATTTTGAACTTGGACCCTTTAGGTCAATTCAGGCTGCTAGTTTTAGAACAGGTTTCAGAATAAACTGAAAAAAAAGACCTACTTAACTGATTTTCTCTTACAGTCTGGAGAAAAGAAGAAGGATGATGAAACAGTGGATAGCTTAGGTATGAATTTCTTTCTCTTATCTTTTGGACTAAAGCAGAAGTTGCAGACTAATCCCTGTAGGATCCAGGCAGGTAATATAAGTGTGGGAAGTAGACTGAGGAGAAGTCTGCAGGCTGGAGAGCACAGCTGCCGCTGAGGGCTCCCTTGTGGGGATGTGGGCTTGGTTGTGTCAGAGGCTTTCCTCCCTTGGCCTTACCCTGTTCCCTGCAACCTGAACCTGGAAATTTAGATTTTTAGGTGAGGCTTCTGATATTTAAATATTGATAATTAAAATTTTAAAAACCTATGTGGACCTAACAGAGTATGACTGCAGACCCATTATCAGTTGCAGTTTCTATAATAAAATAAATGGACTGTGTAAGATGTCATCGGCCGTTGGTGAATGTTGGCTGGAAGTTCCAGTTGTAACTTTGGTTGACGCCAGAGGGAGTATCTGAGTCTGAAATAAAAAGCAGCAGTCTACCCTTCGGTCAGGAACTCTGTTTCTTTCCTAGGCCCTCTGGAGAAAGGTCAAGTGAAAAATGAGGCTCTTAGAGAATTGAGAGTGGAACTCAGCAAAAAACACCAGGCTCGGGAACTTGATGGCTTTGGCCTTTATCTGTAAGTGTTACAGTATAATTTGGAACTTCTGAGAGATATTCTTCTGAGTAGAGGGGAGATGTTATTAACTTCTGTGATCATTCCCTTCTTTTCTAGGTATGGTGTGGTGCTTCGAAAGCTGGACTTAGTGAAAGAGGCCATTGATGTGTTTGTGGAAGCTACTCATGTTTTGCCTTTGCACTGGGGAGCCTGGCTAGAACTCTGTAACTTGATTACTGACAAAGAGATGGTAAATTTGAGATGAGCTATATGAAAAATCTTTTGCTTCAACTCTTATGTAATTCTTTAATAGTCCAGTAGGGGGAGAAAAATTTTGCTAAACCTTTCATTATAGCTGCCTCTTTGCTCTCTCTCCTATGGTCTCTTTCACTGTTGGGATTTAGGTCTTTATTTGAAAGACTAATGTCTAGCTTTTGTTTGGTAGATGCTGTTGGATTTGCATCCAGTTGTGTTAAGACTGTCTTTATATTCATGCTTTCAGATTCAAGTTTTACTGTAACTTGTTTTACAGACTAAATGCTATTATAGTTTCCTAATTCCAAAGATGCTATAGGAGTGATTTCTCTTAAATCAAGAATTGTATTGAAAACATGTTTAATGTCTCTTCTGAACTGTCATAGGTCTCTGTTAAGATTTAGAAATGTGTTAATTAATGAAATAATGTATATGAAATTGCTTTCTTAACTGTAATTGTTTTATTAGCCATTGTTAGAGAACAATGTCTACAGAGTTGTCTACAGAGTTTATTTTGCTGTTCTTCAGTAGTTAATAGAAGCAACAACATACTTCCTTTTGTTGACTCTGAGGGACCAAGGGCTGGTTGATTTCCCTCAATAATGGCACATGCTACTAAATTTGAGTCTGAAATCTTAATCTTGGTTTACCTCTATTCACTTATCTCTAACTACCTACCAGACTTTCAATGAAAGTTTGTTTAGCTCTGAACTTAAAATATGTAAAACCACATTTCTCATCTTGCCTCCTCAGTTCTCTTTCTTCCTCTCAACCTGATGGACTCTCAGTTATATCACTACTTCTCAGAATGTACTGTCTTGATGCCTCAAAGTCATATTTTGTCTCTTCCCTTTTTCTCATCTCCCTTTAGTCAGTCACCAGACATTGCCATGGTTTTCTTCTTGTCTGCATCTTTTTCTCTTGGTTCCCTTTGCCATCTTGGTTATCATCTCACAGCTAGATTACTTAAAAGTAATAAATACTTTCTATCTAGCTTTCCTATTTTTGTACTTCCATTTCCAAGCTATCCTACATATTGTTTCCAAACTTATTCTTAAAGCACTCATGTCATCATGTCACTCTCTTAAGAAAAATTGCAGTATTTTCCCGTTGCATCCCATTTCTGGTTGTAGCATAGCACCCACTCTTAGTTCAGTCTTTTTTTTCCTACAGCTTCCCAACACATAGCCTCCCCTCAAACTGAACTAGTTGCCTCATACTGTTTACCTACACTCACGACTTTTTCCTCTGTTGTTACCCTTATCTAGAATGTTGTCTTTTTTTCTTCCTCACCCCTTTTCTATTCAGTTTCTACCCATCCTCCAAGACTCACCTCAAATCCTATCTTTTTGAAGCTAGACCATTCTTGCCTATTCCTCCTATTATGTTTGTGAGTCCTATTCACTTAATTGAACAGCATCTTAGGTGGTGCTAGTGCTAAGGAATCTGCCTATCAATGCAGGAGACATAAGAGATGTGGGTTTGATCCCTGGGTTGGGAAGATCCCCTGGAGGAGGAAATGGCAACCCACTCCAGTTTTCTTGTCTGGAGAATCCCATGGACAAAGGAGCCTGGTAGGCTGCAAACCATAGGGTTGCAGACTTCAACTCAACTGAAGCAACTGAATATACACACACACCTGTTCATTATTAGGTGCTCTAATAAAATTTTGGTGATAAATTCTTTTAGAAAATAAAGATAGTTCCTTGATGTTCATTTGGGAGAGAGGTCAAAGTATATTAAGTATGTCCCTCTCTCTCCTGCTGCCAGCTGAAGTTCCTGTCTTTGCCAGACACCTGGATGAAAGAGTTTTTTCTGGCCCATATATACACAGAGTTGCAATTGATAGAGGAGGCCCTGCAAAAGTATCAGAATCTCATTGATGTGGGCTTCTCTAAGAGCTCATATATTGTTTCCCAAATTGCAGTTGCCTATCACAATATCAGAGGTGAGTAAATAAGGATAACGAAGTACCATCAAATCCTGAAGGTAGCACTGTATTGTTTTTTGAACTCTGTCTTATTTCTGCAGATATTGACAAAGCCCTCTCTATTTTTAATGAGCTAAGGAAACAAGACCCTTACAGAATTGAAAACATGGACACATTCTCCAACCTTCTTTATGTCAGGGTGAGCTGCTTACATTGCTTAGACCTGATTAAGCTCTTTTGTGCTTTGATCTCCTGGGTTGGATTGTCACCTCGTAGCGTTAGATACAAGAAAAATAAGGGTTCCTTTTTCATGCTTAGATCATCTTTCTTTTCTTTCAGAGCATGAAATCTGAGTTGAGTTATCTGGCTCACAACCTCTGTGAGATTGATAAATATCGTGTAGAAACATGCTGTGTAATTGGTAAGAGTCACTATTTTTTTTCTTTCAAGATTTATCTTTAGTGTAAGTAATCCAAATAACAACAATATAAAAATGTCAAAAAATAGGAGGGGGCAGTTCTCTGGCAGTCCAGTGATTAGGACCCTGAGATTCCACTGCAGGGGGCATGGATTCAACCCCTGGTTAAAGAATTGGGATCCTGCCAAAAAAAAAGTGTCAAAGGTAAAAAAATTATATACAGTAGAATGTGAAGGATCACTGTAATCCCACTCACAAGACTGTTTGGTGGATGCAACTCCAGAATATTTTTCTGTGTAAATACTAAAAACAGTATATGTGTAAGTATGGTTATTTACAAAAATTGTGTCATCATATTAACTACTTTGTAATGAGCTTTTTTCTTTTAACCTAAAATATATCTTTTTCCATCTTTTCATGCTATTACATCTAGAGTTGTATTATTTATGATGGCTATGTAGTATTTTATTATATAGATGTGCCATTTTAAAATTTAATTATTTTCTATTGTATAAGTTGTGGACATGAGTTTGAGGAAACTCTGGGAGTTGGTGATGGACAGGGAGGCCTGGCGTGCTGCAATTCATGGGTTCGCAAAGAGTCGGACACGACTGAGCGTCTGAACTGAACTGAACTGAGCTGAACTTAAAACCAGTTAAAATCAAAGGAGACATACACTATGAAGAGTAATGCTTTAGGAGTTTCTGGATTTTTATTTTATTTATTTATTGTTTGGCCGTGCCACACAGTTTATGGGATCTTAGTTCCCCTAGCAGGGTTTAAAGCCAGGCCTTTGGCAGTGAGAGCAAGGAGTCCTAACCACTGGACTACCAGGAAATTCCCGTCTGTTTTTTAAAATAATTATTTGATTGGTAAGCTTTTTTTAAAAATTTATTTTTATTTTTGGTAAACTTCTTAATGAACTGTTTTTGTTTTCTCTTCAGTATATCTGTGCATGCGTGCATTCTCAGTTGTGTTTGACTCTTTGCAAACCCTTGAACTGTGGCCCACCAGGCTCCTTCATCCATTGTATTCTCTCAGCAAGAATACTGGAGTGGGTTGCCATTTCCTCCTCCAGGGAATCTTCCTGACTCAGGGATCAAACCGGCATCTCCTGCATTGCAGATAGATGCTTTACTGCTGAGCCATCCTGTCCTTTGCCCCCAGTATATCTGTAATGCCTGACAAAGTTCCTAACATATGGTCAATAAATGTTTGTTGAATTCAGCCACCTATTTTAAGAATAAGGAACATTAGATAAGATAAAAAGTATATTTCAGCTTCCATATTATAGCCAATTCAGAGGAAGTGAAAGGAGTAAAAAGGTTAGAGAGAGAAGAAACTTGAGGACCTGAAAGAGAATGAAACAATAGAGTGATAAATAGTGATGGCAAGAAACCTCTACTTATTTATTTCTTGCTTCTGATTTTATGTCTTGATGTGAGTTGAATGCTTCCTTTTGCATCTTTTCTGGAGTTCTAGTCTCTGACAGGCAGCTTTACACACACACACACACACACACACACACACACACACACATTACTGTGTAGCATGGTTAAGATTTGGACTCTGGAACCAAACTACCCAAGTTTAACTCTTGGTTTTGCTACTCACTAGCTGTGTGACAGTGGATTTAAATTCTCCTCATCCATAAAGGGATTTATCAGTAGAACCTTTTTCTATGTGTTTGTTTTAAGGATTAAGTAAATTAATACATACAAAGCACTTATAACAATGTTAAGTTGCCCAGCACATTGTAATTATACAATACATTGTAGCTGTTCCAACTGGTCAGAAAAGCTCATCTACTTAGTCTTTGCACAGAACTTGCCTATTCTGACTTACTTAGCATCTCTTTTGTCATCCCCACTGCTTTAGTAGCTAAAGCTTATACTCCTGCTACCACTGCTTCACTTCTGTTCTATTACAGAAGTTAACCCTTGGACAATCTGCTTAAAGTTTGATTATTTTTCTGTATCTGAGTCTGAGTCAGTGGCAGAAGCAAAGGTATCTTTGTATATATTAAAGACCTCTCATCTTTTTTCCTAGGTGATATCAACTTGAATAATCTTATGTGATACAGACAGTTGTTATAAATGATTTCTCCTGCATCAAACTGACAGCTGAATCTAGACAAATTTTTTTAAAAAAAGACAAACATATATAGAAATAGTATTACTTGTTTTTCACTAGAGTGGAATCATAAAGTTTCTCGCAATTTGCTTTTTCCATTTGACAGTTTATCATGGTCTCTGTAAATTAGTATATGTATATATCTGAATACATCCTTTTATTTAGTTTATGCACATACACTTTTTACATAAAGGAGATTTTTTTTCCCCCCTCACTGCACCCTTCATCCATTAAAATACTTGTGTTAGCATGTTCTGGTACCACATACCCATTGTTCTTGAACTAGTTCCATTAAATTATTTTGAAAAATGATCTGCATCATATACATACACATATATGTGGGGTTTGGGCTTCCCTGGTGGCACAGTGGTAAAGAATCTGCCCGCCAGTGCTGAAGAGGCAGGTTCAATCCTTGTGTGAGGAAGATTCCCTGGAGAAGGAAACGACAATCCACTCCAGTATTTTTGCCTGGGAAGTCCCAAGGATAGGGGAGCCTGGCGGGCTACTGTCCAATGGGTTGTAAAAGAGTCGAACGCGACTTAGTGACTAAACAGTGACAATGCAGGGTTTAATGGGCTGTTTGCTTACAAAAATAGGATCATATTGTACCCATTTCTCTGCATTTTACTTTTCTCATTCAACAATATCTCGTGAAAAATCATTCAGAAGTCTTGGTATATCTCTCATTTTTTTCTTCTTTTTAAAATAATTGAGGTATAGTTGATTTACAATATTTTATTGGTTTCAGGTATACAACTTAGCGAGTCTGTATCTTTTCTGTACAGATGGTCATATAATTTTTATTTTTCATTTTGTTAATGTGATATATATCACATTGATTAATTTGCAGGTATTGAACCATCCATGCATCCCTGGGGTGAATCCCACTTGATCATGATGTATGATCCTTTTAATGTATTATTGAGTTCAGTTTGCAAATACTTTGAGGACTTTTTCGTCTATGATCATTAGTGATATTGGCCTGTAATTTTCTTTTTTTTTGAGATGTCTTTGGTTTTGGTATCAAAGGTCATGCTGGCTTTGTGGAATGAGTTTGGAAATGTTCCTTCCTCTGTAATTTTTGGGAATAATTTGAAAAAAATAATTGTTAGCTTTTTTCTAAATGTTTGATAAAATTCATCTGTGAAGCCATCTGGTCCCAGACTTTTGTTTGTTGGGAGTTTTTTTTTTATTACTGATTCAGTTTTATTACTGGTAATTGGTCTGTTTATGTTTTCTATTCCTGTTTTAATTTTTGGAGATTATATATTTCTAGGAATATGTCCATTTCTTCTAGGTTGTCCATTTTATTGGTATATATTAAAGATAACTTTATTGAGGGATAATTTGTATACCATAAAATATACCCATTTTAAGTTTACAGTTCATTGAGCTTTTGCTGACTTACTCAGTTGTGTAACCATAGTCACAATCCAGTTTAGAAAATTCTATCAAACCCCAGAGTTTCCCTGAGTCTCCTTGCAGTCAGTCCTGCTCCCATTCCCAGCAGATCTGCCTTCTGAGTGTGCAGTTTTGCCTTTACTAGAAATTTTAAATGGAATCTTGGAATATTTAGTCTTATTATGTGGCTTTTTTCACAGAGCTGTTTTTTGAGGTTTGTCCATGTTATAGCATAGGTCAGTAGTTCTTTTTTTTTTTTTACTGCCGAGAAGTATTTCATTGTCTGGATATACACCACATATCATTTATGCGTTTACTAGTTGAGATAAGTCAGATGGCCTTTATTCCCTTTCTTCAAATAAAATTTTTAATAGAATCCTAAAATCTTTCATACACTCTTTTAAAGGCCAGTGATAATAGAACTTCCTTGATTCTTGTGGAAGAGAGGAGTTCAGAGTTCTACATTTTTAACCTTTCAGGTACTTTCTTAGCAACCTAGTAAGATAGTTGGAAAACTACCAATCTGAAGCATACTCTAGGAATACCTTACCCTTTATTAAGAAAATATATGTATAAATGCTGCTATCCAGAGGAAATAAACTGAAGAAAACCTTTGTGGTGGTATGAAACACTTTTTTAAAAAAAAACAGAATGTATGATAGATCAAATATATTTTCCAAGGAAATGATGATATTGCCTATACAATTTGGTTTTTCTGCAAGGACTTTGGGGGAATGAGTTCATGCCTACCCTGTGAAATGCTGCCTATTTTAGTGACTTATTTTAATCTTTCTAGTTGTTCACATACTTTTTTTTCCAATCAGGCAATTATTATAGTTTGCGTTCTCAACATGAGAAAGCAGCCTTGTATTTCCAGAGAGCCTTGAAATTGAATCCTCGGTATCTTGGGGCCTGGACGCTGATGGGACATGAGTACATGGAAATGAAGAATACGTCTGCTGCTATTCAGGCTTATAGGTAAGGTTTTAGTTGGAGGGTGAGGTGGAGCAGATTGTTGTGATTTTAGGAACTTCTGGGAAGATCACCTGGAGAAGGGAATGGCTTCCCACTTTAGTTTTCTTGCCCGTGGATAGAGGAGCCTGACAGGCTATAGTCTGTGGGGTCCAAAGAGAGTCAGACACATCTGAGCAACTAACACTTTTACTTTATTGAGTCTGCAAGTCGCTAACTTCGATTCTGCCTTCTTACCAGTTTTCTCTTCCATTTCTTAGGCATGCTATTGAGGTAAATAAGCGGGACTACAGAGCCTGGTATGGCCTTGGGCAGACCTATGAAATCCTTAAGATGCCATTTTATTGCCTTTATTATTATAGACGGGCCCACCAGCTTCGGTAAGTCTGACTACCACCTGATGATGTTTGTTGTGGGAAGGGCTGACACTTTTCTTTCTCTTTGGATAGCTACTGAAGAATCACAGTGAATAGTTTTAACTTTTGGAGACCTAAGTTTAAACATGCCATATGTTGTTTGGTCATTTTTATGTAGTGTATTCTACTAATATGTTAATAGCATAACTGTGGGGACTTCCCTGGTGGTCTGGTGGTCAAGAATCCGCCTTGTAATGCAGGGAATGTGGGTTAGATCTGTGGTTGGAGAACTAAGATCCCACATGCTGCGGAGCAGCTAAGCCCAAGTGCCACAACTACTGAGCCTGTGCATTACAACTAGAGTCCCTGCACTGCCATGAGAGATCCTGCGTGATGCGACGAAGACCCCCCCCATGCCGCAACTAAGACCCAAGGCAGCCAAATTAATTAATTAATTTAAAAAATAGTATAATTGTGAACATAAAATAATATAATTATACGAAGTATTGGATTAAAGCCCATTCCTTTCATGGATTTGAAACAGTTGTGGTAGTGGTTCCTTAAGGGAAGACTTCAGTTATCTTTTTTTTTTTTTTTTAACTTCAGTTATCTTTAAAGTCTTTGCTCAGGTTTCCTATTTCTCGTTCCTTACAGGCCCAATGATTCTCGTATGTTGGTTGCTTTGGGAGAATGTTATGAGAAACTTAATCAACTAGTGGAAGCCAAAAAGGTACCTGAAATTGGGTTCTGGAGAATTTATGTGGAAACCTAATGTTTGGATGAGGGGTTGAGCTATTGGTGCTTAAGTTTCCTTCATTCGTATCTGTCTACATAGGGAAGTCTGAATATTTATAGGCTCATTTGCCTGGAGAATCCCAGGGACAGGGGAGCCTGGTGGGCTGCCGTCTGTGGGGTTGCACAGAGTCGGACACGACTGAAGCGACTTAGCAGCAGTAGCAGCAGCAGTGTGTATAAAGCGAAGCAGGACTGACATAGTGGGAATGTTAGTATGTAGCCTAGACTTCAGGTCTAGTGAAAATGCTTTGTATTCTGTAAGTCTGAATTTCTGGGAGGATTGCAGGACCTGAGTGAGTCATGGCACATGGGGCAATGGTTGAAGTGACTGGTTTATTTATTTCTTTATTGACAGTGCTATTGGAGAGCTTATGCTGTGGGAGATGTGGAAAAGATGGCTCTGGTGAAACTGGCAAAGTGAGTGAAAGAGTGAAATGTTAGTTATATTTCTGTTGGCTTCTCTGGTAGGTGGATCCTGCATGTTCTCGAGCCTCTTATCCATCATCTACATGAATGAGGGGATGTTCAGTTCAGTTGCTCAGTCGTGTCCGAATCTTTCCTCCCTGTCCATCACCAACTCCTGGAGTTTCCTCAAACTCATGTCCATCGAGTCGGTGGTGCCATCAAACCATCTCATCCTCTGTCGTCCCCTTCTCATCCCACCGTTAATCTTTCCCAGCATCAGAGTCTTTTCAAATGTGTCAGTTCTCATCAGGTGGCCAAAGTATTGGAGTTTCAGCTTCAGCATCAGTTCTTCCAATGAATATTCAGGACTGGTTTCCTTTAGGATTGACTGGCTGGATCTCCTTGCTGTCCAAGGGACTCTCAAGAGTCTTCTCCAACACTACAGTTCAAAAGCATCAATTCTTTGGTGCTCAACTTTCCTTATGGTCCAACTCTCACATCCATACATGACTACTGGAAAAACCATAGCTCTGACTAGACGTTGTTGGCAAAGTAATGTCTCTGCTTTTTAATATGCTGTCTAGGTTGGTCATAACTTCTTCCAAGGAGCAAGCATCTTTTAATTTCATGGCTGCAGTCACCATCTGCAGTGATTTTGGAGCCCCCAAAAATAAAGTCTGTCACTGTTTCCACTGTTTCCCCATCTATTTGCCATGAAGTGATGGGATCAGGTGCCATGATCTTAGTTTTCTGAATGTTGAGTTTTAAGCCAAACTCAGGGATGTAATACAGTATCATACAGTAGATCAGTATGAATACTGATCTGGAAACTTAGTCATCTTGACTCAAGAGAATGCTAGTACTTTTTGAAGGGGAATTGTTTTCCCATTTGGAAAATTCAAGAACTAATTGAAAGAAATGGAAATTTTATGTGAGAGCAGTCTAGAGAAACTAATTTAGGTATCAGTCTCCTTCTAACCCCCAGGAAAAGACAGAATAACTCAGAAATGATAGGGAAAGAGGTTCTTAAATGCAATTTCATTCCTACTAGTTATTTTCTGGATTCTTACAAAAAATCTGAATTGCTTGCTATCTTTTTGACCTTACTCGGTATTACCAGGCAATTTTAGCAATGGTATGTTATCCAGCTTAAGTATTTACTAACTTTCCCTCCCTCACCAGAAGCAGAATGATTTGAAGCTTTGATGAAGAAACTGTCACTTCTGGGCACTATTATTATTCTGTGTCCCACTGTGTCATTTATGTCAAAATTTGTGCTTGTCTACATATTGTCATTTTGTGATGTTACTTGTGTGCTTTTACTTTTTTTTATTGCTAGCTTGCTTTGCAATATGATTTGTACCTAACGACCAATTTCTTTTGTAGGCTTCATGAACAGTTGACCGAGTCAGAACAGGCAGCCCAGTGTTACATCAAGTATATCCAAGATATCTATTCATGTGGGGTATGTGTCATTAGCATGAGAATTGGGTTGCTGATCTTATTATCATCACCTCAGTCATCCCTGCTCTCCTTATCTAGGAAATAGTGGAACACTTGGAGGAGAGCACTGCTTTCCGCTATCTGGCCCAATACTATTTTAAGTGTAAGCTGTGGGATGAAGCTTCAGCTTGTGCTCAGAAGTGTTGTGCATTCAATGATGTAAGTATCAGTACTTTAGTGAAAGACTTGGATTTTAAGTTTGAGGACATGACTTTACTGTGATCTGGGGGTGGAAGGCGGTTAAAAGGGTGAGTGGAGAGGCTACCTTGTTCTGAGAAACTTTATAAGTCAGTATTTTAGAACTTGTTTTTGACAATAACTTTGGATATATTTTGATACATTTGCTTGACCTTGTTTCAGACCCGGGAAGAAGGTAAGGCCTTGCTCAGGCAAATCCTACAGCTTCGGAACCAAGGCGAGACTCCCTCCACTGAGATACCTGCACCCTTTTTCCTTCCTGCTTCACTGTCTGCTAACAACACTCCCACACGCAGAGTTTCTCCACTCAACCTGTCTTCAGTCACACCATAGTTGGCTTCTTTCAAACCAGAAAATTGCCAGACCCATATTAAGCCTTATCTCCATGTAAAAAACAGCCACATCTATTTTTCCAAGGACCTTATTTTTGTTTGTACAACTCCTTGGGGACAGTTTATAGAATCACCTTCAGAGTAGACTGACAGAAGAATCCTGGCAGGAACAGATACTGTCTTTTGCCAGTTTGAAGCACTTCTGTCTCCCTTCTGTTCAGAGTGGCTACAGATCTTGGCCTTTTTCCCAGGTCTTTTAGCACCCCACAAAACATGCCTTTAACAGCACTTTAGCACAGGCAAGTCTACAGGAACAAAGTTTAAATGCTGCTGGGAGTGAGAGATTTCTTTAGAAAGGCAAGGAAGAAAGCCTGCCACGTTACCCTCTGCTGACAGTAGGGCACTGGATACCCTAGGAAGGTCAGGGCACTGGATAGACATGACTCATCATTCTTTGATGTGCTAAGCATGACTACTCTGATATCAGAGATTAGTTTTAATGGAGTCAAGCTGTACTTTTGTTCTCACTAGGAAGACATTCTTCCAAAACATGACTTTGGGGTGTCTCCTAGAAACTTTCAAATTGGAAGTAACAAGTAGAGTTGAACAAAGGGGCAAAAGGACTCACTGAGTGTGGAACTGATGGCCCCTACTACGGGGAAAAGATGTCTAGAGTTAGCTATACCCCTACTAAAGCAGAGCAAGGAGACAGGATTACAGAGTTTCACAGATATTTGGGTGTGATAACTTTTGTGACTATACAGATAAGAATAAACCCTTCAAGTCAGTCTGTTTTAATAAATATTTTTGACATAATTGTTTGTGTCTCTTCCCCCCACCCCATCTCCAGCAGAATGATTTTTTCCTAACCTTCACCTGTTAGACAAGGTAAAAGGAATCATTTTTGCTGTATTCTTGGAGAGTTTCAGGCCTGTGCTTGTGTGTTCCGTAGGAGGTAATATGCTGTGATTATGTCTGCTGTGATTGATTTGGACAGTGGATACTATGGGTTCTTCTGAGCTCAGGGCCCAGCCTTCCTTGATTCTTTTTCCAGAACAAGTTTGTTACCCATTCATCTCCTAATATATGATGCTTCATTTTTAAGGGAGGTTTAGCATATCTAATGTCCCTTGCATTTGTTTCTCACAGAGATTTCTTGGGTTAGCTGTACACCAGTTGCTGGTTTCCACTGCCATTCTTGTGCAAGGTTCCCAGGGGCCTGGATGGTATTTGATTTTCAGTTTTTCTGCCCCTTTTATAATTTACTTCAATGATAATGCTAGATTTGTAATTCAGATTTAAAATGTGAATAATATCTTTATTTTAATATAACTTGTGTGCATAGAAACCATATAAGTAAAAAAGTGTAAGATTACATAGGTGATTATATTACAAAAGGGAGAAAAACTACTAGTGTCTGAATATTGCATTTTAGATAGAGTTTTAGGTATATATATGGTAAAGCTTTAAAGAAACCTATTTCTTAAACTGAGCAGCAAACCCACCTGAGGGGAGTGCTCTCTCCTCACAACCTTAGTATTTTTTGCCGAAAGGCCCAGATTTGAGTAAAGGGGAACGCCGTGAGCGCAGAATTCGGGCATAAGGGCTGCAGTCTGTTGAACTTTGGCAGGTGGGTGTTCGGGGAAGTAAGTTACGAAGAAATGGTTTCTTCCCTGGGGGCTGTTGGTTTGGTTGCTGGTTTTCCTGGTTGGCACCGAGGCGCTTTTTGGTAGAAGCCTGGCCTTGAAGTTTCAGCACAGTATGATACTGCTCCACGATGCATGCTGCCTTCTTCCGAAGGTCCAGTTTTACTAGCGTCATGTTATTTTGCAACTCAGCCAGGGTCTGATCCTAAGGAAGATGAACAAAGTTATAGAAAACATTTCTATCTGATCTATTAAAGGAACTCTAGAGGGCAAGGTAATACACACTATAGTTAATAAAACTTCTTTTTACAAAGATTAGCTCTGTATGGTGAGAGCTTTAATTGAATGCGGTGTGTGGAGGTGGGTGGGTATTGGTATTTAAGACCCAAACAAATAGCATTGAATAGAAGGACCTTTTCTAACACATCAGGTGGTATGAGCCTGAATAATTTCACTTAACCTCCAAGAGCCTCAGTTCCTGGGTGGGTATCAAATTAGGATGTATTTTTTTACATTTCCATGTATCTGGATGGAATCAGGGTGCATTTATTGATGACAGTGTCATAGCTTAATTGTTAGTGTTTCGTTTTACTACGGTTTCTTACAGTTTACGCATCTTGAATGAAATATGAGAGTATCTCCCCCCCAAGGATAGTTATAACAGAAAAAGCCTACAATTACTTAGCATAACGTCTTGTACTTAGTGAATGGTTACTTTGCAACGAAGAGAAACTCCCCTCACTAAAACATTAGCCTAAAAATCTTTTTTATCTTCATCGTATATATTCTGACATGGGCTGATGGGAGAAAGTGATATATATAGGCTGCCCCAACCTGTTTGATTAAGATGTCATCACAAGTGGCCAAGGCTTGGCGAAGTTTTCCTGCTCCAGTGTTGTGGCAACAGGCTCTTTCTGCTGACTGGAGAGACTCACCAAGTTTCTGAAGCTCTGTCCGCAGTAGCCTTATATTCTGAAAAAGGAAGAGTAGGAACCAAATTGTGGCCAAGATGTCACGCTAAGTGATTTACAGGAGTCAGAGAACCATCTGAAGAGAAGTAAAATTAGAAAGGCTAGCCATAAGAATGCAGTAGCCACTTTCCAGGATGGCACAGAAAGCATCTTGTCCTCACGTAAACCAGGGATACAGTGCTGGGAACTGTCTTAGGTGAAAGCTTTGGTAACGGAGAAAGCTAGTTACCTTCTGGCCCTCCTCCAACTTCTTGTCCACATCAACGATGAAAGGCTTGGCTGAGGGTGGGGGTTCTAACATTTTCTGATACTTCTGCAGCTCTGAGGGAAAGAAGCAATAAACTCACATGTATAGGCTTTCTAGCCTTGGACTTACCTCTTTAACTGAATTAACAGTAGTTTGCAAAAAACATAATAAGTGAGGCCATGTGCATCCTAGAATGAAAGGTCAGGGGGATGTAGCTTGGCGGTCAAGGAAATTATGTTGGAGTTGGCCCCAGAAGGCCCAAGTTTGAAGAACTTCTGCTTCCTGCCCTCTCTCCCTCTTCACCTTCAGTGGTGGAGTTTAGCTCTGCTTTGCATTGTTCCAGTTTAGCTTTAATCTCCTGGAACTGCTGGGTGGAAACAGAAGCCAATCTTTGTGACCGCCGTAGGGACAGTTCAGACCCTGAGGGTTGATGGGCCACTTGCTGCTGTTTGGCTTCCTGCAAGAGAGCTTCTAGCTCTTCAATCTTCTCATCTCGCTCCTAAAGGGAAACAGAGAACACAATTCTGTTCAGAGTCAGACGAATCCCGCAGGTATAGGTGACTGAAGAATGAACAAAAATTGCCCTGTTAATTAGCATTTACACCATTTCTTGGCCAGTCAAACTCTAAATCAGTTCATCAAACACAGACTGACATAAAGCACTAAGGAGAGAAAGGTGAATTACACATTCCGCCCCTACTTTATCTCAGGCAAGCTAGCGATGGGAATCTGAGCAGCTACTTGGGACTGGTTCAGGGCAACTCACCTGAAGTTCTTCTTGGTAAAAACTTGTGAGTGACTCCTTGAGGATTGTTAGTTTGTCTTCATACAGTTCCTCTAGTAGTTCCTTTTGTGTGTCCAAATGCTCACTGTCAGAGGAGAAAAGAGAAGTCAGTGCAGATTCTGAGGAGTGAGCTTGGAAAGCAGATCTTGAGGCATTACTCCATCCTCATCTCTACTTCCTACCCTACGGTCTCGGTGATAGAACAAGAGGGGTTACTCAGCTGGTACCTGCACCACTGTTCTCGTTGTTGCATCTGCTCCACCATCTCATTGCAAATTTCATCACGGAGGTGCATCTCCAGCCGCAATTTATCCTGCCGTTCTTTCAAAAGCAGTGCTTTCATGGCTTCTACCACCTGTAGGAGCTCCTAGGAGGGACACACAGGTCAGAGGTCATCAGAAGTCCATGCCCTAAAAACGTACAGGCCCACTTGGAACACAGCATGGAAAATGTATGGCCGTCAAGCTTCTGCGCCAAAGTTTTCTTGCATTCTTACCTCCTTCCCGTATGTAGAGATGTCAACTTCATTTTCAATGTCATCACCAAGGCCTGGGTCAGTCTTAGCTCCAGTCTCCAAGCTGGGAGAAGCACGCAGACTGTGTTCCTTGAGGAATGAATGTATCGATGGAAATCCCAGTTGCACAGGTGGAGCATGCACAAGCTAGTGAGGGGAAAAAAATCTTAATCGAATCCATTACTAGTCCCTTAGTAGCCTTCTGAAGTACAGGTACCAGCCCAAAGTGAGCACAATCATCACACCTATAGCTTCACACCTGGCTAGCAATGGCTGAGAACTTGGCCACATGAAGGGTCTCATCATAGGTAGACGCACAGGGATTCACATTGACAATCATGCAGGAGCGGCCTCGGCCTGTGAAAAAGCCTTGGAACACTCGAGTCAGCTTGCTGTCACGGAAGGGAACCAGGTTCTGCTTTGACCTGGCAGGGAATTAAAGAGAATAGTGCTGTGAACAGAGCTCTAGCCCCTCAGGAGATACTAGCACTAGCTGCAGTGATGATCAGGAAGTTTCTTAGCAAACTGCAGAGTGCCAGGCCATCCTGGCTTGCAGTGAAAAGCTTACCGGTTCTGCTGGTTTTGGCGCAGGGCAGCAATACAGCGGCCCAGGGTGTGCAGAGAAGTGTTAATGTTTCCTGCTTCCTTCAGCCGCTCACCACTCTTTTGATCTTTGCAGCGCTCTGAGCCAGCAAGATCACAGAGTGATAACCTTGAGTGATGAACAGGATCTGACATTAGGACCCCACATGTTACATGCTTTTTAGCCCCTTCATATCATTCTAGGGAGGGGAGGAACTGTGAAGAAACTACCCAAGGAAAGAGAACATGAATCTAATGGAAGTAATTCCTCTGAGGACTTTCTTGTCCCCTCCCCCAACCACCATTTATGGCCCCAAAGCCCAAATTTCTAAATGGAAAAACTTACTCGCTAATCTTGGGGATTATATCTCCTTCCCCCTGAAGGTGCAGGATCCGGACTGAGAAAATGCTATGACTAGAAGTTAAAAAAAATAAAAGTCACTGCGTATCTTCTATGACCAGGTGGAGGACTAATGCTTCCTGAAACACAGTGAAAGGCTGACTCATTAACCTACTAACCTACGGCTGGAGTTCTGGTTCAGGTGGGTGCTGGCAAAGCTCTGGTTTTTACGACCCACTTTCAGGAGTTTCCAGGCCTCCTCAGCATCCTGAACATGAATCCAATTGAGATCTGATGTGAAGGAAAGAAGGGCATACATAAGATGGGAGCACCTTACTCTTTTCCAAGTCTCTCTGAAGGTCCCCTCCAGGGTTTATGCCAGCCACCCTGCTTTCCCATACCTTTTACGTAGGGATTGCCATTCTGATCCTCACACAGCCGCAGAGTCTGCCTCTTGCGCTGCTGGCTAGGTGGTTCTAACAGGTCATAAAGCAGTTCATTGTAGATCTCAAAGAAGGAGATCCAGATAGAGAAGCGAAGATCTGCAGGGACACTTACAGGGGCAGTGTCTGGCTGTGCCCATCGGTGACTCATTTCTGGGGAAAAAGCCAATGTCCAGAGCATCAACTCAAGGGTAGTCCACCTCTCCTTTGGCCTGCAGGGGCCTCAGAAAGTGGGACTCAGGTTGCAACCTCTGATCTGTACCCCTGGAGTTTTGGGGAGCAGAAAATGGGTTCCTGCTGTTAACTGGCACAGAGCCCAGTCATAGTACATACCATCCAGCTGGCTACTGCTGGGAAACTGGCTACTGGAGGAGAGCCCTGCAATGCCACTGTCAAAACTGGTGCTGGTACCCATCCGGCTGTCAATGTAGACACTTTTCTTCAAGGAGGTGGACAGTTCCTCCTGGAGGGGTCCAGGGATAAGATAAGCACAAAACTTTCTGGAGGTCTGTCCCCTATCTCTGCCTGTGTGAACACCAACACTTTACCTCTTGGAGGCCTCCATTTAGTAGAGCCAGTTTCTTTAATTCCTCCTGCCGGATCTGCTTGCTGTCTAGCCACATTACCTCATTGGAGAACAAGGGCTTCAGATTAGGTGTTGGATGAAGCTGGCCTTGGAGGCTATTGAAGATCAGAGCCAGGGACCTGGGCAGGATCCCACCATCCTTGATGGTTCCTGGAGGTATGCGAAAGAGGGACAGTTGCAGCAAGCACTGTTCAACTCAGAGCATCAGAAGCCAAAGATAATCAGCAGTTCCGTGAGGCCCACTACTCACCTTGGATTGTGTAGGTTTTCCCCGAGTTGGTGACTCCGTATGTATAGATGAGCCAGTTCTGTCCTTTAAGTACATCCTTCACCATCTCCTTCACAGTCAGGTTGAAGAAAGATGCCTGTCCCACTTCTGGTCCAAAGATCTAGGGACAGACCCAATTTCTCAGAGGCCCATCCTTCACCTGGAGAAGGCAATGGCAACCCACTCCAGTACTCTTGCCTGGAAAATCTCATGGATGGAGGAGCCTGGTAGGCTGCAGTCCATGGGGTCACTAGGAGTCAGACACGACTGAGCAGCTTCACTTTCACTTTTCACTTTCTTGCACTGGAGAAGGAAATGGCAACCCACTCCAGTATTCTTGCCTGGAGAATCCCAGGGACGGGGGAGCCTGGTGGGCTGCCGTCTATGGGGTCGCACAGAGTTGGACACAACTGAAGCGACTTAGCAGCAGCATCCTTCATCTCTCACTTTTACCTGTGCCGAGCCAGAAAATACATCCCTTCCTGAGTGGTTGGCTCTGGAGACTACTCAAGCAGCTTCTTCCTGCAGTGCTGCCAGTTGCTGCCTAAATACTCTCTGCCAGTCCATCTTTCATCCAAATCAACAAATACTTACAGAATGCTATCTGCTAAGTCCAATGCTGCACATAAAATGGAGCAACATAATGGTCACAAGCATGGGTTTGGTAGATAGATGAATCTAGATTCAAGTCCTAACTCTACCAATGACTAGCTCAGGAACATTATATTCAATGAGTCACAATATCCTTACCAGGAAAATAGGGACAGTGATGATAGTAACAAGAGTTGTTGGGAATTAATGTATATAAAGTACATGACAAGCTGACAACACATAGTGAAGTGAAGTCGCTCAGTCGTGTCCGACTCTTTGCAACCCCATGGACTATAGCCTACCAGGCTCCTCCCTCCATGGGATTCTCCAGGCAAGAATACTGGAATGGGTTGCCATTTCCTTCTCCAGGGGATCTTCCTGACTCAGGGATCGAACCCGGGTCTCCTGCATTGCAGGCAGATGTTTTAACCTCTGAGCCACCAGGGAAGCCCTGCTGCTGCTGCTGCTGCTGCTAAGTTGCTTCAGTCGTGTCCAATTCTGTGCGACCCCATAGACGGCAGCCCACCAGGCTCCCCCGTCCGTGGGATTCTCCAGGCAAGAACACTGGAGTGGGTTGCCATTTCCTTCTCCAATGCATGAAAATGAAGTCGCTCAGTCATGTCCGACTCTTAGCGACCCCATGGACTGCAGCCTACCGGGCTCCTCCATCCATGAGATTTTCCAGGCAAGAGTACTGGAATGGGTTGCCTTGCCTTCTCCAGGGAAGCCCTAGGGTCCCCCAAATCGTAGACATGCATATATAATGAACTCAGTCAAGTAAAATGCTTTCCTTCTGAAGAGGGAATAAAGTTGCCCCTACATGTTGGTCCCTTGTTCACATATCAGTAACTCCATACCTGGGAAAAGGTGAATCTGTGGGTGGCCTGTCCAATTCCTCGCTCGTTGCTCTTCTGGGCAAAAGAGTCCTTGGGTGCCTGAAGGGTAAGTGTCTCCATATTCTCAATACAAACACAACCCTGAGATGGGGGAAAACATAGTTGTCACAGAAGGAAACATTCCTGGGAACCTCTGCTGTACTGTATCATTCCTTCTTTTAAATCCTCCCTCCTCAGAAACTTACCTGATCCTCCTGTCGTTCTAACTCTGAAGGTAACAAGGGCCTGACCCTCAGGTATACTTTCACCTTCTCTGTACCATCTTCAGATGGAACCTGTAGTAGAATTCCCAGTCAGAATCACAGATTAATCTCAGTTACTTCTGAGCAGATGAGCAAACACAACATAGTTCCTGGGAATCATGCTAACACCATCCCAATTAACCTCAGATGACTCTGTGCTGTTACTCTGGTTCCATAATCATTCCAGCCCACATGGAGTTTTTCAGTACTTAATCGCCATTCCTTGTCTCTTCAGTATCCTGCAAACTTGGCTTACCAAGATTATCTGCATCAGAAGGGGCTGACTGGTATGAAAATCAGTGTGTGATATTATAGCAAAACACAGTAGTTAAGCACTTTGCGTGTGTGCTAAGCCGCCTGTGTCCAACTCCGTGACACTATGAACCAGAGCCCACCAGGTTCCTCTGTTCATGGAATTTTCAAGGCAAGAATACTGGAGTGGGTTGCCATGCTCTCCTCCAGGGGATCTTCCCGACCCAGGGATTGAACCCATGTCTCTTATGTCTCTTGCATTGGCAGATGGGTTCTTTACCACTAGTGCCACCTAGGAAGGCCCAGTTAAGCACTTTGGAGGCAGACATCCCTGAATTTGAGTCCCAATTTCATCATTTAGTAACTATGAGATCTTAAATAATCACACCCACCACATTCATTTAACAAATATTTATAGACATCTACTCTGGCCTAGATATTCTAAGAGACTCTGGTAGCCCACAGTGAAGAATATTACCAAGGCTTCTGCTCTCATGAAACTTCTACAGAAGAGAAGACTTCTGAGTAGAGCTGTTCTCAACTATGGCCATTTCCCTTTCAAGAGACATTTAATATTAGGACAGGTTTCCTGGTTGTCACAAATGGGAAAGAGCTACTGACATCTAGTGGGTAGAGGCCAGGAATGCTGCTTAACATCTTAAATTGCACAGGATAGCCCCCTGTAACAAAGAATTATCTGGCTCCAAACATCCATAATGCTGCACCTGAGAAACCTCAGCTCAGCAGAAAGTTTCCTTAAATGGAAGCTATGGTTGATATTAAAACCTGAATGTACACTTCACCTACTTAATGGTGATATGACCTTGTGCAAATAACTAAAACGTCTGGGCCTCAAGGTGAAGGAGAGACAATGACTGCCTTTCCTCATAGAATAAACTGAGAGTAAGCGTTCAGTTTCATTAATGCAACGCAATTAATAGCTTTCTTATGGACACACAACTGTACATTTTTTACTTATCATGCTCTTAATTTTGAGTTGACCTGTCAAAATCTAGAATTGCTGGGTTTTTTACCTCATGCTTCTCTGTATGGACAACTAGTAGGCTGATTATATCACTGTCAGTCCCCAAGCCACTCTTCAACTCCTTTACCTGCTTGTCTTCCAGGGAGGTGGAGATGACAGAGCAGTCTGACAGCAGGTCCTTGCGTATCACACATCCCAAATCTGCAGCTGTGGACTCAAACATGGGGGAGACTACGACCTCCTCATCCGACAGCAAGCCAGCTGGTGGAGAAAGGATCCCTTGCGACATGTCAGCAGGGGCAGTTTAGGTCTAAAAGGAGACAAGAGTGGGTAGGGAGGACAACCTTAAGGGATAAAAGGGGCTGAAGAATTCTGAAGAATTCAGCCTCTTTTCTAGGTAAGAAACAATTCCCTGGCCCCAGGACAACGTAGTCTCGCTGCCTGAATTCCTACTCCCTTTCCCTTTCAACTACCAGCAAACGGGAAAGGAATGAGAGTAAGAGTTAATCATTTAATCCAATCTGAGGCAGCATTTCGGACCGCGAACAGGAATGAACAGATATCCAACTCCGAAAACATAAGGCCAAGTTCCAAGTAGGGAGCCTCCCTCAGCCGTGTCAGTAGCCCTAGGTTCATTCTCCAACCTCGCCCCTAGGCCCACGGTTGAGGACAGAATTAAGAAAAACAGAAATGGCGGCAGTTCCGCTTTCTACACTCCTACTCCGCCAGAGCAAAGGTGCCCCAACTTGGCTCAAGTACAGCCGCACACTCACCCAAAGACGCCACACTTCTACGGTACCGGCTCACTCACACCCCACAGCCGAAACTGGGCTTTCACAGCTTGAGAGCACAACTCCACCCACGAAGCACACCTTTGTTACTGATACAATGTTTTAAATTGCGCGCTGCGTTCGTTCGGCCAATCAGATAGTGAAGCTTGCACCTACCAATCAGTGCAAGGGGGCGGGCGAAACCCGGAAACGGTTTTCTTCGGCTTGACCTCTCTGCTCAAATGTGGGACGGGTTACCAACTGTCGGATTTTGGAGCTGGGTCAACTGGAACTTCGGTTTATCAGTTTTTCTTGAATCCTAGGCATTTATTTTCTAAGAAGCCTGAAGGAAATCGTAAGGCTTCAGCCACCATTCTCTGTTCTTTCGCACATTCCTTCCCAGGAACTCACAAGAATACCTGATTTTGGGCGCTAGTTCATCCTAGAGTAGGGAGAGGGGACTACATTTCCCAGGACGCACCGCGAATAAACGCTGGAACTCTATTTCCCAGAGTTCCTTGGGCTTCAATTCTGCCAGAAATCTTCCTTCGGGGGTTGGAGACATCGGGGCCAAGATGGCGACGGGAACGGGCAGTAAGTATTCGCCTTGCTGTTGCGTGGAAGGTGTTTGTAGAACCAAGGCCAGGCAACAGATTTGTCACACTCTCAGGGAGTAGAAGCAATGATTTACCTGAGAACCCACAGCCGTCAGAGACTTGGGCTCGAGCGGCGCTGTTAAGGCCAGTGGTTGGGGGTTGAGGCCCCAGAAGCGTGAAGTCTTACATTTTTAGTAAGGCCGCGGACTTTTTTTGTTCGTAAATTTTTACTTTATTTATTGGCTGCGCTGGGTCTTCGTCGCTTCCCGTGGACTATTCTCTAGTTGCCGCGAGGAGTGCTCCTGTCTAGTTGTGGTGTGCAAGACGGCGGAGCTTTAAGAGAAGCAGCCCAAGAGAATTCTTGTATGTTTGTCGGCTCTGCGGGGTGAGAGGGGGAAAAAGGTGCCTTAGAGGCTCCGGCGTGCGGACAGAGATACTGTGAGCCATGTGGAATGGCCGGGGTCCCAAGGAGTCATTTTCTGACGAACATTTTTGAGGCCTGCACTCACAGAGAAGTGGGGCATGTTAATCGTGAGCTTTTTCTGCCACTAGGGAAAAAACGCATTTCGTGTATCTCAGCCATTTCCCCCCGTTTCAGGGACTGAGAAGATCTTTAAGGCCTAACAGCTTGAGGGGAATGGGTATAACAGAGAAGTAAACAAGTTTATGCTAAGAAGGAGGCGGGGCAGTGGGGGGGGGGTTGGCCGCTCGGAATCCTGGGAAATAAGGCCTGGGGTCCACTTTGGAATAAAGCATTCTTTTTTTTTTTTTTTGGGCCAGGGCGGGGCGGGGAGGTTGGTGGTAGGCAGGATCATGGAACCCACGTCCCTTCTAGTGAAAAAGACAGACTTAACCACTGGACCACCAGGGAAGTTCCTGGAATAAAGCATTCTTAAAACTGGGTTTTTTGGAAGAACTGCCCTAAATTAACTTGACTTTTTTTTTTTTTTTAAATGGTAGAGTAACCAGGGCATTTAAAGAAAAATGTTTTCCTAGATAATCAAGTGCAGTTCTCATGCAATGAATAGGCACCATCCTAGTGGTGGTGTTTACTAGAGAGGTGAAAATCAAGATTTGGTGATAGTGGCTCACTTTGTCCTTACAGGTTAGGACATTTTTGTATTAGACTTTTAATCCTCCCTTTGGGGCTTAGAGTTAGTGTCTCAGTGGTTGTCTCTAAATCTTCTTTCCTTTCAGAACATAAGCTTTTGAGTACTGGCCCTACAGAGCCATGGTCCATCCGAGAGAAGCTGTGTTTAGCGTCTTCTGTCATGAGGAGTGGAGATCAAAATTGGTAAGGTATCTAGGATGTCTGCGTCCTTGGGTATTAGAAACCGTTGGTTTTTTTTTTTTTCTTCATGTAAATACCGGTGGATTCCAGTAGTTAACCTTTAAGCAGTATTTGTTTAGCAGCCTTCTTGAGATGCAGTTCACATATCATAAAATTATATTCACAATTTAATTTATTAAAATTATTAAAACTTATTAATATAATTTAATTTATTAAATTCACAGAATTTAATGTATATCTGTAATAGGATCAACACTAGAGTCTAATTTTACATTTTAAATACACTTGAAAGAAACATCTACCCCTTAAGCAATCACTCTACAAATCTCTTTACCTATCTAACATTTCTGCCTCCCTCACCAAACACTCATCTACTTTCTGTCTCTCTATAGCTTATTCTGATCATGTCATATAGATGGAATCATATACTTTGTGGTACTCTGGGGCTGGCTTTCACTTAGCATAATGCTTTCAAGGTTCATGCTGGCGTATGTATCGGTACTTTATTCTTTGTTTTGATGAAATTGTAGTTCCTTGTATGGGTTTACCACATTTTGTTCATTTGTTGATGAACATTTGGGTTGTTTTTACTTTCCTGAATATTATAATTAATGCTGCTGTGGACATTTGTGTACAAGATTTTGTGCAGGCATGTTTTCATTTCTCTTGAAATAGTGGAATTGGTGGATCATAGTTCAGTTCAGTCGCTCAGTCATGTCCGACTTCGCGATCCCATGGACTGCAGCACGCCAGGCTTCCCTGCCCATTACCAATTCCCAGAGTTTACTCAAACTCATGTCCATTGAGTTGGTGATGCCATCCAACCATCTCATCCTCTGTCGTCCCCTTCTCCTCCTGCCTTCAATCTTTCCCAGCATTAGGTCTTTTTCAAACGAGTCAGCTCTTCACATCAGGTGGCCAAAATATTGGAGTTTCAGTTTCAACATCAGTCCTTCCAATGAATATTCAGGACTGATTTCCTTTAGGATGGACTGGTTGGATCTCCTTGCAGTCCAAGGGACTCTCAATGGATCATATTATAATTCTTATATTTACCTTTTTGAGTAACTGTTTTCAAACTAAAAAGTGGCCTCGCCGTTTTACATTCCTACCAGCAATAAGTAGGGACCCAGTTTTTCTGCATTCTTGTCAAACATTTAGTCTTTTTGTTTATAGCTATACTTCGGAGTGTGAAATGGTATCGTATTGTGGTTTTAATTTGTCTTTCTCTGATGACCATTGTTGGTGAGCATCTTTGCATGTTCTTTTTAGTCATTTGTGTGTCTTTTTTTGTAGAAATGTCTGCTCAGATCTCTTGGATTATTTTTATATTGAGTTTCAAGAATTCTTTATTCTGGTCACAAATCCCTTGTTAGACAAATTGTAAACATTTCACCTGTTTTGTGTATTGTCTTTCTTTGGTTGACATCTCTCAATATTGTCTACAGCACAGACGTTTTTAGTTTTGATACATTTATTTTTTTCTTCTGTTGCTTGTGCTTTTGGTGTCATAGCTAAGAAACTGTTTACATCTATATTTTATTCAAAGAGCTTTTAACTCTCCACATTTAGGTCTTTGATCAATTTTGAGCTGATTTTTGTGTAGATTGTAAGGCAGGATACCCTTTTGCATGTAGGTACGCAGCTATCCCAGAATTCAGTATTTGTTGAAAAGATCATTCTTTCCCTGTAGAATTTGTCTTGGCACTGAATATTTCTTTTAAGTACAAGGAAGTAGGACTGTGTGTGTTTTCCAATCTTTTTGTATACCAGGACATACTCTCATTTTTAACATTTGTTCTCCACCCTCCTCCCCTTTTTTTCTCTCAGTATCTAAAGATACCTTTTAATTTTCTTAAGTGTTCAAATTGCTTAATAAACATTTGCACTTGTAGGGTTTATCTCTACTATAACCATTCAAATGAGTTTACGAAAGCACCAGTATTGATCACATGTAACACTTCTACAATTCTATGTATTTCTCAAATAACTTTTCAAAGAGGAATACTCTAGGTAGCAGCTATTCTTGAGCTGATAAACCCCGACAAAACAAAGCATGGTAATTTGACGAATCTCAGATTGAACTTAAATATAACTCAAATATAAACTGAACTCATTTTTATACAAATATCAGGTAAACTGGATTGAAACAGAATCCAATATGTATATTTTATTACATTTTTCTTTAAAAAGTTTAAGAACACTAAGTAAAAGTTTGAAATTTTAAATTGTATTTATGTTTTGAGGAGGTTCTTAAGACATAAAGTTCAAAATTCAAAATGGTACATGTCTGTATCTTATCTCCCAGGATTAGCAGTTCCTTGTGTGTTTCTTCTGCCATTAAATTTTTTTTTTTTTTTGCCATTAAATTTTATACTTGAACAAATAAATATTTTCTTTTTCCCTCTCCTTTTAAAAAAAAAAAAAATACTTTATTTATTTTTGGCTGCGCTGGGTCTTAGTTGCTGTGCCCGGGCTTTCTATAGTTGCTGCGAGCAGAGGCTACTCTTCCTTGCAGTGTGCATTGTGGTGACTTCTCTTGTTGCAGTCTGGGCTCTGAAGGCAGGGCCTTCTTTGCCCCATGACATGTGGAATCTTTGCAGAGTGGGAATTGAACCTGTGTCCTTTGAATTTGCAGACAGATTCTTAACTGTTGGACCACCTTTTCTCTCCTCTTTAAACACAAGTGGCCCTGGAGTAGGAAATGGCTACCCTCTCCAGTATTCTTGCCTGGAAAATTACATGGATGGAGGAGCCTAATGAGCTACAGTCTATGGGGTCTCAAGGAGTTGGACACAACTGAGCACTCATGCACCTATGCAGTGTATAACATGTAATTTTTACTGCTATGTAAAGCAAATAAAATAAAGATCTTTCTCAAAATAAATGCAATTGGTTATACACTATGCACATTTTACTTTACTTTGGCACTGCTGCCTTTTTTTTCCCTTCTACTTAGTATTATACCTTATAGATCATTGTACATCCTTATATGAATATCTAGCTCTTTTTTAAACAGCTGCATGATACTGTTTTATGGATATACCATAATTTATTTAACGAGAACTCTGTTGATGGACATATGCTAATAGAAATATAGCATTGTATAGTTATGTGTGGATTTGTATCTTAGACAAACTGAAAGTAGAGTTATTGATTCAAAGAACATGTAAGTTAAAAAAAATTTGTTAAGCATTTCAATTGCCCTACTCAGAGATTTGTTTCAATTTATACTCCCATTGGTGATATGTCGTACCTGTTTTTCTATGCCTTGGCTCATAGAATGTGTTGTTAGGTATTTTTGATCATTGACAGTATAAAATCAAAACTTTGAAATAGTTCTCGTATCTTTCACTTGCATCTGTCCTATGATGAGTGAAGTTAAATATCTTCTGTTAAAAAGGCATCTGTATTTATTTCCTTTTCTGTAAACTGTCTTCCACTTTTTCTATTTGACTATTAGTCTTTCTCTTTAATTTTACTGGTGGGGTGGGGAGGGTGAAGGTGGCTCCTTATATATTAGGGAGATTAGTCATTTATCCACATCTTGGGGTACATTTTTTAAAAACTGGTGTGCTATTTGGCTTTATTTGATGTAGTATTTTTACATTAAGGGTCTTAAAATATAGTTTATTTATTAAAAATTTTCTCTTATAGCTCCTGGATTTTGTGACTGAATTAGAAAGTTCTTCCCTAGTCCAAGGTTATAAAATACTTTCCTTTTTTTTTCCCCTAGTACTTTTGTGTACATTTAAAAAAATATTTAAATCTTGATTTGGAGGCTTTTCTTGATTTAAAGAAAGTTTGTTATGGATCAAACTTTATTTTTTGCTGATAGCTGTCTACATAACAATGTTAAAGTGAATTTTTTTATAAAAGAACTCTGTGAAACCATCATCCCAACACAGAGTTTAAAAGTTTTCTTTTTAAAGTTGTGAGATACTTCAACCTCATAGAGAAGTAGGCAGAATAATATAGACTGCCCATGTATCTGGTACTTGGATTTAACAAATCCTAATGTTTTGTCATGTTTCCTTCAGATCTTTTTAAAGAAATAGACACCGTTGAAGCCCCTTCACATTCTTGCTTCAAGCCATTTCAGTCTGTTTTCATTTTCGCCTTTTCTTTTTTCTTTATATCTCTTAGCTTTTTAAAAGATCGTATAAGTGCATCATAGCAGAAACTTGTGTCTTTTTTTTCAGTAAATATTGTTATAAATATGTTCTGTATCACCACATATATTTCATAGTTATTTTATGGGTTTAATATTTTCTTGAGGGAAAGTTCCATAAGTTAAATGTGCTGTTACAGGACTTAGGAAAAACCTAACTGTTCATCAGTCTGATCAGCACGCTTGTGGTTATTGGGGGGAGGATGTCCATGCCTTCTTCCTGGTGCTGCTTTTGTGAAATTATTTTCTTATATTACTTTCTTAGGAACTGTATTAGTAGATCAAAAGATAACTTTTGGGAGTCTGGAATATTGCTTCTCAAAAGACAGATATTTTCTAAGAGAACCAAAGAAGAAATTTCCCAAATGAACAGAAATGATAACTTAGTGTAGGTCCTAATACCTTCACTTCACTCAGGAAATACATCATGTAGGGAAACTGTTTATCAGTGATGCTTTCCCTCCAAAATGACTTTTCAGTAGCTGTGTCCTTTGCCATAGTCATGTATTCCAGAATGTTTCCCAGTAGCAGTATTTTCCCCCAGATTTTGTACTCTAAACCTCGAACCGTGGATGTATACCTTCTCTCTCTCTTTCTTTTTTTTTTCAATTTAGTGTGTGATGCTTTTCTCATTTTGTAGGGTATCAGTTAGCAGAGCAATCAAGCCCTTTGCAGAACCTGGCCGCCCTCCAGACTGGTTCTCTCAAAAAGTAAGTTCCCAAGTACATGTTCTTTTGGAGCACTTTTTGAGATGTAAAGTGGGTTCCCTTCCATGTCCTGCCCGCCCCCCCCCGCCCCAACCCTTCCACCACTCCCATTTTCTTGTCTTTAAGTATCTTGCTCATTTGGGCTCCCCTGGTTGCTCTGCGGTAAAGAATCGTCCTGCCAATGTAGGAGATATGGGTTGGACCCCCGGTTGGGAAGACCCCTGGAGAAGGAAATGGCAACCCTCTCCAGTATTCTTGCCTGGGAAATCCCATGGACAGAGGAGCCTGGACGGGCTACAGTTCATCAGGTCGCAAAAGAGTTTGACACAATCTGGTAACTAAATGACAGCAACATCTTGCTATTTATTTGTTCGTATGTTTGTTTCTTTTTTTAATTTTATTGAAGTATAGCTTGATTTACAATGTGTTAATTTCTCCCCTCCACACCCTCCCCCTAATAACCACAAGTCTGTTCTCTGTATCTGGAAATCTGTTTCTGTTTCTGTTTCATACATATGTTCATTTGTATTGTAGTTTAGAGTCTATATATAAATGATATCATATGGTATTTGTCTTTCTCTTTCTGACTTATTTTGCTTAGTATGATCTCTGATTCTGTCCTTGTTGCTGCAAATGGCATTATTTCATTCTTTTTTATGACTGAGTAATATTACATTATGTGCATACACACACACACACACACACACACACACACACACACACACACACACACACACACACACACACACACACACACACACACACACACACATCATTTTCTTTAGCCATGCATCTGTCGATGGACATTTAGGTTGTCTTCACGTCTTGACTGCTGTAAATAGTGCTACTATGAACATAGAGGTGCATATATATTTTCAAATTATAGTTTCTTCCAGATATATGCCCCAGAGTGGAATTACTGGATCACATGATAGTTCTATTTTTTATATTTTGTGGAACTGCTGTACTGTTTTCTATATTTACATTTCCAACAGTAGTGTTAAAGGGTTCTCTTTTCTCCATACCCTCTCCAGCATTTATTATTTGTAAACTTTTTGTGATGATCTTTTTGACCACCGTGACCAGGTCCTGCCCTTTTAAATCAAAAGGCTTTTGAACCATGAAGAGTAGTTGAGAATACTTTTCCTTTTACTCAGTATTTGCCAATCCATCCATGTATGCTCACACTATTACAAACTGTCCTTTTCAGTGTAGCATAAGAGTGAAAAAATGAAAAGCCCAGTCTTGTACATTAGATAGATCTGGGTTTAATATGATTTTACTTAAAACTTTGAACCATGATCCTTAGTTTTCTGATTTGTAGAATAGAGATAAAAGTTGATTCAAGCTTGTTTAAAAGATTTTGTTGAGATAATACCTAGAAAACATTTAGCACAGTGCCATGTATATGGTAACTACTCAGTAGATATTAGATGTAAATATTGGCTGTTAGCTTGTCTCTCCCCCAAATACACAAATTCCATGCCAGAATTTATATTATGTATTATACAAATACATATTTGTAGTATGGTATTGATTATTTTGAACTGATTTGATTGCAAAGTAATTTGTCCTCCTGGAAGCTACTCATACCTTAAACATAGCTCTCCTGTCTAAACCTTAGTGTAATATGTTGAAAATTTTAAAAGTCGTCCATTTTTAGGCTTGGTCATCATGTTTTCACTTTTTTTCACAGCATTGTGCTTCCCAGTACTCAGAGCTTCTAGAGACCACTGAGACTCCAAAGTGAGTACAGAGCCAGGCATTTGAACCAGATCTCTTTGGTGAAGAATATTTACTGTAGAAGTCTGCTTTTTTTAAAAAAAAAGTTATTTATATTATGGTATGGTAAAATTGTAAAAATACTATAGTAATAATCTTTGGTTAGGTGGTGGAGAAGCCTCAAAGAAAGCAGGTGAGACTAGAAATAATGTTCTTCTTATTCAAGTCTGTGTGTGTTTGTTTTTTTTAAATTTTCCATAGACGGAAACGGGGTGAAAAGGGAGAAGTGGTAGAAACTGTTGAAGATGTCATTGTTCGGAAACTGACTGCTGAGCGAGTTGAGGAACTAAAGAAAGTGATAAAAGAAACCCAGGAAAAATATAGGTACTTATCAGAGATAATGCAAAATGGTTGGGAGAGACAAGTGGGGCTAACTTACTCTAGTCAGAAATTTTTAAATAGATTAAAAAACCTAGTCTACCCCCTCTCATCCTACAGACGACTGAAAAGGGATGCAGAGCTAATTCAAGCTGGGCACATGGACAGCAGGCTGGATGAACTTTGCAATGACATTGCGATGTGGGTTATATTATTTTTCCATCTATACTCCTTCTTCTCTTTTTGCCCTTTTTACTCCTTAAGTAATCTGGCTTATTTCCTACATCTGCCACCCCTTTAGACTTGAGAGATTTTTGGAAAGGGACAGCTGCAGAGTGGCCTGGAAGCTGGGAGGGGGTGGTGAGTCTTAGAAGGTAATGTGGTAGAACATTTCACTGTGAGAACATAACTTAGTTCTAACTTAAAAGTGGCTCTAGTTTGCTGGGGTAAAGAACTGGTAGTTAGGTAGTATTTTGCTGATAAAGTTTGTAGGTTTTTTGGGTTTTTTTTTTTTTTTTTTTAGGCTTTTCCTCTAAAAAGAGCTAGCCTGGCAAAAAAAAAATTTCCTTGTGAGGGCACTATGAACTGTGGAGGAGCTAGAGTCAGCTAGGACCTAACCCTTAATTTTCTGTTTAGGAAAAAGAAATTGGAGGAAGAGGAGGCTGAAGTAAAGAGGAAGGCTACAGATGCGGCATATCAGGGTAAGGTGAACCTAATGATTAGCAGTTGACTGTACATTACTTCATGTTGATGGCAGTCGAAAAATATTTGTTAACACAGAATCCACTAATTCCAATTTACTTGCACACTTTCCTCTGTCATCTTCTCTTTCATCAGAATAAAAGTGTCCCTTTGTGTCCAGGAAGAAGCTCTTAGAAAGTGAGCTCTATTCAGATCTCACTAGACCTTGTGTTCTTTTAAGTACAAAAACCTGATAATAACCTACTGAACATAAACAAGGTTTTAGAAGTCAGATTCTGTAAGAGGATTGAGAATAGCTCAGTCACTGGATAAGGGGAGGAACTTAAGCATTTATAACTCTAGGAATGCATGCTCTGAACCAATAAGGTCTTTCTTTGTTTAAAGCAGAATCTCAAGTTGTTGTAGAGGATACTGAGGGATGTTTAAACTACTTTCCTACTGTAGGAAACTTTGGGGTATACGAATTTGCTCATAGGAAAAATTAGGCCAAAAACTTGCAAAGAAAGCTTTCTAATTCATATTCTTAACACTGCTTTAGTAATACAACATCTCTATTTGTCTTTTGTTGTATAATAGCAGAGTAGAGTCTAGTTTTATTTTTTTAATCTTGAGACAGAAATCATTCTTTTTTATGTTCTAGCCCGTCAAGCAGTAAAAACACCCCCTCGGAGGTTACCTACTGTGATGGTCCGCTCTCCTATAGATTCTGCCTCCCCTGGAGGTGATTATCCACTTGCGGACTTGACTGCAACCACTATGGAAGAGGCCACCTCTGGGGTGAGTATATTTCCATCCACAGGAATTGATCAGCAAGGGGCAATAAGCCAGCTGAGAGCTGAGTAATGAGGAAACCACTTTTGGCTTAGAGACAAGTTCCCCTCTTGGTCTGAATGCTGAAGACTCATCATGTTCTGTGCTTTAGAATAAGAATGGACCTAAAAACATTGAGCCTTTTGAAGCATTTTTAGAAATAGGTAAAAGACTAAGTTAAGGAATTACTTGTAAGTGTACTGGTCTTATGAAATTCTTGCTGAAATATAGGATGACTTATTTGTAAATACAATATTGGTAGTGGGTAAGGAGTTTATAAAAAGGCAAGTTGGGTGGAAACATTGAGTCACTTTGGGTTTGAGTGGGTGGAAGAGAAAAATTTGGGGGGGAGAAAGGTGTGATTAAGAGCAAGAGGGGTTGAGGGTTTCTAGGCAGTTCCACTCAGGACTAATAAAGTAATAGTTCGATACACTAACCCATCCAGATTAGTAGGGAACCTTCCTGAGTTTGAGAAGTCAGATAAAGGTTCTCTGTTGTCTCTTAGGTAACCCCTGGGACTTTGCCGAGTACCCCAGTCACCTCGTTTCCTGGAATTCCTGACACCCTTCCTCCAGGCTCTGCACCCTTAGAAGCCCCCATGACCCCAGTAACAGATGATTCACCCCAGAAAAAGATGCTTGGACAGAAAGCAACTCCACCCCCTTCCCCTCTGCTGTCAGAGCTCTTGAAGAAGGGCAGCCTCCTGCCTACTAGCCCCAGACTGGTATGGAGACTTCTGTGGGTGTTTGAGAGCTGTGGTGATTTAGTAACTTGGAAGGGAGTGCCCGGGACCTAAAATATAACCTAAAATATACATGGAAAAAAAGTTCAAAAGAAGAAGAGATCTCCTAGTTAAACGTTAATTTAACAACAAAACAAGTAGTTGATAGTATCCTTGGGTCCTGAGGTATCTGAAACCATAATTATTTTGGTTCTCTTCTCCAGAGAACTCTTATCCATAAGATTTGAAAATCAGAGTTTCCCCTGGGTCTGCAATTATTTTCTTTGGATATTAACTTTTAGTTTCATGAAGTTTGGCCAACTGCTGGAGCTTTTTTTGGGAAGTGGTAGTAAAGGAAAGCTTGAGTGTAGCCTTCACCTCTGTTCTTCCCTGGTAGGTCAATGAGAGTGAAATGGCTGTGGCTTCTGGCCACCTGAACAGTACAGGTGTCCTCCTGGAGGTAGGCGGGGTCCTTCCCATGATACATGGTGGGGAGATGCAGCAAACACCCAGCACTGTTGCAGCCTCCCCTGCTGCCTCAGGTAAGTCACTACTTTTCCGTTATCTACTTTGTTTTAGCAGTGTTGAACATGGCATTGATTGCCCTTGGTTTCTAGCCTTTGTTATTAAGCAGCTGTGAATCCTAGATTTAAAGCCCAACCTTGGAGCTGCATTACCTCTTAAGCCACTTGGAGCTCAAAATTATAAATCCATTTCATCTTCAAAATACGGAATATCTTAGATGAACATGGTATAGGTTGTATTAGGAATAGTGAACTTAATGGTCAAGGTGCAAGATCACAGAAGGGTGATACCTGAGACTATAGTATAGGGAAACAAGATTTGGAACTAAAATGCTAGACTTAACGAGTTTCAGGCCTGCTATGCCCTGAGTTTGTGACTTTGGATAGATAACTTTAACTCTTGAGTCTCAATTTTCTCTTTTGTAAGCTGCAATATACATACTTCTCAAGGATGTAGTAATAATTAAATGAGGCAGAAAATGTAAAGCAAAAAAGAGTTTTATAAAATGCCAAACATTAGATTTTGGTGTTTGAGTGATGTTACATTTGAGTGGTTTATAGCATGCTTAACTTCAGTGGAAGTGACAGATTTACTCATACTGTTTTTGTTTGTTTTTAAATTGCTCCTCATTTTTCATATGAGTTGTGAATTCTAGTGCTTTGAGTAATTCCAAACTTGGCAGAAGATCTTAAGTAAGATTTGGAAAAGTAAGGATATAGATAATGAGCTTATTTAACAGAGGAGTTGCTTTCATCCTTTGAGACTAAAAATTTTCTTGGTTGAGTCTTAAAGTGGCTATTATTTGCTTTTTGTTCATGTGCTTTCTTCTTACCTCGTTTGTGTGCCTCTTTGTTAGGTACTCCCACTCTTTCCCGGCTTTTAGAAGCTGGTCCTACACAGTTCACCACACCTCTTGCTTCCTTCACTACTGTTGCCAGTGAACCTCCAGTTAAACTTGTGGCACCCCCTGTAGAATCTGTATCCCAGGCTACCATTGTCATGATGCCTGCGCTGCCAGCACCATCCTCTGCTCCGGCTGTCTCCACTTCTGAGAGTGTAGCTCCAGGTGCGTCCTTGACCCACGCCCTGAGCAGCAGCTAGATCCAAAATTTCATTCTGAGCTTCATTTAGAGAAAGGTGACCAAGAGCATTAGCTTCTGTTCTCTGTAGATATGTACTATCTTTATCCTTACAAAAACAAGGATATGAGAAGAAGTGGGTGGCATTTATTCATTGGTGAAAAGGACTAAGTGTACACATACAAGTGGGCTTGAGAATGTGTTCTCACCTTTCTAGATAAAACTGAGAAGAAAACATAGGCAGATGTAAGATAACTTCTACTGAGCTTAAGTGTATGGGTACTTGACATCTGTCTAAACTTTGCTGTGATCTCCAGTTGCACAGTTGGTAACAAGCTTCTGAGATGGTTTTCCTTTCCTGTTATTCAGTGAGTCAGCCTGACACCTGTGTTCCCATGGAGGCTGTGGGGGATCCACACACCGTGACTGTTTCCATGGATAGCAGTGAAATCTCCATGATCATCAATTCTATCAAAGAAGAGTGTTTCCGATCAGGGGTAGCAGAGGCCCCTGGAGGATCAAAGGCTCCCAGCATTGATGGGAAGGAAGATTTAGATCTGGCTGAGAAGATGGATATTGCGGTGTCTTACACAGGTGAAGAGCTGGATTTTGAGACTGTTGGGGACATCATTGCCATCATTGAGGACAAGGTAACTATTCAGCAAAGCCCCAAGGAATGTCTCATGGGTCCTACATAGACTTCTCTCTAAGCTTCTCCTTGCAGTAAGAATTACATAAACAGCTCTCCTGCTTCTTCCCATCTCCATCTCTGTAGTCCCAAAGCCCTTTGATGCTGACATACTAGTCATCTGCCCAACCTACTGGTTTGCACCAGACAGGTACCTGTACATTGGTTGCTTCTTCTACCTGGAGGAGATGGAGAGAGAAGCTCAGATTCAGACCATCTCAATGGGTGCTAATGAATTGAGGGACTTGGGCTTCTTTTTGTGACTTCAACAGTGTATGTATTATGGGACAGGTAGATGATCATCCCGAAGTGCTGGATGTGGCAGCAGTGGAAGCAGCACTGTCATTCTGTGAAGAGAATGATGATCCCCAGTCACTGCCTGGCCCCTGGGAGCACTCTATCCAGCAGGAACGGGATAAGCCAGTACCTCTCCCTGCACCAGAGATGACAGTCAAGCAAGAGAGGCTGGACTTTGAAGACACAGAAAGCAAAGGAATCCATGAACTGGTGGACATCAGGGAGCCCAGTGTTGAGATCAAAATGGAACCTGCAGAACCAGAGCAAGGCATTTCAGGGGCTGAAATCGTATCTGGAGTTGTTCCAACCACAAATATGGAGCCACCAGAACTCAGGAGTCAGGACTTAGACGAGGAACCCAGAAGTATAGCAACGGGAGAAATTACTGAAGCAGATGTTTCCAGTAGGAAAGGTGATGAGATTCCACTTACAGCAGTGAAGACAGAGGTATTTAAGACCAGGGGCTTGGCAGGGGGTTGGGAGAGGGTAGAGGGTTATACTTTATGTAAGAAGTGACAGTTTGGGCCTTTGGTTTTCCTGTGGTATTCCTGAGTTTTGACATGTTGGTGTCCAAAGCCCATAGGTATGATCAGTGCTATATATATTTACTTAACCCTGTTCCTTTTAAGGTGACCATTAGAATCATATTTCGTGGATAAGACTTAGAATTTCTTGTATAGTTTTATTATCATTGAAGAATAAAGTAGAAGCTATAGCGATTTACCAGGACTTAAGGTACTTGTTCTTTTTTGGTCTTCAGGCATCCCCTGAAAGCATGTTGTCTCCATCACATGTTGTCTCAAATCCCATTGAAGATCCGTTAGAGGCAGAGACTCAGCACAAGTTTGAAATGTCAGGTAAATAAATAATAAAGCCAGGAAATATGTACTCTGTAACTAACTTTAAATCATTTGCTTTGGCTTCTGAGGGATTGTGGGTTGTGGGCAAGTAGAGGAGATAGAGTAGGTCAGCATGGAAAGGAGAGCTGCAGGGGATTATTGTCCATAGGAAGGGGAGGGCTAAGGTGGAAAAATCTTCAGGTAGTCTTTCTCTCCTCTGCAGACTCATTGAAAGAAGAATCAGGGACTATTTTTGGAAGCCAGATAAAGGTATTTCAGACTTTTCTTTATTCCTCTTGCTGTGTGACTAGATTTCCCTATAGCACTACCTTTTTAATGAATTTCAGTAAATTCACATCTTTATTCTCTGAGATGAGACTGGTTAAGAAGTTGCATGGGGAAAAGCTGCAGTGGACAGTTAGGCATAGTAGGAATACTGTGGCAACATGTGCTTCCTATCTGAAAGAGTTTATGGCTATCACACAGACCCTTCTTTGCATATAATGCACAGAGAAGCTTTGATACATTCAGAAGATTTGGAGTGAGTAGTGATAACAGAGCCAGGGAGAGCATATAGGAAATCAGATTATTAATTATTACTATGCAGAGAAAGTCATCCAAAGTTTTATTTTTAGAATTACTAAAGCAGTAGTAACAAACAGACTTAAAGTAATGCGATGTGAGCTTGCTCCATCAGATGAGACACAAAATAAAAACTATTTTTGATAATTTGTACCCAGGGTCAGAGTTCCTCTCAAGAGCAAGGGGAAAGAAGGAACGCCTCTTAGCTTAGTCTTAAGTAAGTAGCTTTTTTTTTCTTCCTTTTAAAAAGATCCTGGGTCTTATTCTTTGTCCAGGTTCTAAATTACTTGATCAATCAGTATCTGTAAGTAGATGGTAGTATAAGTGATAGAGGGCTCAGTCAGGAAATAGTGTGAGGCCATTTTCTAGAACTGATCTAACCCAAAAGACAGATCATGTTTAATGTGCTTTGCTAGATAGTTTTGTTCTCCTTTCAATTTGTTGACTGGAACACACTATGTCTAAGGATGCCCCAGGTGAGGA